>NC_045552.1:48793489-49163489 GCF_009769535.1 Thamnophis elegans | reverse complement strand
GTCAAATACTTTGGCCACCTAAGGAAGGAAGGAAGGAAGGACTCCCTGGAGAAGAGCCTCATGCTGGGAACAATTGAGGACAAAAGAAGAAGGGGACAACGGAGAATGAGGTGGCTGGATGGAGTCACCGAAGCAGTCGGCATGAGCTTCAATAGACTCCAGAGGATGGTAGAGGATAGGAAGGCCTGGAGGAACATTGTCCATGGGATCGCGATGGGTCAGACTCGACTTCGCAACTAACAACAACAAAAAGCCCAAGCCAAGTCAAGTCTTTGACCTGATCTATCTAAACTATGGTCCTTGACACATTGCCTCAAGGTGCTGACTTGAATATCAGACACACTGTATAACCCTGGATTGTGACATTGACCCATTGGCTTATTGTAATCTCTCCTATTCGAGAATAGAGTCATATTTGGATTTAATTGAGCTTTGTAAAAAAATCTATCCACTACCTCCCCCCACCCCCCGGCCCGTCCTTCAGTCCTTTCTTCCCTTCAGGAATGTACTTTCTCATTGATCTTTCCCATCTATTGTGCTCACCTATTAAGACACTACAGAGAAGAAGAATCCCACCGTTTTCTTTCAACTGAACTGCAACTCCTGCTTCCAACTGCTTTATTTTCACAAATAGTCCCTTACGCTTCAGCCTCAAATCAGATAGCACCTCCGTAACAAAGGAGAATCAGGGAACTCCTTTTACAGGCAAATAGATGCTGAGATGACCAATGGAATTGGCGGTGCCAAGTAGGGATTCCAGGAAATTGATGTTATGGAGAGCAAAATGAATCTTAGTTGAAAACACGCAGATGCCAAAAAAAAAAAAAAAAAAAAAAAAAGCAAAAGGGGAAAAAACACCATGAAAAAATAGAATACCTATAAAATATCTATCTGAAACTTTCCGAAACTTTCTTAATGCGTGTTTAATTTGGTAATTATATGCAAACCAGCTTGAGAAAAACTCAGGGTAGGTAAAATAACACAATGTGTGAAAATTAAATGGATAGAGGCAGCAGTCTCGGGAACTAACCGATCAGAAACAGAATGAGAAGAAAGGGAAGGAGAGAGGCAAGAGTCTGAACTAATTTTGAAAAGTGCCAGACAAAATCTTTACCTTGCATTGTTTTCTGGGGCTTTTCCTTATTGAAGTCAAATATCTGCAGTCATTGACTCTGGCATCGTACGTTTAATGAATGTTTTGCCCCCATTTTAATGAGAATCTCTCTTCTCCTTTGTTTTATTCAAAGAGCAATGCCATGGCCCCTTCAGGTTTCATCCTCTCTTCTTCAAGCCTCCACAGCGCTGGTGCAACCATCTGTCATTAGTTAATGGTGTCATGTCTATTGCACAGTCTCCCAAATCTTGTCAAATGATCCATCAGCTGGTGGCCAGGAAGAAGCATGACAGCAATGCCCCTAAATTTCAATTAGAAAGTAAGAGAGGACAAAGTTTTGACAGCTGAGGTTGCACATCTAATTTTGGTGAGATCTTAGATGCCATAGTCGATACAATAATGTAACATGGGGAGTCCAGGACCTTCAGAAATGCCAGGGATGAATCTGAAGAAGCCCTTTCATTACATCATCGCCCAGCAACAACTCAACCAAGCTTGGGACTCAAAAGACAGCCTGCAAAGTTAGCTAAGGTCTCTGCCCCTTGGGAGTCTGACCACCAAACAAAATAAATTTCTTACACAGGAACAGGAAGCTGCAAGGCAGGGCCCAAGAGCGGGTATAAAACTCAGGCTCTCTCAGCATCTCTCCCCCCTTTTTTAAAACCTTTAAGGCATATGATCCCCTTTTTTCCCCACAGGACCTCAAACCATGTGGTCCTGTCCATCATCAATAAACCTTCTTTCCAAGCAACTTCCATGAATCCAGTGTATTTTTCCCCACTTGGAACTGAACCCAGATTGACATTTCTTCTAACACTAATGATGACTGTTCTGTCTCAACATTCTGTTTTTGAAGAAGGAATTATCAACATCCATGGGGGGCAAAGTGAATAATTTGATCATGTTTTCTATTAGCCAGAAACTTCTAACATAGTTCCTTTTTCCTATTGAGTTAAATATTCACAGGACTCCAGAGGCAATGATCTAGGACAATGCTGGAGGGATGAACTTATTCCAATTTTGAACGGAATGTATCCCCGGTGTTATTTCCAAATTCTTAATATGTTAAGGATGAAAAGTTTGAGAAGATTGTAGCAAAAAATATCACTGGCATAAAGTCACAGAACAAAAACTAGAAACAAAATGTTTGGAATAAGGATTGCAACTTTAACAGTCAACAACAATCTGCAAAAGCCAAAGAAATATTAAATACGTCCTTCAAATCAACAGGATATTCTTGTTTTGAACTTGACACTGCCAGTTGGATATAGACCCAGGACTTCTTTCAATAAAAATAAAACATATATGAATAGAGCATCAATGTACAAATGATAAACCTGCACAGAATAACTGAAAAATATCTTGCACTATTTCCAGATTTGGAAATATACCAATATTGTTCAGACATTACCCTGCCAACAAAAGTGTGTCTAGTCAAGGCTATGGTTTTCCCTGTTGCAATGGATGGCTGTGAAAGTTGGACCATAAGAAAGCTGAGCGCCAAAGAATGGAGGCCTTTGAACTCTGGTGCTGGAGAAGACTCCTGCGAGTCCCTTGGACTGCAAGGAGATCAAACTGGTCAGTCCTAGAGGAGATCAACCCTGACTGCTCTTCAAAAGGCCAGATCCTGAAGAGGAAACTCAAACACTTTGGCCACCTAATGAGAAGGAAGGACTCCCTGGAGAACAGCCTAATAATGGGAAAGATTGAGGGCAAAAGAAGAAGGGGATGGCAGAGAATGAGGTGGCTGGATGGAGTCACTGAAGCAGTAGGTGTGAGCTTCAATGAACTCCAGAGGATGGTAGAGGACAGGAAGGCCTGGAGGAACGTTTTCCATGGGGTCATGATGGATCAGACACGACTTCGCCACTAACAACAACAGACTTGGAATTAATTAACATACAACTTTCCCTTTCTCTTATGCACTTGGGTTGCTGGAGGATCTCTTTGGAAGTCTCATCACATCTACTGTAGAGTCGAGATGTCTTTCTCTTCCTTTTTTTTTAAGAGCTAGTCTAGATGATTGCCTCGGAGACTGGTTTAACCAGACAACTCTGCTTTGAGATTTTCCCATTCTATTTAATGGGAAATGAACCACTGCCATCTCAGTTCTCTGAAAACTTTCCAGCAGCCCCATCTGTCACTCAGAGGCACTTTACAATGGTGGAGGTTGTTATCTGGGAAGCTTGCTACAGGCAAAATAAACTAAAGCTGGGGTTTGCATAGCAGTCCAATAGTACAGGTTGAAGCTACCATAGCCCATGAGGACTAACATCAAAAGAAGAGCAGCTTAGCAAATGCTTCTGTAGTTATACAAGTGTTGAGAAAACCGTGCTTTTATATATGCAAGGGGGTGCCAGAGTTGTGGTTCCCTTCAACTCCTGAACAGTTAAAGAGTTGCTACAGAGACAACGGGGCGAGGAAGGGAAACAAAACAAAACAACAAGCAGCTGACAGCTCATGATTTACAAAGAAGATGCGGATTTTCGTTTTGAGAAGACTGTCACTTCTGTTTGGGAGGTAAGCTAGGTGAGCGAAGGGCAGGGCCCCACTTTTTACAAATGCTGCAGCCCTTTTCATGCATGGGATATTTATGGCCCAGAATTTGGCATGCGGTGCATGCACCAGAGCCCTGTGTTTTGCAAGGACCGTCTCATCATTCACAATGGATAGAAACATTCCCAGCTGACACTGTTCAGGTGCTTTTAAAAAAGCCTTTCTGTGTGTTATGTGAGGAATTCAGGTCAGAGCTACAGAGGTGGGTGAGCATGGCTTTCAGGGTTAAGGTGCCAGGACTGCAAATCCAACTCATTTGGTTCAAAGTCCGATGAATAATGTTGCTTGAGGTCTTGGCATGAAGAGATAATGCTAGGCTTGGAATGTAGAAAGCGTCTCTTAAAAGTATTTGCTATTTGTCCACCAAGAGTCATCGTGGTGGACGTGATTGGAGTAGCTCTCCAAGTAAAGCACTTCTCCATCAACTGACACCTAACTTTCTTGAGGTAAGATGCCATGGACTGAACAAGGGACACTCAGCATGAAAACTATGTGGTTGAGTTACAGTCTTGTAGAAAAAACAGGACACGCAAGCCAGCTCTTCAGGGAAGGAATAGTTTATTGCGCAAGTTCAGAGACAAAGGCCTGAACAATGAGTGACAGGCAGGAAATCCCTTATATAGTTTATCGTGTTCAGATAAAGCCATCTGTTAGTTTTGGAAACACCCCTCAAGATTCGCCCTTCAGTTACAGCAATATTATGTCTACAGGAAGTTCTAATACATAGTCAGCTAACGGAGCAGAGTAGCTCGTATTTTGAGGAAGTTAAACATGTCTTCCAGACAGTCAAACCAGCAAATACATTAAAATAGAGACTTTGCTTCAGCAGGTTTAATGTGCCTCTAACCCGTCTAACTGCACCATGTCCTAAAAGCAAACCTTTGCAATTTCTATATATGAACAGTTAAAGCTTAATATCATGAGACCCTAGTTTAGTTCAGGCTCGAGGCCTACCTTGGTTCAGTCTGCTATCCCAGTCTTCCTCTTAACATTGAACCCTGTTTTTCTGTGCTTGAATAAGCTTATTCCGACTCAGGACTAAGCTTGCTCATAGGGAAGATATCCCATGAAAAATTCAGACCTTTAAAAAAAAACAACCTCAAGTTAGAAACTGTTCTTGGATAGCAACTGTTCTTGCTATAGTGGGAGGGGTTTTTTTTAGACCTCAGTGGGCTTTGGAGATGGGCATCCCTGTATTGTAGGCTAAAGCCAAAAGTTGAATCTGTAAAATAAAATTATGTGTTTGAGATTCAACAGAAGGGCCTGTGTTCCTTCATACTGCATATGGTGAAATCCCATTTATCATGTTCCAGTGGATAAATAGTACTAATACAATGAATCACACCTATTAGTTAAGAACAGATCATCCACAACTTGCTTTATGTCCCATAATTAGCACTGGACTCAAAAGATCTGTGTAAGGAATGGATTTGACAAGACAGGCACTAGTAATTCCGTGGAAAAAGGAAGCAATATATCACCATAGAAGAAATAACTACTCAGGGCATGAAAAAAATACACTCAAGTATCCATTGATTCACAAAGAGAGAAGAAACAAGTCTAGAATTTAAACCTTGGAGCAAAATCTGCATGAAGACTTTGACTTCTATTAACCATCTTGAGAAGAGAGCTCCGTTTCTTTCTAAAATAAGGCAGCTAATCTTGTCCAGCTATACCGGGGAGACTTCTGCCAAATAAGCCAATAGTTGAATAGGGAAGTAAATATTTAGAGAGCTAAGCCTGCTGTGAAATTTGAAAGAATGAAGTGTTTGACCCTATTGTTTTTGTTTTTGTTTTGGCAGTTAGTGGAGGGGAAGTTTGGGGAATTGCAAAGAGAGCCTTAAAAGCTGATTTTGAGATGAGACATAGCTTGCTATTAAGATAGACAGTGCCAGAAAGAGAGAGATGAAAACTTGATAGGAAAAAAGAGGATGGTTTAATTCTGGCTACTGTCTGGCTATTGTTTGCATACAAATATATTGAATACAGTGTGATTGTCCTGGCATTTCACTTGCCATAAAAACCAAAATAAAAAGAAATAACATATATACATATTAAATGATGCTTGCGTTGTACAGGTATTTTTGACCATCATATTTATTCTAACACTACAATGCATATATAGTATCTCTTTCCATGTCCACCTAACCTAATTTTTTTCATATTCCAACTTCCACCTCATGCTTCTAACCATTGATAGAATCTGCTCCATGTATCACAATATTCTGCCTCTCCTTTGTCTTTTATTTTTAACATTAGTCTATCCATTTCTAGACTAGAATCTTCCTTATTATCTCCTCCTCTGAAGGGGTGTTTTCACTCTTTCACTGCTATCCACACACCATTCTTGGATGTGTAGAATTAGATATATTGTATACTACACCATTCAGGATATGTAGTATTAGGTATACTGTCCCTTTATCATAGCCATCTGATATAATGCCTCATAAAAATAATTCCGCCTTGAATTCTATATGTTGTCTATCCATTTGACAGGGTTCTAATCATAGTTTGTTTGAAGGTTGGAGCAATAGTTGCCTCAATTTATTCTGGATTCTTCAAAACACGTCTTCCTAAAGCATGGAGGCTGATGAAAACTCCATTAGACTCACAATGACTCTTACAAAGGTAATCAAGTTGAACTCAATCCTAGCTGATTCCATGTTGCTCTTTCATTATACAGCTCCATCATCTTAGTATGTACCAAGCCTCACCCAGCTTTGATTCTGCATATATACCAAATAAATCCCTTTTTCAAAAGCTGTGTAAGGTATTCTCCATCATTGCCCAAGCAAGTTCTGGGGCATTTCCTTTTGCTGTGGACAATGAAACAAAGAAATACTGGCATAACTGAAGCAGTGGAACAGCTTGCCTTCAGAAATTGTGGGTGCGCCAACAATTTTGAAGAAGCGTCTAGAGACAGTCACTTATCTAAAATGGTATAGGTTCTCCTGCTTGAGCAGGTGGCTGGACTAGAAGACCTCCAAGCTCCCTTCCAGCTCTATTCTATTCTATTCTACTCTACTCTACTCTACTCTACTCTACTCTACTCTACTCTACTCTACTCTACTCCACTCCACTCCACTCCACTCCACTCCACTCCACTCCACTCCACTCCAATCCAATCCAATCCAATCCAATCCAATCCCCTCTCTTCTCTTTTATCTTCTCTTCCCTTCCATTCTTCTATATTCTCTATTGTCCCCTCTCCTCTTCTATCCATCCTATTGTATCCTATCCTAATCCCATCCTATTCCCGTTCTCTTTTCAAACTATCACTTTTCCTTCAGTGAAGAGAGTGAAAAAAAAAGTCAAAATAAGCACAACGTAAGTTTTTTTCTGTGCTTTTTTTGCACGAGTACCTTTCTTACTGCAATCCATCTTCTGAGTCTGAGTAGTTTATTTATATGCCGCCCTTTTCCCTGGGGGGACTCAGGGCGGCTTACAACTCGAAGGGGAGGGAAAACAAACAATTAACACATAAGACAGTACATCATTAAAAGCACAACATTCATACTATTCGGGTGGGTTACAGTCTTTAGCCCCAGGCCTGACGGGAAAGCCAGATATTAAGGGCTGTGCAGAAGGTCTGGAGGGTGGTGAGGGTACGAATCTCCACGGGGAGATCGTTCCATAGGGTCGGAGCTGCCACCGAGAAGGCCCTCCTCCGCGTGGTTGCCAGTCGACATTGACCGGCAGATGGAATCTTCTAAAGCCCACCCTCTTCTAAAGAAATCCAAGGGGTTTTTTTAATCTGCGATTGAAAGACATTCAGCTTTGGCCTCATCTAATTCCTTATCTAATTATTTGGCGTGCTGTGCCGCTTGAAAACTAATTGACACTGTTGCCATTCCCCCCCCCCCCTCCTCCTTTCTTAAGGCGGATCCAGAGACAGAACTCCCTTCCCATTTGGCATCTTGCTTGAGTCACTTTGCAGAAGAAATAAGTAATTTAAATTTAATTGAGTGCATTATCGCTCGGACAATGAGACCTTTGCACACTATTAGTGCAGACAACTAAGACAAGAAATCCCTCTCTCTCCTGAGGATTTGAAAGGGGCACAAGAGGAAGGGAGTTATTTGCAGTACAGTAAATCCCTTCCTTCCCATGAAAAGAAATTAATATCTGTTTGGAATATCCGCTAAGCCGCAGTACGTAATGGGGAATTTGAATTCGTAACCTGATATAGCCTTGAAGGCTTACGGCTGGTTATAATACTTTAGAACACTTCATTGAAACGAAAAACAAAAGCATTCTCCAAAATGGAGCAGCTGTTCAAAAGGACAAATTTTTGCAAAACTGGTTTTTTTTTTTTTTTTGTCATATGAAAAGGTCTTCCAGGAGGGACGTTTCTCAGGGACTCTGATCTAAAATCTAGGCCATCTATAGAACTCTGGAATTTGATCATCAAGGAGAACATTGAAGAATCAGTCTTAAATCTTAGAAAATGGATTATGCATCTCTATTACATTTCAGTTTGGGAACGGCCCAGCAGACGCCTTCTCATATATAACTGGCTGACAATCTGGTAACGAAGGCATCTTCAGAAAGTCTCTCCTACTCATTTAATTATCTGGACAGGTTTATAGTGGGACAAGAGACGCAGTGGCTCAGTGGCTAAGACACTGAACTTGTTGATCAGAAAGGTCAGCAGTTTGGCAGTTCGAATCCCTAACACTGTGTAATGGAGTGAGCTCCCGTTACTTATCCCAGCTTCTGCCAACCTAGCAGTTTGAAAGCACGGACAAATGTAAGTAGAAAAATAGGAACCACCTTTGGTGGGAAGGGAACAGTGTTTTGTGTGCCTTCGACATTTAGACATGCCAGCCATATGACCACGGAGACTTCTTCGGACAGCGCTGGTTCTTCAGCTTTGAAACGGAGATGAGCACCGCCCCCTAGAGTTCGGAACGACTAGCACATATGTGTGAAGGGAACCTTTACTTTTACTATAGTGGGACAAGTGTTCTTCCAGATGGTCAGAGCCTATGCCATTTAAGGACCAACCCCTTGAAATGACCAACAGGAATTATATTAAAATTTAGCAATAGCTAGCCAATATCAGGAGTTGTGATGACCCAGGGCACGGCAGAGAGATAACACAAACAGCTGGCAGTTCAAACTGGCCCTTTTAGTTCTCCAAATCTCTCCCAAACAAACCTCAAACAGCCTCTGGTCGCAATTAGTCCAGCCCATCACTGTCTGCACCACCAAGGCTGCATGGCAATAAATCCCAAATTTATTTAGAAAAGCAAGAACAAAACAAGGAGTTCAGGGAGCAAAAGATCAAGATAATCAGTCCAGAATGCCACACAGGAATGGAAGGAATCTTAACATGCAACACTCCAGGAACTCAGCGTTTGTTCCTGAAAAATGCCCCACCCAGGGGTAGGATGCTAACAGCATTACCGCTGGTTTGGTGGGCAAAAAACAGAGAGCCAACATGGTTGGGTGGTTAAAGTGTTAGACTAGAAGCAGAGAGGCCCAGACTCCATCTCATTCCAAACTACCTGAATGCAGCCACGCGAGCGATATCGGGTGTACCTAGGTACACCATGTTACACCTATCCTCCGCGAGCTGCACTGGCTTCCCATCGGTCTCCGAATGCGCTTCAAGTTGCTGGTCATTACCTTTAAAGTCCTACATGGCTTAGGACCTGGATACGTACGGGACCGCCTCCTGCCACATACCTCCCAACGACCTATAAGATCTCACAGATTGGGCCTCCTTCGGGTACCGTCGACCGGGCAGTGCCAGTTGGCGACCACTCAGGGAAGGTCTTTCTCTGTAGCTGCTCCGGCCCTGTGGAATGATCTCCCCGCAGAGATCCGGACCCTTTCCACTCTCTCGGCCTTCCGTAAAGCCACTAAAACCTGGCTGTTCCGGCAGGCCTGGGGCTGTTGACCACAAAATATGGTCCAGCCCCACTTGGAATGGAGTGCATGGTGTGTTTTAAATCTATCTTTTCTTTCCTTCCCTTCTTTTTGCTTTATTTGTATTGTTAGCCACCCGGAGTCCTACGGGATTGGGCAGCATACAAATGTTATTAAACTTTGAAACTTTGAAACTTTGAAACTTTGGAAAAGTTATTATTCTGGTGGGGAGAAACAGCAGGTAGGAGCAGTATGCATTCCACCCTAAGTTCCTCTATAAAAAAAAACAAATATGAATTGTTTGTTTCTTTGTTTGTTTGTTTTATTGAACTTGTATGCCTCCCCATTCCCTGAGGGGACTCAGGGCGGCTAACAAACTAAATAGGGGAAAGGGGAAATACAAAAAACGAAAAGACAGACAAATACAAACAGCTTAAAAACTCATCAACAGCCGCAACAATTTGAGTGGGGCTGGGAACTCATCAGCCCCAGGCCTGCCGGAACAGCCAGGTTTTAACGGCTTTGCGGAAAGCCTGAAGGGTTTGTATTTGGGTTAATACAACCCAAATAAAAAATGGAATGTAGATTGTGAAACAATTACACTTCCATGTGGCTGAAACAATCCCCCCCCCTTGATGAATTGGAGGTCACTGCAATTTCCTTCTGCAAAAAACAGAGTCATTCTAAAGGTAAAGGTAAAGGCTTGTGCTTTGAGATACGTGTCAATAGTCTTCCATGTTTTAAGGTGCTATTTTTTCAAGACTCATGCAGATATTTCATCTCAGCAAAACCTTACAAGCTGTATTTCAAATCGAGAAGCATTTGAGTAGCCATTGAAAAATGCATGAAGCTCTTCCCAAGGATAAGCTGGGAAATTTTGCAGAATTGTTTTTTTCCTTTAGATCTGCTCCAGGTGTTTTGCTTGAGGCTCTTTAAATCATATTCAGGTTTTTGTATCTGAGTGTTATAGCAACACACACATATACACTCTTGTGTGTGTGTGTGTGTGTGTGTGTGTGCGCGCGCGCGCTTTATTAAAACACAAGGTGAGTAGACCTATGTAAAAATCTAGAAATTGATATTGCTTCAAGCTAGAAAACTAAAGAATGGGGAAAAGGTCACCTGAATGACTAGAGGAAAGTCACTGAAGCTAAATGAAAACACAGAAGTCAACTGAAGCAAACGATTGATGATGGACTAGACCAGGGGTGTCAAGCTCAAGGCCTGTGGGCCAGATTTCATCCATGGGCTGCTTAGAACTGGCCCACGGGGCTGCCCTGGAAATAGTGAAGGACCGGCCCATGGTGCCTCAGCCAGTGAAAATAGACCTCATGAGGTGCACAGCCTCCCGAGCTCCATTTCTGGCAAAGGGTTACAGGAGGCTGTCCCAGCAGAAAATGGAGCTTGAGAGCCTGTTTTCATTTCATTTCATCCATGGGTTACTTAGAACTGGCCCACGGGACTGTCCTGGAAATAGTGAAGGACCGGCCCATGGTGCCTCAGCCAGTGAAAATGGAGCGAATGAGGTGCGCAGCCTCCCGAGCTCCATTTCTGGCAGAGGGTTGCAGGAGGCTGTCCCAGCAGAAAACGGAGCTTGGGAGCCTGTTTTCATTTCATCCATGGGTTGCTTAGAACTGGCCCACGGGACTGCCCTGGAAATAGTGAAGGACCGGCCCATGGTGCCTCAGCCAGTGAAAATAGAGCTCATGAGGTGCACAGCCTCCTGAGCTCCGTTTCTGGCAGAGGGTTGCAGGAGGCTGTCCCAGCAGAAAACGGAGCTTGGGAGCCTGTTTTCATTTCATCCATGGGCTGCTTAGAACTGGCCCACAGGACTGCCCTGGAAATAGTGAAGGACCGGCCCATGGTGCCTCAGCCAGTGAAAATGGAGCGAATGAGGTGCGCAGCCTCCCGAGCTCCATTTCTGGCAGAGGGTTGCAGGAGGCTGTCCCAGCAGAAAATGGAGCTTGGGAGCCTGTTTTCATTTCATCCATGGGCTGTTTAGAACTGGCCCACGGGACTGCCCTGGAAATAGTGAAGGACCGCCCCATGGTGCCTCAGCCAGTGAAAATAGAGCTCATGAGGTGCGCAGCCTCCCGAGCTCCGTTTCTGGCAGAGGGTTGCAGGAGGCTGTCCCAGCAGAAAATGGAGCTGGGAGCCTGTTTTTACTTCATCTATGGGCTGCTTAGAACTGGCCCACGGAACTGCCCTGGAAATAGTGAAGGACCAGCCCATGGTTTCTCAGCCAGTGAAAATGGAGCAAATGAGGTGCGCAGCCTCCTGAGCTCCGTTTCTGGCAGAGGGTTGCAGGAGGCTGTCCCAGCAGAAAATGGAGCTTCGGAGCCTGTTTTCATTTCATTTCATCCATGGGTTACTTAGAACTGGCCCACAGGGCTGCCCTGGAAATAGTGAAGGACAGGCCCATAGTGCCTCAGCCAGTGAAAATGGAGCTCATGAGGTGCGCAGCCTCCCGAGCTCCGTTTCTGGCAGAGGGTTGCAGGAGGCAGTCCCAGCAGAAAATGGAGCTTGGGAACCTGTTTTCATTTCATCCATGGGCTGCTTAGAACTGGCCCATGAGGCTGCTCTGGAAATAGTGAAGGACCAGCTCATGGTGCCTCAGGCAGTGAAAATGGAGCGAATGAGGTGCACAGCCTCCTGAGCTCCGTTTCTGCTGGCAGTGGGTTGCAGGACGCTGTCCCAGCAGAAAACGGAGCTTGGGAGCCTGTTTTCGCTGGCAGAGTGCTTTGGCCACCAAAGGGCTGGACAATGTAGTGGCAGTTGAGATTATTATTCAACTATGTTGGTTACTCAGGTTATATCTATATATTGGAATTTTTTGCACTGGAGGTTATATGGATGTTATTGCAAATTATTTTATCATCCACAGTTTACACTATATTTATTCCATTCTTACAAATCAATGTATTTCAAAATACTTTTCCATAACTCATACCTTACAAAATTCCCCATACCTTACAAAATCAACTACACATTTCCATCGTACATGTTATGCATCATAGTGTTATGGGCTCTTTTCATATATTTTTGATTATCCATGTACTCTATGTCATATACTAGCTAAACAAAGAAATATTTCATATTTTCAACATGGCTGCTTATGCTGCTACAGTCAATATTTTAACTCTGATTTGTTTTTTGTAAGCTGCCATGAATTGAAATCAAATTTTACATATGTTCATCCATGTTTGGCAAGTTCTATTTTCTCTTCCATCCAGAGCAGATATTCATCATAGAATAACAGAGTTGAAAGAGACCTTGGAGGTCTTCTAGTTCAACCCTCTGCCTAGGCAGGCAACCCTACATGATTTCACACAAATTGTTATCCAACATCTTCTTAAAATCTTCCAGTGTTGGAACATTCACAACTTCTGGAGGCAAGTTGTTCCACTGATTAATTGTTCTAACTGTCAGGAAATTTCTCCTAGTTCTAAATTGCTTCTCTCCTTGATTAGCTTCCACCCATTGCTTCTTGTCCTGCCCTTCAGGTGCTTTGGAGAATAGCTTGACTCCCTCTTCTTTGTGGCAGCCCCTGAGATATTGAGACACTGTTATCATGTCTCCCCTAGTCCTTCTTTTCATTAAACTAGACATACCCAGTTCCTGCAACCGTTCTTCATATGTTTTAGCCTCCAATCCTCTAATCCTCTTTGTTGCTCTTCTCTGCACTCTTTCTAGAGTCTCCACATCTTTTTTGCATCGTGGCGACCAAAACTGGATGTAGTATTCCAAGTATGGCCTTACCAAGGCATTATATAGTGATATTAACACTTCATGCTTTTGATTCTATCCCTCTGTTTATGCAGCCTAGAACTGTGTTGGCTTTTTTTGGCAGCTGCACTGTTGGCTTATATTTAAATGGTTGTCCACTAGGACTCCAATATCCCTCTCACAGTTACTACTATTGAGCAAGGTACCACATATACTGTACTTGTGTATTTTGTATTCCTCTGAAGAATACTTCTCTGGAATGTCTCACAATTTCCATGGAGCCAATCAGCCATGAGGAAGGCCAACAGAATTCAGGCTACACTTTGTTAGCTAATTTAAGACTCAGATGCACATATTCCCTTCTAATCACGACAAGCCTTGAGAAATTACTGCCAAGAGACAAGAGTGGATTTGAAAGAGTAAATACCTGGAAAGTGATGGATGGGAAGCCAAGATAAAGTCTTGTCCCTGCCTTAATTATCAGAAATGGTCTGATTAGTTCTACTCCCCTTTGAAGCAGGGAAGGAAGTCCAGGTGTCAAGCTTTCACGGAACAATTAACACAAGCAAGATTCTGAACATGACTATTAGGCATTAATGAAGGGATAGAAAAGAAATGGAAATTTATGAATAGCAGAGCCTGGCCTAGCTTGTATGAATGAAAATGTATCCTATCCCTGGGCCCTTACAGTAACCCCATTTTCATAAAGTCAAATTGCGTTGAGCAGGCAGCACGTACGAACATAGGAATTGATCTCTAATATATTTCTCAGAAGCGGGATGAGGTATGCTGGGCTGATACGGATATACTTAGCTTTCTAAAGCTTCATGCCTATTTCAGATATAATGAAATACAGAGAGGAACCAGATTTACAAAGGGGCAGAGAGGAAATTAAGGTTTTTACCTACTTGGCTATATTAAATTTCAATAAAAGGCAAGGTCGCAAAGAGATCAATAGCTCTCCCTCTCTTTCTATATTTTTTGTCTCTATCCATTTTTAGAAGGTGCTGGAGGCAAAAATTGGGTCCTTCCTGTTGCGTTTCCTTTTATTTCCCCCTCTCTCTCCCCCAGAAAGAAACAGTTCTTCTGATTTCAGTGAAAAGGAGAAGATTGAAGATCTTTTGTGTTAACAAGGAACAAGGAAAGGTTGCTAGATCATCATTTTCCAAAGAACAATTTAGAAATGTCAGAAAACCCACCCATGCAGTGAGAAAAAACTGTCCACTTTCCAATCATTTAAGTTTTTCTTAAAGCTTCTCTTTAACAGGACTTGCTAAAATTATAACTTCATCTTGTGGGTGCATAATCATTGACTTCTTTATTATTTTGTGCAGGAGGTTGACCCCCAGTATATATTTGTATTAAGTAAACATTGTATTATGCCAAACAAATTTAAGAAAAGGGATTGTTTTGTTCAGTTTTACACACACACACACACACGCACACAATATCATATTGTATTAAAATCCAAGAAGTCCTGGAAATATATGTGATAAACAAAGCAGCTCTAGGAAGCTGAATCAATTGCTCAGCAGTTCTCTTTTTGTCAACAGAAGACTAATTCAAATGTTGACCGACAACATATATCAACAATGCATGGCTAAAAATAAAGGACATATTTTTCTTTCTTGTGTTGTATAATAATTCTTTGTCAATCCCCCAGGTATGAAAGTCTGCAGTTTTTGATGTCTTGATAAATTCCACAAACAACAGCTGCAATGAAGAACATGTGTATTTTTGACAACTAATGACCAGTTTAAAGCCATGCTACGGATAATTGGCATCGACTTGACAACTGACAATTATCTACAATAATAAAGCAGGATTAAAAAAATCCAATAAAGAAATTAATCTTCCTGTATCTTCACTCATTATGGTGACGTCAATAGGTATAATTTAATGGTTGAGCCTGCGTCTTGCATGGAAAAATCTCAAGTTTAACTTCCAGCATTCTTCATTAAAAAGCTAACAGTAAGACAGGAGAAGTTGTCGAACTGTGTGTGTGTGTGTGTGTGTGTGTGTGTGTGTGTACAAGAATGTGGAGATAATGTTGATGAAGGAATACAAGATCCATTCATAGAATGTGATGGGATATAGACTGAATTCCCAGGAGAGAAGGGGTACATTCCAGAGAATCAAGAGACAACTCAGTTCAGATAGATTGTGTGAGAGAAAGAGGGTGAAGATAGATCCTCCTTGATAGCTCTCAAAGTACTTTGCTTGAGTTTGGCAAGATTGATGTCAGATTCAGAGGTGGGATTCTACTGGCTTGGGCTGGTTTGGGTGAACCAATAGCTCGGCAACCAGCTGGGAGCAAACTGATTCACTCAGACGATCAGCTGGGCCTGCCCACCCACCCTTGTATTTTACTGACTTTTATGCTCCCATCTGACTCCTAAAATGCGCAATCACCAAACCGGTTGTTAAACTGGTAGGATCCCACCATTGATCAAATTCCAAAAACCTAAGAAAGACGTGCTTCAATACTTCCAAGCAGATTTCTTTGTTGTTCCCACACCCATAGACAGAATCTTGCCAAACTAAAGCAGACTTCCAGCCAGATGAAGCATATTCTCTCAGAACTATAGTGGAGGAGCTGTCTCCACACATATTTTCTCACACAAGCTATCAGAACTAAGTTGTCTCTTGCTCCCCTGAAATGCACTGCCTCCCTCCTGGGAATCCAGATTGTATTTCATTACCCCAAATTACTAAGAGATAAAAAAGAGGAAACAAACAACTCAATTTTCAGCAAAAGTAAGTGGGAGAAAGAGACCCCAAAATAACCCCAATTTGATTCCACTAGGCATGTGGAGACATAGGGAATCTCTGACTGGCTTTCAAGAGTCTATTGTCATACCCTACTACACAATACACTAAAGTAATCCTTGTTGTGTCTGTTCCAGCTTAGGTTGAATCTGAAGCTATGTAAATCATTTCAGTCAGTTCTAGGCAATATGGAAGTATAATTAAACCTGGGATGAGGCAATACCATCATATATTATCCTTTCTTTACAAACAGTTTGAGTATTTTGAACAAAACATCCATTTAATTGTGAAGCTGTTTGTGAATTCTGAAAGCTGATATGATGTATTCTTTTCTTGTACCCAACTTTATTTTTTTCTTCTGAAGTTTGAAGTTTGCCCAGCATTTGGGCAAAATGTGGCTAAATACTATGACAGAGAACTATCTTGTTCTGTTTCTGTTTTTTTTTTAAGTCAAAACTGCAATTCTTATCAGCTAATCTCTTTGATCAATGCTGTTGTCAAAAATTCGAATTCACCACCATCTGAGACTTATGGAAAATTTAAATTCTCCCCGTCACATAAGGTTTTATTGTATCACAAACTTCCTTAAGCTATATTTGATGTTTTATTAAGAACTCTCAATTCCCCTAATAAGACAATGTTCGCCATATATTCATCTCTATTGGCAATGAAAAAAAAAAAAAAGCACAAGAGAATTGACGCCTTGTTCTTGAGAAGAATGCGTACACAACTTTCGTGACTTGTTTTATCAAAGCCATCCCAATTATAGATTGGCTACAATTTGCTCCCAGGTGAAAATCCCTCGGCAATTTCAGAAGTACACTCAGCTTCTCTTTTGAAATGGCTGTACATCATATTTTTCAAAACTTCAAATAGCTTTCAAGTGTCATCTAAAATGGCTTTAGAAAAAGATTGAGAAAAATCATCCCGTTGAAACACTGGGGGATGTTCTCAGTCTTGTAAATCCCATTTCTTAAAACATAAGTTTAAAATCATCCCCCACCCCAGAACATTGGCTTTCCAAACTAAGTGCAAGAAGTGTTGGTAAAAAGTAGTACAGATGGCAAGGTCTTTGTTAGAACAAGAAGCAAATGATTATTTCAAAACTTTGTCGGCACAATATCTGAATGGACAGATACCGTGCCTCACCAAATACCTCCAGGAGAAGCAGAAAAATCTCATAATTTCTCAAGACCAGGATTCCTGTTTAGCAGTGATAGTTGTTGGGACTAGGAGTGGGAGGAGGGAACATGGAAAGAATAAGAGCTGAGGTGGTGCAGTGGTTAGAGTGCAGTACTGCAGACTACTTCAGCTGACTGCTAGCTGCAGTTCGGCAGTTCAACTCTCACCAGGCTCAAGGTTGACTCAGCCTTCCATCCTTCCGAGGTGAGTAAAACGAGGACCCAGATTGCTGGGGGCAATAGGCTGACCCTGTAAACTGCTTAGAGGGGGGTGGTGTAAAAGCACTATGAAGTGGTATATAAGTGTAAGTGCTATTGCTATTCCTTCCAGATGTTGCTTCTCTTAAGATTTAAGAAAGGCATGAGAAACTTGAGAGGATGAAGACTGCATAAGTGTGAAATAATGAAAAAATACTTGTAGCTAAGATTTTAGATTTTGGCAGTGGTTTGTTCTCCAAGCTTGCCATTTAGCTCCTGATGAATATCTTTTCTTTGCCAGGCTGGGTAACATCATCATCAGGACTTCACTAGAAATTTCTTGTTCTATTCCTCATTAGCTTATTTTGCAATATTTTACTTATGCCACCAGGCTTGAAATTTGGGGCTTGGACAATCCGGAATGGCACCGGCTGTGGTCCGATCTAAGCATAGTATACAAAATTGTCTGCTGCAACATCTTGCCTGTCAATGACTTCTTCAGCTTCAACCACAATAATACATGGGCAAATAATCAATGCAAACTCAAGGTAAATCAATACAAACTTGATTGCAGAAAATACGACTTCAGCAACAGAATGGTCAATGCCTGGAATGTTCTACCTGATTCCTTTGTTACATCCTCAATGTTGCATATTCAATATGCAAATACCAGCTGCGACCTGATTGGTTGGTCGTTTTGACAGTTGGTCTGAGTGCTAGTATAAATACCCTGACAGTTGCAGGGAACGTTTGAATCGCTTGTCACCTGTGTTATAATAAAGATCTGCCTTGCACATGGCTCCTGCGTGTCAATTCCCTCACAACAACAACCCACATGTTACAATACTGGCGACGAGGGTGGGATTGATATGCGATTCCCGCAGAGCCTAACAACATCAGCCAACGTGAACGCAGGAAAAAAATTTTCTTTCCTACATTGAGGGCCTGTCAGGGCCGCCGCTATGGCCAGCAAGCGACATCAACAGCAGTACCCACCGCCGTGGGCCTCCGGTTGTAGCCAACCTCAGTAAGCTCCCAGGCGCGGCCTCCATCCGTCCGAGGGACGGGCTTCCTACGCTTAACCTCGACTGGAGCCGCCGCCGCTACTCAGGGACGAGCTATGGACCGTGATGGCTAAACTGCGCCAGCTGTGCCTGCCTGCCTGCCTGCCACCAGCTGTTCCTACGGCATGCCTGCCACCAGCTGTTCCTACGGCACTCCAACCGCCTCGTTCCAACCGCTGCGTTCAACAACAGCCTCGTTCTCCAAGCTGCCACCTAGCACCACTGGCTACGCTCTGTCAGCCTGTCTAAAGCCTCTCCAACACTAGCACACTCACAACATACACCAGACTGTCCTCTACACCATGAGCCTCCTTCCGCTGCAAAGGCCACCGCTTGCTTCTCGAACCAACGAGAGCTACAACACAACGAGAGCCTCCCTGCTGCAAAGATTCCAAAGGACCTGTTTTTTTTTCCTGGTTCTAAAATTTAGCTACGAAGGACTCACCACCATCTTGAAACAGCAGAACTGGGGGGAAGGAGAGAGATTGAATATGCAAATACCAGCTGCGACGTGATTGGCTGGTCATTTGGTCTTTAGAACTGGGGGGAAGGAGTGTTGCATATTCAATATGCAAATACCAGCTGCGACCTGATTGGTTGGTCGTTTTGACAGTTGGTCTGAGTGCTAGTATAAATACCCTGACAGTTGCAGGGAACGTTTGAATCGCTTGTCACCTGTGTTATAATAAAGATCTGTCTTGCACATGGCTCCTGCGTGTCAATTCCCTCACAACAACAACCCACATGTTACAATACTCAAAACCTCACAGCTTGAATCTCAAACTGTCTACCATGGACCTCATCCCATTCTTCTCTCTTCCCCCCCCTCCTCTCTTCTCATCTCTATCTCTATTTCTTCTCCTCTATCTCTCTCCTTTCTTTCTTCTCCCTTATCCCTTCTCTCTTTCTTTTCTTTTCTCCTCTCTCTCATCTCTCTTCTCCTCTCTCCTCTCTCCTCTCTCTCTTTCTCTTCTCCTCTCTCCTCTCTCCTCTCTCTCTTTCTTTTCTCCTCTCTCTCTTTCTTCTCTCTTCTCTCCTTTCTTTTCCCTCCCTCCCTCCCTCCCTCCCTCTCTCTCTCTCTCTTTTATCTCTTTGCTTGGCAAAAGGCTCAAGTGAAAGTTCTTTGCTTCATTGACATATGGCAGTTGTTTAATAATTGAAATATTTAATATCCAACATGACAGGATTGTCAGGACATGGGGGGCAGATATTTGTCTCAAGACACAGAACAATACACGAAGATCGCCTTGGTGAATGAACAGTTTGTTGAAAGGTCACCACGCAATTATCCTCAAACCTAAACATTTTCCTTGTTGATGTCCGTGAAGGCAGGGTGGCTGGAGGAGATTGGCAACTTCCTGCACGAAAGCAACAGTTGAGGAATGTAATGCAAGCTAAGTGAGCTGTGCATTTTTGAGTCTATCTGGGCACATAGGTTACACAAATGATAAGCTATTGGCTCTATAACAGGAAGCTTTTTCCTCCCTTCAACAACGTTCCTCAATCCTCTAGTCTCTCCTACTAGAAGAGATTGCAAAATAAATCAGATGAACTAAAACAGTACTGAGCTATTATGCACTTGGTTGGAGGCAACCCTGCAGAGTCTGGAAGGCTCTTAAGCCTGATGATAGTTAATAGAGTCTCTTCTTTTCTCCCAATTAAGAACACTGATTGGTTCTTCTACTTGTTGTTATTATTATTGGGTAATCTTTAGTGAGATTCACAGCCTTTGGGGCTGGTTAGTAGTTCAACAGCTCAAGTCCTAACCAGGGACCTAGGAACTGTTAAGGTAACATCATATACTTTATTCATTAAACATGAAACTCAGCCAACTGAACATTGAAAAATGCATTACAAATACCATTGACTGGTGCTAATGGTTGATATGGTGTGTTGCCAGAGTCCTAGGTATTAACCAAGGACCTTCTTCAAATATAAGATGTTCCGAATAGTGCAGTTTTTTGCAGTTCTGCTGGTGTTATTGCAGGAAGCTGCAATTTGTTGATTTACCTTGTAAAATTCTTGGACATAGTGCCAAGTGCTCCGAAGACAATGGGTATCACAATGGGTTATTGTTATTATTATTTATTAAAATGATCGAACTTCACTGATCAGAACATTGATTTGATTGATTACGTTCCTTCAAAGTCACACCCAGCCAGCAAGATATTTCTTCCTCCATATCCCACAAATTGAATGCAGAGCAACTAAGATGATTAAACATCTGGAGACCAAAACCTATGAGGAACGGTTGCAGGAATTGGGTATGGCCAGTCTAGAGAAAAGGAGGGCTAGGTGTGACTAATCAGGGAGAGAACCAACCTGGAATTAAGGTGAAACTTCCTAACTGTAACAATAATTAAACAGTGGAATGGCTTGCCTGCAAAAATTGTAGGGGCTTCATTAGGTTTTTAAGAACGGCTGAACAGCCACCTAGCTGAAATGGCATAGGGTAGTGATGGCAAACCTTCTGATTGTGAACCTTCATGGAAACCCATTACGGATTCTAGCCTGATGATCAGCTGACTGATGCCCATGCACAGGCTGGTTTTCAGCACTGCCACATGCACGATGGAATCATGCTCCAGAAAAGCCAAACTTTTGGCCCACATGCACACCCAAAACTCAGCTGGCTGGCACTCATGAGCACATAGGTTTTTGGCACTGCTGCCAGAGGTGGGTTCCTACCAGTTCACACCAGTTCGGTAGAACCGGTTTGTCAAATCTACTGAACTGGTTAGAAGAGGTTCCACCAGAAAGCAGGCCACACCTACAGAAGAGGTTCCAAAAATGTTTGAAACCCACCACTGACACACACACACACACACACACACACACACACACAGAAAGAGAAAGAGAAAAAAGGAAGAAAAATAAATAAAAAAAGAAAAAAGAAAGAAAAAGTGAGAGAGAGATGAAAGAAAAAAAGGAAAAAGGGACAGAGACACAAAAGGAAGGAGAGAGAGAGAGAGAGACAGAGAGACAGAGAGAGAGAACGAGAACACATGGCCGGCAAGCCACTCCCACCAGGTCATATGGCTGGAAGGCCACTCCCAGAAAGGAGGCCACACCCACAGAGTAGGTTCGAATTTTTTTTGAAAACCACCACTGACTGCTGCCCACGCAAAGTAAAGCTGATTGTCACTTGTGCATGTGTGCCAGTAGCCAGGAACACAAACAGGCAAGGCCACGCATGCTGGGCAACATGGTTTCACATGCCGCTTTGGGTACGCATGCCATAAGTTTGCCATCACAGATATAGGGTCTCTTGCTTTAGCGGTGGGTTGGACTAGAATACCTCCAAGGTATCATCCATTTCTGCTCTGATTGATTGATTGGCTTTGGTTAATGGAAAGCGGGATTGTCCAATTCTTTGGATGAGCAAGTGAGCCGGTGATGAAGGGACCTGCCTGGAAATCAGCAAGAGATCTTTGGTCAGCTTGCAACGGAGTGTGATAAGATTTCCAAAACCACTTTCCTTCCTCTTTCTGTGCATTTTCATTCATTTGAGTTTCATTTAAGCAGTATTATCAAAGAGACAATTACATCCGTTCTCGGAGGAGCCATCTCTTCCCACCATAAAATATGACTTAAGTAATGAATCAAGCATAGCATTAGCATATGGCATTTTGGGGGTCTATCGTTCTAGGAAGACTCCCAGCTGATGAACACCCTGGGATCCTCTTTGAAAACCTGGCTAGAAAATACTAATTTAATTGCCCACAGTGCTTCTTAGGAGATGCTCCTCTGCTGTGGCATTATGGAAAATGAACATGTTTCAGAATCCATTCTGTTTCAAAACTCACGTTGGCCTCCCACACCAGGTAGGTTTTAGGAGACTTATCGAAAGCATGTCGTTGACATTCTTGACTGCATTACTGTTTGCAAACATTTGAGGAGGGGTTTTTATAAGAACTGCCTCATTTGGCACACTGGGAAACTTCATAGAAAATAATCTAGAATAGTCACTGTGATCAGCTGTTTCACTTAGGGGAACGAAATCTTATTCAAAAAGGGGAAGGAAAAAAGGAAAGGCCACACAAACAGTTCCAGAATCAAAGACCTATCAATTCCCTGGTCATTTTGTGGAAAAGGAAAGAGAAATAGAATGCACAATAAATATATTTACATATTTAATCATTACTATTTGTTTAAAAGTGCCAAAGGTTTGGCACAAGTCGCATCCCATGGACTTCATTTGGGAACAATTTGCTTTCAGATATTTTGCTCCTGATTTCAGCTAAAAAAAAATAGTCTACATGGAATCCAGAGGGCATTTCTTATTGTTTCACTGTTGTTATTTGAGGTTAATTGTTCCCAGTTGGTCTTTGAGTTTTCTTTCTTTCTTTCCTTCTTTTTTAAAACCAAACCACAACACATTTAAAACCAAATACCCAAAAGACACAGATGGGGGATGCCTTAGCTTGGACTGGAGTAGCTGTTTTAAGGAAGGTTATTTATTTGGTTGTTTATCAAATTTTTATGCTACCCATTTTCCCTAAAAGGTGACTTGGGGCAAACCACCTCCTCCTCCTCCTCCTCCTCCTCCTCCTCCTCCTCCTCCTCCTCCTCCTCCTCCTCCTCCTCCTCCTCCTTCTTCTTCTTCTTCTGTCCCCCTCCTCCTTCTCCCACAAGTCCCCTTTTTGGATCATTGAACACTACTCTGCACAATCAGCCATCTCTCCAGGGCACAGGCCCGCAGCTTCCATATCTTTGTTGGTGTCTTGCCATCTCTGTTTTGGGTCCCCAAGAGGTCGGTGGCCATTAACTTCTAGTTGGTAGGCCATCTTGGCCACCGTGGAAGGTGCTTCTCTCAGGACATGTCCATACCAGCCGAACCGGCCTTCTCTCATGTTCTCTATAATTGGTGCCACACCAAAATGTTGTTGAATGGTATCATTTGACGTTATATAGAGGGGAGATGTTCAGCACTTATATTGCCACACCAATTTGATCATCACCCTCCTCCCCTTCAGCTTATTCCTCAGTTTTCAAATCAGATAAAGAGAGAAATTATCCCTTCCAGCCCACTGCATTCTCAGACTTCAAAAGCTCAGCCTTTCTGGTTCTCTGGAGGAACTCCTTCTGATTTGAGTTTCATTGCCCAGAAAAAATCTACTAGATTTACCTGATCTGATAGGTCTGAATCTTAACAGTGGTGTGGTATATCAATGTCCATTCTTTCAAGGGGGCTTCATCCCTAGCTCCAGGAGAACGATGGCTTCAGGAAACTACAGAAGATACCAAAAAGGAGACCTACAATCCTTTATTAGCATGTTTTTATAATCCCACGTTTTATGGGACCAGAATAATTTGTCAGGGTTCCAAATACCATCCAAAAGTAAATCAGAGTCTGAGGCAAAAGATTCCTCAAAGTTCCAACTTATTAAGAGAGCCATGTTGGCGCATCTGGGAAAACCTGAATCTGATAACCTTCCAAGTTTTCCCCACCCAGTTGAAAGTTCAAGATCTTGCCCCCTCACCCACAAGTTCATCACATGGTCCAATCTTCCACTGCCATGTAGGCAATTTTCACCCATTCAGTTCCGGTCAGGTGCAGAGACAAAGAATGACCTTGGCTTTCTAGAAAGAATTTTGTTATGGCTACATATCATCCAACTGCATGTAATCCCCCCTCCAATTTTCCCACAATAGAAAATATATAATAGAAGAATAGAAAGTGTGTCCCCCCCCCCAAAAAAAAGATGGCTTGCAGGCCTGACGTAATGGATTTAAATTACAGGAAGATAGTTTCTGGCAGAAGCTTCCAGACAATAAGAAAGAAAGAAAGAAAGAAAGAAAGAAAGAAAGAAAGAAAGCAAGAAAGAAAGAAAGAAAGAAAGAAAGAAAGAAAGAAAGAAAGAAAGAAAGAAAGAAAGAAAGAGTTGAACCACTCATGAATGGTCTTTATGCAATATGTTCAAGACTTGGCACTTTTCAGGATCCAGAGGTCATTTGCCATTGCTGCCTCCAAATCAAGATTAAATTTTGAGCAAGAGGTAAGAAAAAATACAGCCACGATACTTAATAACAGCGGGTTAATGCTCAACCCATATCAAATTTAAAAGTTAGGATTTAGAGAAACTTGGGGAAATGATGGCACTTTTATGAAAAACCTCCCCTCATTTCACTTGCAGGCACACCTGCTGGAAAATGATTGACATCTCTCTTTGAACAAGCAAATCCTAGATGATATACCTGTCTAAACTTCCTCTGAGTTACTTAACATTCTTCAAGAAAAACCAAGGCATTCATTTAGGATTCTTCACCAAGAGGTGTTAAATTCATTAGTTTTTCCCGACATAAACATACAGATCAAATCCACCTTTGTAAAATTCCATACATTCCAGTTCCATTTCTGGTTGTGTTTCCTCTTTTTTACTCTTCCCCCCCCCCCAAAAAAAGAAGAAGAATGGTAATGAAGCAACCGATATTATGCTTTCCTTTAAAAAAAAAAAAAAGAGTCATAACTTTCCAAATAAGCTATTTTTTCCCTAAGGTTATAATAAATACCCAGGGTGCCTTTTTAATGATACCTTACATCAGAGTTATATAACTTTACCAATTTTGGTAATGTATATAATAAAAGGTTATTGCTGGAGATTGACAGGCTGACTTTATGCCAGAAGCTACTCTGTCTGGAAGGTGGAAGTAGAACGGGCTGCTATCCAGCACAAGATTCAGGGGATATAAGTTGTCTGTAGAGAAGGATACACATTGGCTGACAATTGTTTACCAAACAGTGTTTAATTTGTGAGCGCTGAACAGATCAGGACTATCTCTTGTACCCTTTAAAATCTTATCTGGATCTGAAGGAAAGAGAGAGCCGAGGTGGCGCAGTGGTTAGAGTGCAGTACTGCAGGCCACTTCAGCTGACTGCTATCTGCAGTTCAGCGGTTCAAATCTCACCAGCTCAAGGTTGACTCAGCCTTCCATCCTTCCCAGGTGGGTGAAATGAGGACCCAGACTGTGGGGGCAATATGCTGACTCTGTAAACCGCTTAGAGAGGGCTGAAAGCCCTATGAAATGGTATATAAGTCTAACTGCTATTGATATTGCTAAGAAAAGGTCTTTCTACAGATGCAATAGTAATAGCACTTAGACTTATATACCGCTTCACAGTGTTTTAAAACATAATAGAATTGGAAGGGACCTTGAAGATCTTTTAGTCCAACCCCCTGTTTAGGCAGGAAACCCTACACCACTTCAGACAAATGGTTGTCCAATCTCTTCTTAAAAACTTCCAGTATTGGGGTATTCACACTTTCTGGAGGTAATTTGTTCCGGTGATTAGTTGTTCTAACTGTCAGGAAATTTCTCCTTAGTTCTCAGTTGCTTCTCTCCTTGCTTAGTTTCCACGCATTGTTTCTTGTCCTGCCCTCAGATGCTTTGGAGAATAGCTTGACTCCCTCTTCTTTGTGGCAGCCCCTGAGATATTGGAAGACTGCTATCATGTCACCCCTAGTCCTTCTTTTCATTAAACTAGACCCACCCAGTTCCTGCAACCGTTCTTCATATGTTTTAGCCTCCAGTTCCCTAATCATCTTTGTTGCCCTTCTCTGCACTCTTTCTAGAGTCTCAGCATCTTTTATTTATCTTTATAGTCCTCTCTAAGCAGTTTACAGAGCCAGTGTATTTTTTACCCCCAAAAATCTGGGTTGCCATTTTAATGATCTCCGAAGGATGGAAGGCTGAGTCAACCTTGAGCTGGGATGGATGGATGGATGGATGAGAATGAAGGAAAGAAAGAAAGAAGGAAGGGAGGAAAATAGCAATAGCACTTAGACTTATATCCCACTTTACAGTGTTTCACAGCCCTCTCTAAGCAGTTTACAGAGTTAGCTGCTTGCCCACTACAATCTGGGTCCTCATTTCACTGCCCTCAGAAGGATGGAAGGCTGAGTCAACCTTGAGCCTGGTGAGATTGGAACTGCCAAATGGCAGGCAGCTTGCAATCAGCAGAAATAGCCTGCGATACTGCATTCTAATCACTGAGCCACCACAGCTCTTCGGCACTGTTTAGCATTTTAGGTAGGACAAAAAGCAATGCATGGAAGAGAAGAAGGTAGGATAAGAAGCCACAGATGGAAATTAACCAAGGAGAAAACTAACCTAGAACGAAGGAGAAATTTCCTGACAGTGAGAAGAATTAACCAGGGGAACACCTTGCCATCAGAAGTTGTAATTGTTCCAACACTGGAGGATTTTAAGAAGAGATTGGACAACAATGTGTCTGAAATCATACTGGGTTTCTTGCTTGAGCAGAAGGTTGGACTAGAAGACCTCCAAGGTCCCTTCCAATTCTCTTTTTGTATTATGTACCTGGCCTGGAGAAGTTGCCACATAAAGTGTGTTTGGCTCTCACTCTCTCACTACATTTACAAAATCTCCACTATATTTTTTGAATGTTTGCTTGATTTGAATTGCCATTGTAACCCCCGCCTCTTTTTTTGAAATCATTAACTCCTCATTGGAGTGTCTCAGTAGGTGGCAAAGCCTTGACTACAGTGGTTGGTTTTATAAAGGCAAAGCTGGATCGGAAATCATTCATATTTAGATAATGTTCAAGCTGAATAATGAGGAAGGTGTTACCAAAACCTCCCAGTGTTGTAGACTAGATTAAGAAAGGCTTCCTTTAAAAAAAATATCCCAGAGAAGCAATAGCAAGCTACTTCCTAATTTGTTTATGATGTGTAGATGGCTTTAATCTAAGAGACACTAAGTGGCATATATAGGAGCAAAAGCAATACAATACCAAGACAGTCATAAATCCAGCAATAATAAAACATCTACTACAATAGGGATACTCAACTATTCATCCTTCTGCAACCAATAACGCATAAGGACTCAATCTCTAAAGGTCTTCCAAAACAGCTTACTTTATATATATATTAAAAACCTTTGGAAGGCTGTGAGAGTAGGAGTTTTGTTGTAAGTTAAAAAAAAATTGGTTGCAATTTTGTGGTTGCAATCTTGTTGTAAGCCGCTCAGAGTCACCTTGAACCACAAGTTGGGAGACAAACAAACAAACAAACAAACAAACAAACCATTGCCCTGGGATGAAGAAAAGGGAAGAATTCAGCTTATTCAAAGGATGTTCCCATCCTTTCTGCTGCTGGGGGTTCGCACGAGTTTGGGCAATCCTCTAGCTAGGATTCTGCCCAGTTCAGTGAACCTCCAAAAATTCAGTTCCTATAATTTTAGACTCAGAGGTTGGAAGGTGCATTGTACATACTTTTCATTAACAAAAAATATATATTTTATTTTATTTAGTTAGTTTGTCAAACATATACAAGATAGCATGTATAAGTATGAACATAGACATGAGCAAAGCAAATGACTACAAATAAATGGGGACAGTAAGACAGGGATGGAAGGCACACTGGTACACTTACACATGCCCCCTTTATGGACCTCTTAGCACTGACATGAGGTCCACAGTAGACAGTTTAAGGTAGAAGCTGTGGGGTTTGAGGATGTAACAACGGAGTCAGGTAGAGCATTCCCGGCGTTGACCACTCTGTTGCTGAAGTCGTATTTTCTGCAATCGAGTTTGGAGCGGTTTACCTTGAGTTTGTATGTATTATTTGCCCGTGTATTATTGAGGTTGAAGCTGAAGTAGTCATTGACAGGCAAGATGTTGTAGCAGACAATTTTGTGTACTGTGCTTAGATCAGACCACAGGCGGCGCAGTTCCAGACTAGCTATAGATGGGTTGATGTAAAGAGACATTCTTCCCCCCAAGCTTCACAGTCATGCTAGCAACCTGCCCTTTCTTAGTGGTAGCTCTCAAACAGTGGTATAATCTTGTCAAAGTCAAATTAGGATACTTCCTTTTGGAAGGGAAGATACAATATCTTATTACCACAGAATAGGATAAACTACTTGCCATGACAGGAGACAATCTTTCCTATTCTCAAGTCCCTGAAGGAAAAGCAAGATTGAAACCAATCAAATACACCAATAAAGCCTGAGAAAAGCCAACAGGGTAGATTTCTGTTTATGATTATTTTTCAACTTCTAATAAAGCTTGCATAAATCAGTCATATCATCCATCCATCCATCTTTCCACCCATCCACCCATCCATCCTTCCAATTTTGTGCAAACCCTTCTAAAAATGCTGCGATTTAAACTTTGCTCGCCAGCAATAATGAGAACAGGCTCCACACAATTATTACCATCTGCACTGAATCCAGATTTGGTGGACTGCAAATTTTACTGGAAGAAAAAATAAATCTGTGTCAGATTTCTTTTAACATCTCTACAACACACTGACTCACTACAAAACCCAAGTATGGGAAGCCTTTCATTTAATCCTGTCCAACTGGAGAACAATGCATTCAAAGACTTGTCTGAACAGCGATGGAGACTTTTACAATCCATTCCCCAACTTGTGCAGTTCATAAACAGTGGGTTAGATAAGAAGGAAATAATTGTAGTTAAGGAAGTTCATGCTGCATTGATATAATAGTGAGTGCTGCCAGAGTTTCATTACTGCTTCATATCACTCCTGTGGAATGCTTGCCTGCGGGGAAAATGGTGGACGAGAATGACCCATTGCTTGTCAAGCAATTGCAAAATAATAGAATGAGATAACTACTATCATTATTTCGGTCTGCTCCAGAGGAGTAGGGGAAACATCAGACAACAAGGGAAGGAGGGGGCCTATTCAACAAGATTTCATGGGCCACAGTTTTCACAGCAGCTCATCTTCTCTTCAAGAATCTAATTGCATGGAGGAGGCAACATCAATGTCTGAAGTTGGTTATTGTTGCATTAATCGGCAACAAACCACAGGTGGCAAAACCCACAAAAGAATGGGACAGCGTTCATGACCCTTGAAGGCGCTCAAAGATGGGGCGATGGGCTTCTCTTTTGGATGTATGGATGTCCTATTAGTGTGAAGTGAGGAAGCCAGAGGGAAATTAATTAATCATACCTTTAATAGTATTTAAAACAATAACATACTAAAAAGCAGAGACATCACCCTGCCAACAAAACTGCGTATAGTATATATGGTTTTCGCAGTTGCAATGGATGGCTGTGAAAGTTGGACCATAAGAAAGGCTGAGCACCAAAGAATGGAGGCCTTTGAACTATGGTGCTGGAGAAGTCTCCTGCAAGTCCCTTGGACTGCAAGGCGATCAAACCGGTCAGTCCTAGAGGAGATCAACTCTGGCTGCTCTTTAGAAGGCCAGATCCTGAAGATGAAACTCAAGTACTTTGGCCACCTAATGAGAAGGAAGGACTCTCTGGAGAAGAGCCTGATGCTGGCATGATGGAGAGCAAAAGAAGAGGACGGCAGAGAATGAGATGGCTGGATGGAATCACCGAAGCAGGAGGCATGAGCTTAAATGGACTCCAGAGGATGGTAGAGGACAGGAAGGCCTGGAGGAATGTTGTCCATGGGGTTGTGATGAGTCGGACATGACTTCACAACTAACAATAACAACAACAACAACAACAACACAATAACATCTATCTATCCCAAATAATTAAAAGAACTCAATGGGTGGATAAATATACCAAATTCAGTCTAAACATCTGGCTGACTGTGCAACCCAAAGTATTTTAAGAGAGTTTAAATTACTACTGCTAAGTAGTAAGTTCTTCAATGACATTCTCTCGGCTACAAAACAGTTATCTGCTAAAATTCTATGGAAAGATATTACTGTATTACATTATTCTCTGCAAGCCAAGATTGGTTGTTCTCACTGTCCATGCCCTTCTGGCTTGTGTTTTTGTCCTGCAATATTTCTGGAAGGTCCAAGGCATTCCCCATAATATTATGCACATTAAATCAGGGACACACTTTGAGCTAAGCAAATATTTGATTTGGATATTTACTGGCAACGCAATCAAATCTCAAATCAATTTCTTTGCACCAAATTGTTGGTTCATCCTAAAACCTCAAATTGGATTATTGGCTTTGGAAGCAGTCCATCAATTGGAGACGGTATCTGCGCATGAGCCAAAAAAATATGTTTGTTCCCCCAATAAATCGACTTGCCCTCCAATCTACACAATCAGTGATCTCCTGGAGCACACATATCAATGTAAATTTCATCCTGAGACCTTTTTGATACCTGAGCAGAAGAAAGTTGAACCTTAAATGGGATCCTCTCTGCCCAGAAGATAGAAAATAGTAGCTGCATCAAGATAATAGTTTAGTTTTCTTGTCAGGGTTTTTATTTTTTATTTTGCCAGTCATCACACTATTTGAGAATTCTTGGCCTCTTTAAGTCAGTTTCTGTTCATATCTTCCCTATTTTTTCGTTCCAAGACAGAAGGACTTTCATTAATATTACATACAGTTTGAATGATTTACCAGAATCTGGACCCCAACAGATGGTGTTACTTAACATGCTACATGCACCATCCCAAAAACTGCAGTGTGACTTTAAGACCATTTAAGGTTATTCCTCATAGCATGTGGTGACAGATTGAGTCAGCCAGGTGATATCACAGATCACATTTCTGCACCATAAAATACTGTAGTTGGGAAGTCATTTTCATAAAGATAATGGCAACTGAGAGAAGTCAGTGGCGGGGATGGTAAATAAATGAATGATATCTTAATTAGGTGATGATAGACGACAAGGGAATATGTTTTTTAAAAAACCCTGAGGATTTTGTACTCACAGTTATGATAGTTCTAACTTCACTTTTAAATATAGGTCCGCAGACATTCCTGTTAAGAAAAAAAAAGAGTAATAACTTTCCTTAATAAAGGAATTTGTGGGTCTTGTGATCACTTCCCTGAATCATAAATGTTCCAGGTTTTTCCAACCAGGAACCGCGGTGGCACAGTGATTGGAATGCAGTACTGTAGGCTACTTCTGCTGATTGCTGGTTGTCTACAATTTGGCAGTTCGAATCTCACCAGGCTCAAGGTTGACACAGCCTTACATCCTTCTGAGGTTGGTAAAATGAGGAGCCAGATTGTTGGGGGCAATGTTCTGACTTTGTAAACCACTTAGAAAGGGCTGCAAAGCACTGTGAAGCAGTATATAAGACTAAGTGCTATTGGTATTGCTATTGCCCTTCCTTCCTTCCCTTCCTCTCTCCCTCCCAGTGGTTAGAATGCAGTATTGCAGGCTAACTGTCCACTGCCAGCAGTTCAATTAGCAAGTAGTTAATTAGCAAGTAGTTAAGAGCCGAGGTGGCGCAGTGGTTAGGGTGCAGTACTGCAGGCCACTTCAGCTGACTGTGATCTGCAGTTCAGCAGTTCAAATCTCACCGGCTCAAGGTCGACTCAGCCTTCCATCCTTCCGAGGTGGGTGAAATGAGGACCCAGACTGTGGGGGCAAGTTGCTGCCTCAATTTGCTAAAAAATTTGTAAACCGCTTAGAGAGGGCTGAAAGCCCAATTAAGCGGTATAGAAGTCAAACAAACAAACAAACAAACAAATAAATAAATTATTGTCAGAGTTTTTGCAGTGTAATTATTATTATGAGAAAAAACCAGGAGCAAAAACACAGCACACAGAGCCTTTAGACAATTAATAGTGTTTTATATACAAACATACAAACAGAGATAAAATTCCTTACCACTCAGCTACGAACACAAGGAGAGAAATGAGATGTACAACGAGAGAGAGAAACACCCTCTAATGACCACCTATATACATAGACACCTCCCATCAGAGTCTTAAAAGGGTTATACCATAGCTGCAATGAATCATTCTCATTTCATCAGCTTACAGATTATAGTTTACAACTTTACATCAGCTGGCAGCTATTAAATCCTTATTACCTGACAATTATCATTAAAAGTGAATCTATTATTTCTTTGGCATCTCAGAAGAACAAAAAATCTGTGTGGCCTATATCCTTGCTTTCTGCTGCAAATCTCAATTTCAAATGCAATCATTCATGGCTTAAACAAATTCATTTCTCTTGTATCATCTCTCCTATGAATATTAATTGATTTCTCTGTTAGTATAAGCTTTGCAGATGTTAGGGTCAACACGTTTCTCATTTCATTTTTCTGGAAGTTCACACACAAGCCCTGGAAAGAAATTACTGGCTGAAGTTTATCAAGAAAGATTGAAACCTTGATTTGGGCGTTCTTCATTTTCCACTAGCAATTTCCAGGCATTATTTCCAATTGCCATTCTGTCAATCAAAATGCATTCTTTGTGGTGAGGCCCTAAGCTGCTATGTGTAAAAGGATTTGGGGATTATTAGGCAGGTCTTCTAACATATGAGAGGCAGATTGCTTAATAAGATTTGCTTGGTAAATACAGGGTCACTGAACAATATTAACAGACACACGAGGATTACTAAGTAATTCACTTAGCCGAGGTCACCATCACTCTCTGGGAAGAATGTATTTGAAGAAATGTAAATATATATATTTGACAGAAGACGCTTTGGTAGTTTTATGGGTCAACAATGACTAAACCATTTCCACTTTGCATTCCTAATCTGTTTCCCTGAATTTGAGACCACAAATTCAGACCACAAAATTATAGTGCTAGGAAATTCACCACCTCACCTTGCTCTATAAATGCTTTTAATGTGGAATACAATAGAGCATCTCTGTCAGTTTTGCCCCTAAATACAACCCAGCAGTCATAGCAATAGCACTTAGATTTATATACCACTTTACAGTGCTTTTCAGTTCTAGTCCAATCCCCTGCTCAAGCAGGTAACCCTACACCACTTCAGACAAATGGTTATCCAATCTCTTCTTAAAAACTTCCAGTGTTGGAGCATTCATAACCTCTGGAGGCAAGTTGTTCCACTGATTCATTGTTCTCACTGTCAGGAAATGTCTCCTTAGTTCTAAGTTGCTTCTCTCCTTGGTTAGTTGACACCCATTGCTTCTTCTTCTTCTACCCTCAGGTGATGATAGATGATATATACACCCTGGCTTCGCTGATAACGGACAAGAGCCTGTGGCCTAATGGCTAAGAAGTCTGCCTAGGATGTAATATAGCCCAGGTTCAAATCCCAGTAAGGGTATGGCTAGCTGATGAGAGCTAAATAGCTTGAAATAGATCTATACTAGTCTCCCTTTATTTATTTATCAGCACAAATAAAAAAAACACAAATATAACAAAGGCAACAGTAAAAATATTGGGTTTCTGTCGTGATGGACTCTTGTGACGAGCCGATTGACAGATGATGGAAGCAGTTAGCTTCCTCCCATAATTGGGGCTTACCAGGTGTTGTAAAAATCTAATAGATACTTTTCACCCTGGCTTCGCTGATAACGGATAACAGCCTGTGGCCTAATGGCTAAGAAGTCTGCCTAGTATGTAATATAGCCCAGGTTCAAATCCCAGTAAGGGTATGGCTAGCTGATGAGAGCTAAATAGCTTGAAATAGATCTATACTAGTCTCCCTTTATTTATTTATCAGCACAAATAAAAAAAACACAAATATAACAAAGGCAACAGTAAAAATATTGGGTTTCTGTCGTGATGGACTCTTGTGACGAGCCGATTGACAGATGATGGAAGCAGTTAGCTTCCTCCCATAATTGGGGCTTACCAGGGGTTGTAAAAATCTAATATATATATATATATATATATATATATATATATATATGTATGTATGTATGTATGTATGTATGTATGTAGGTAGGTAGGTAGGTAGGTAGGTAGGTAGGTAGGTAGGTAGGTAGGTAGGTAGGTAGATAGATAGATAGATAGATAGATAGATAGATAGATAGATAGATAGATAGATAGATAGATAGATAGATAGATGATAAATGATGATTGATAGAAAATCAATGGAGAGTTTAGAAGATAGATGGTAGATGATCAGAGATCAATGAGATATGGGTAGATAGATGTAATCCCCCTTTATTTTCCTTCTGTGAATGTTCTATAGCTATCAGGTGTTCAGTCTCCTTTTTAAATTATAAGACGTCTCATGAAGATAAAAAGGAGGAATTATGAAGATATCTTTGCATTGATACTAAGCTTCCTGTGTGGGAGCCACAGGTAAGAAATCTCTCATCATTCCAGTTGATTATAACCGATTTGCAACCCTTCCTCCCCAAAAGCCAGCCTGGCTTTGAATAAAGATGATGAATTGTTTTGCAGAAGAGAAATCCAAGCTGTTGAAACCTATTTTGTGCTGCTAATCACAAGCAAAAGACAGAAGCTCCACCTTTTGAAATCCTTAATAAAATATTAGCACTAGGTATCTGACTACACACTTACTCTTTGAAAAAGTTTCCAATGCCTAGGGACTGAGCCCTGAGAAGAAATATGAATTCATGCCTACATTAAAAAAGAATCTGGAAGGAAGATAAAGCAGAAGACAAAGACATCTGAGAGAAAGTTAAAAGAGAAGAGCTGTCATCTATACAGATGACCAACATCAAGTAATAGATCTGAAAGACTAATAGCTTTTTCTCCAAACTTAGAAAATTATGGGGCATGGGGGTGGGGGGGGAGGAAACATATGCATGTAGGATCCACAGTGGGAGTGAAATGGGTTTCCACTATGGTAAAGCTTTTTAATTCATCCATATCTTTGCTGAAGATTTCAAGGCTTATTATACATGAAGAGTTTATGAAGGAAGATGTCACAACCTGACCTTGGCTTTTGCACTGTAAGGTTATGTCAGGACCACGGAGAGCTCACCACAAATTAAAATGATAACCTCCATTCCCAGCAAGAAAGCTTTTGTTCCACCACTTTATCAATGATGGAGTGACCTTAAGAAGGGCCTAAGGGGCCAGATAATCCCTTCCCTCTGCTGAACATAGGTTTAAAGAACTCTCATCCCTTTCTAAAGTCCCTGTAAGAGATATCAGACACAGTGTAAGAAATATTTCTGAAATAGAGTTCTCTGATAATGTAAATATTGCCTCCTAAAGCTACAAAGATAAAGAAAAATGTGCTCAGGGCTTTTCATGAAAGGTGACCTTTGGGTCAGTCTTCAGGATCTTGCTGAGCTTCTGATCCTAGAGGCACAACGGTGGTAGATTTCCTGGTTTGTTCAGCAGAGAAACCAGTGCCCGGTTGAGCTCTGGAATTGGGTGGTCAAATGGAACCCAACTGCAGAACTCACCGAAGAATCTCTTGCAATTGGTATTGGTATTGGTATTTTGGTATTTTATTATTTGTATGCTGCCCTTCTCCGGGAGGACTCAGAGCAGCGAACAATTCAAAGGGGAAAAAAAGGGGGAACATAAAAGACAAAATACAAATAATAAAAGTAGACAACAGTCGCACAACCATACATGTCGAGAGGGGAGGGAACTCATCACCCCCAGGCCTGCCGGCAAAGCCAGGTTTTGACGGCTTTTCGGAAGGCCTGGAGAGAGGTGAGGGTCCGAATCCCTGCGGGGAGTTCATTCCAGAGGGCCAGAGCTGCCACAGAGAAGGCCTTCCCCCGGGTAATAGCCAGGTGGCATTGGCTGGTAGTTGGCACCCGGAGGAGGCCAACCCTGTGAGATCTAATGGGTCTGTGGGAGGTAATTGGCAGCAGGCGGTCTCTCAAGTACCCAGATCCAATACCATGAAGGGCTTTATAAGTTACGACTAGCACCTTGAAGCGTATCCGGAGACTGATCGGTAACCAGTGCAGCTCGCGGAGGATAGGTGTAACGTGGGTGTACCGAGGAGCACCCACAATCGCTCGCGCGGCTGCGTTCTGGACGAGTTGAAGTCTCTGAATACTCTTCAAGGGCTGCCCCATGTAGAGCGCATTTCAGTGAAGCTGCTGTTCTGACCCAGGCTTCCTTAAAAAGCAAGATGCAGAGTCTTGGGCCTAGCAAACCCCCTTTTATTTACACGATTGTGAATTTCTTTCATTCACAGTCAGCAAGGCTTAGCAAGCAGTCTTTCAGAGGAATGTTTATCAACATGAACCTTATCTCGTTTGGTGAGCTGCCAAATAATTAGTTTCCAAATGCAGGGCAAAGCAAAACAGGGCACAAAGTCTCTTATAGTCACAAACAGAACTTTCCACTCTTGAAATGACCGAATGAATGAATTGTTTCCTGTAAAAGCTTCTCCCCATTTGCTCCTCTTTTGTTTCCTATGGGAGGGACCAATCACCTCCAAGGTGTGGCTTTACTCCTAAGTCTTAGTTGTTCTTGTCTTCTGGCAACTCTGTTCATGCACACACTGGGAACAGGTTCCAGCTGTTCCTCTGCCTCACTGCTGTCTAGCTCCATCTCTGCATCCAATGTAGAGCCCTCGTCTGAGCTTTCCACAACCCCCAGGACTGGCCCTTGTCCCTCCTCACTGTCCAACTCTCCGGGCCACAACAGCTGCAGCAGAACAGGACAGCCATTGGATGTGAATGGTATATCTAAGTCCAGGAAGAGAAAATGAAGCCATGGAAGTGCATCTCATCCCCTATTAAGATTTCTGCCCAAAAGCAAATAAATAAATAAATAAATACTGGACAAAAATACATACATGTTTGGAAAAAAATGGTAAAGCAACATATTGTTTTAAAACCAGAAATATTTTTGTTGGGCATTTTACCGGATAAATATAACAAGGGGAATACATATTTGATTTTACATGTATGGATGGCAGCCAAAATTGTATTTGCGCAACAATGGAAAAGTGAAGATATCCCTACAGATTAAAATATGATTTAAAAATATTAGAATATGCAGAAATGGATAGATTAACACTTACAATTAAGGAAAAGGGAAAAAACTGAATATTTTTTTTCGACTTGGGACTTATTTTATCAATGGTTAGCTGCCAAAAACAGAAGTTGAAAACATGGAAATATAAAAAAAAGGACCAATGAAAAAAAGAGAGGTTTGTTAAAATGGATAAGCCAGTATCATCATCATCATCATCATCATCATCATCATCATCATTATTATTATTATTATTATAGAACAAATGTCAGTGTAATGAACTTTGTTGTAAACACTTTGAAGATTATTTCCTAAAAGTACATGAACCCAGACAACACACTGTTAAGCTAAAAATGGAATTTTTATGTTATAAAATAAAAAAACTTTATGGAGAAAAAAAGAGTTGTGTCTTGACTTAAAGGTAAAGGTTCCCCTCATACATACGTGCTAGCCATTCCCGACTCTAGGGGGCAGTGCTCATTTCCATTTCATAGCCGAAGAGCCAGCGCTGTCCGAAGACGTCTCTGTGGTCATGTGGCCAGCATGACTAAACGCTGAAGGCGCACGAAGCGCTGTTACCTTCCCACCCAAATGGTCCCTATTTTTCTACTTGCATTTTTAATGTGCTTTTGAACTGCAGAAGTTGGGACAAGTAACAGGAGCTCACTCCCTTATACGGTGCTAGGGATTCAAACCATCAAACTGCCGACCTTTCTGATCGACAAGCTCAGCATCTTAGCCACTGAGCCACCATGTCCCAGTTTATACAGTGCATATCCCTGTGTAAAAACAAAGTGGTTGGGAAGAACGCAAGAGAGAGAGAGAGAGAGAGAGGGAGGGAGGGAGGGAGGGAAGGAGGGAGGGAGAGAGAGAACACCATTTCTTTCTCTTTGGATGTCTTCCAACTGTCTTTCCTTAAGTTGCAAAGCACTTGCCGTTCTTATTGCTTTAAGTTAAACTTTTAATTGTATTGACGTTTTACACAGGGAAGTTATAAAGGAAATACAGATTCTCCATTCCAATTTAAGATCCCTTGAGAAATCGTGCTAGTCACATTGACTGTTTTTTGTGGGGTTTTTTTGGCTTTCTTTGCTATTACCGAGACATTTTGCTGGAGGAGTAACCTTCAGACTTGCATAGAATTTTGTTGAACTAATCTCTCACTGTAGGCTTAAAATGGGATCGATTGACGGGTTTCCTGCTTTCCATGCATTTTGGACTGTGCTAATGACTATAATAACACAAACTGTTATATAATTGAAGTTTTCTACCTTTATCAAGTTTCTTGAAGACCAAAGGCAAAAAGAATTTTGCAATGATAGTCATACTTAGTGGTATTTTATGTCAAAATGAAGGGGATGTGGTGGCTAAGTGGCTAAGACGCTGAGCTTGTCAATCAGAAAGGTTGGCAGTTCAGCAGACTGAATCCCTAGCACCGTGTAACGGAGTGAGCTCCCGTTACTTGTTCCAGCTTCTGCCAACCTAACAATTTGAATACATGTAAAACTGCGAGTAGAAAAATAGCAACCCCCTTTGGTGGGAAGGTAACAGCATTACATGCTCCTTCAGCATGTAGTCATGCCAGGCACATGACCAAGGACACATCTTCAGACAGCGCTGGCTCTTCGGCTTTGAAATGGAGATGAGCATCACCCCCTAGAGTCAGGAACGACTAACACATATGTGCAAGGGGAACCTTTACCTTATGCCGAAATTATGCAGCCCACTACTATCTTGTCCTTTCCACCATGCTATCAAAATTCAGCTTAAAGTGTGGTTTAAATATTGCTGACATTTTGATTTTTTTTGTGGGGGTGGGGGTGGCTTTATTTTGTTTTTCTTTTGTTCCCATTAGAGGTTTGTATGTTTGTTTACGTGGGCCTGCTGGATGGAAACTTGTCTGTGGAGATTCTAAATCATTCAGGTCATTGTTGTCCCAAAGGTGCTTTTCCCAAAAGGCAACTGGATTGTTTTGGTTAATTTCTTTGAAAGCATTTTGCTTCTCATCCAAGAAGCTTGTTCAGTTCTAACAGATGGGATGAGAAACAAAATGTTTGGAAAAAAAAGAAAGTTATTGGAACTAGACTTTCTAGTTGGAAAAAGCATATTTGGGTGGATCTTAATTTTTTTAAAAAACAAAAGGTCTCTTACCAGCTCTGCTTTGCCCAATATTGCCTGATGTTATCCATTGGGTCAAATAACATCAGACAACAACCTCAAGGTCATTTACATAATGCTTTCTTCTCCATCCTGAGTAGTGGATCGGGCTTAGAGATAGGGATTGGCCTAGAAAGATACTGACATCCATTCTGAATACAGAATTAGAACCAATTACGTGAACAAATTGTCCCCTACAAATTCCGCTCCTCTTTCGCTTTAATTCCCTCTGGGAGGGGTCATTCATCATCCACCTGCACTGGCTGCCTGTTGATCTCCGGGTGCGCTTCAAGGTGCTACTTGTCACCTACAAAGCCCTTCATGGTATTGGATCTGGGTACTTGAGAGACCGCCTACTGCCAATCACCTCCACTAGACCGATAAGATCGCATAGATTAGGCCTCCTCTGAATTCCATCAGCCAGCCAGTGTAGACTGGCAACTACTCGGAGGAGAGCCTTCTCGGTGGCTGCTCCAACCCTCTGGAATGAACTCCCCGTGGAGATCCGGACCCTCACCACCCTCCAGACCTTCCGCGCTGCACTTAAAATCTGGCTATCCCGGCTGGCCTGGGGTTAAAGACTCTAACCCCTACTCGAATTGTATGACTGTTGAGTTCTTAAATGATGTAGGGCTTTTATGTTGTAAATTGTTTGTCCTCCCCCCCCCCTTTTGAACTGTGAGCCGCCCTGAGTCCCCCCAGGGAAAAGGGCAGCATACAAATAAAGTGAAACTAAACTAAACTAACTAAACACCTGTAGCCTGACTCCCAAGTCAACCCTTGTTCTTTAGCTATTCCCTTCGTCTTGCAAATCTATGCATGCACACACTGGGAACAGGCTCCAGCTGTTCATCTGCCTCACTGATGTCTGACTCTGAAGGCAGCTGATAACTGGCATATGGCTCTACCTTTGACACAGAGCCCTCATCAGAGCCTTCCCCAGACTCTAGGAGTGGCCCATGCTCCTCCCCAACCTCCTCACTGTCTGAATCTCCTGGCAGACCACAACAGTCTGTGTTCCACCTTCTAAATAAAATAGAGTTTCCAAATCCAAGCTCTCAGATGCTTCACCTAAACTGCTACTGCTTTTTTCTGAACACTGAATTAAAGGCCTTCTTGAAAATTCAAGCAACTCGCTGGCAAAAGCTATAGCTACAACAGGAGGAGGAGAAACGGAGGAGGAGGAAACTGCTTGAAAAGAGAATCCTGAACAGAAATTACAGCATGACAGAAAAGCAACACTTGTTTTTCCTCACCTCAAGGGCTTCATTTATCAGTCCGTTATTCTGCATGGAGCAATCTTCCCTCCCATTTGTCTAAGTGGGATAGTTTGCCTGCATGTTAATTGTGGACTTCATTCATTCATCAGGTGTCAGGGGATGGAAAGGGGAGTAGCCAAGGTAGGACATAGACATAATAAGCTTGCGGCAAAGACCAGAAGAATTAGGAAAGGTAACGTCACTCTCAAAAGCTGTCTGTTTAAAGCTCTCTCAGTTGTCTATTTCACTTTGAATTAGGACAAATAGAATGACTCGGTTCATACCTGGAAAACAGCTTTGGCTGAACAGAGGATGGGCTTGTTCCCACATCCGTCGCAAACAGATTTGTCAACAAAGAATGTGACTAGACAATGTTTTTAGATTCCTCCAGGGGGAGAAAAAAAAAGAGAAATTCTCTACTTATTTCTCAAGGACAGTATTTTTTTTCTTCTTCGCGGAGATGGCTGCATTGCTACTGGAAAAAAAAAGTCCCACAGGAAGAATTCTGGCTGTGTTATTTTGCTCCATTATTGCTCTAGAGTTGTTTACAATTTGGGCAAAATGGATTTCCCAGGCCATTCAATGCATGGGATTTTTGGCATAAGAACTTGCATAGGAATCTTGCATCCAGGTTTGAGAGATTATCAAGAAAGGGCTTTATTATTTATTTATTTGGGTGAGAGAGGAAGAAAAAGATAAGACAGTTAGAAGAATGAGCATCTCTCTCTCTCTCTCTCTCTCTCTCTCTCCCCCTCCCTCCCTCTCTCTCTCTCTCTCTCCAACCTTCAACTTACAAAACTTTCAAACTTTGCCAATTAATATTGTACATACAAAGTTGATGTGAATCTCTCCTGTTTCAGGAATATTCCAAGCTTATTTTTTTCTGAATTTTCTGCTTCATTTTGAAAAATCAGCCTGCAGCATTTACTTCTGGACATTAAAGAGTACACAGGATCCATTTTATTTTCAGCAGGACTGACAACCAGAGCAGCTTTAAATAGTGTGCTATTAATAGTTAATACAATAGTTAGTAGGCAATACAATTAAACTATCATATACTGAGCTGACGGTATGTCTAGTTGGAGCGCGTGCTAATGATTCCTTGCTCCGCTATACTTACTTATCATCCGCTCGTAGTGATGGTCAGAACTGGATAGCCAATATTAGCCATACATTATTCATAACATTATGGTAGGCCCTAATCCTGTGTGAGGAAGAACACCTCCGTGCGCCAGATGTTATTTCTCATAATTGTTACTTTAAGTTGACATTTTAAATGGCAGACACTTTTAATATTAAACATTTCATTTAAGCATATGGTACTGCGGGTACTAAAATTAAGGATCTCACACATCTCGGTGGTGTTGATGTGTCCCAAGAGAAAAATGAACCAGTTCTGAGGCACACGCTTAGGTTGCTATTTCTGGAATCTGTCAGCTCCAGGCACCTGAAATCATGCACTAAGGCGGCAATTGGTTTGAACAAAAAATACAGTGTTTCTTTCTTATACGGTCATTTAACCAGCCGTATTGACTTAACAATCAAAAATCATGAAGAAGTTGCTAGGTGACACTGTAATCTGAAACACACACACACACACACACCACAGAACTCATGGCAATGTTTGCCCCAACCAAATAGCTCATTTGGAGAGCTGATTTGGTACAACTTTGCTTTCAAAGGGTCTTTTGGATGGTGGTGAATTCACGTGGTTTATGGGAGGGAGCATACTGCTTACCTTTCGCCTTTCAGCCCTACTCCAGGAGCCTTCCAGGCAGTCACTTACACGACAAACCATTTTGTGTTACATTTTTGCTGATAAAGAAATAAAGGGAGACTAGTATAGATCTATTTCAAGCTATTTAGCTCTCATCAGCTAGCCATACCCTTACTGGGTTTTGAACCTGGGCTGTTTTTACATGTTAGGCAGTTGTATCAGCCTTTAAACCACAAGCTCTCCTCCCTTATCAGCTGAGCCAGGGGCATGATTAAATGTTTTTTTCTTCTATCAAAGCACCTGATCCACCCAAATATGGGAGGGAACATACAGAATATATTTATATTCTGTTGGATGGAGCAAAAAAGTTATCTCACCTTGTTTCTCAGTATTTAATCAGACATAAAGGATGAACAGTTTGGGACTGGTGTTTACAGCACGATGTTGTAGAAAAAGAGCAAATATATACATAGTACATTTATAGTTTAACACCCATACTCCTATTCATGCTTTCATTCCTAAATCACTGCTGCTCTGTTGTGTCTAAATTAGAGTTTACACATAAAAAATTTTTTTATGCTTGACGGAAGGTGGTTACACAAGAAAAACATTTGCAGAAATATAAATAAAAATGTGCTAGAGTGAAAAGGCCCCTGAAGAATGATTTGTTTAGTGTAACATTGATCCGTTCAGTGTTAAAAGTTCAAGGCTGGCTGAGAAACAGGGCTACCTTTTAAACCATACTTAACTGTCTGCAAAAAAAAATGGGTTTGTTGTCTTTATTTGTGTCAACATTTCTTATTTTAACTCTTAGCTGTCCTAATTTATCACCCTGCTTGAGGAGCTAACTTTCTTCAGAGGTGTTGGACTTACCAATGGACATGTAAAATGGTATTTCACGAGAGGAGGACTCCACTCCTCTACTCACAACAGAATCCCTTATGCCACCAGGCTTGAAATTTTGGGCTTGGACAATTTGGAACTGTGTAACCTGCAGTTCGATCTAAGCATAGTACACAAAATTGTCTGCTACAACATCTTGCCTGTCAACAATTTCTTCAGCTTCAACCACAATAATACACGGGCAAACAATCAATACGAACTCAAGGTAAACCGCTCCAAAATTGATTGCAGAAGATACGACTTCAGCAACAGAGTGGTCAATGCCTTGAATGCTCTACCTGACTCCATTGCTATGGCCTCAAACCCTCACAGCTTCAACCTTAAACTGTCTACCGTTGGCCTCACCCAGGGGTGGGTTTCTCGCCCTGTTCCAACCGGTTCGGTTGGAATGGGGCCGGCGGCGTCCTCATGCACGCGCAAGGTGCACGCATGTGTATTAGCGTCTGCGCGACGTTCCAGATGCTCCTGGAGGATTGCGCAGGCGTTGTATGCGTCCTGCACATGCATGGAAGCGCAGAACTCGTCAAAACTGGGTAAGGACCGCGGGCAGGCGGGTGCGCCCTTTGCCGTTCCCGGAAGTTACTTACTTCCGGGTTCGGCGACCAACCGGTTCGCAGGGACCGCCGTGAACCGGTTGAAACCCACCCCTGGCCTCACCCCATTCCTAAGAGGTCCGTAAAGGGGGCGTGCAAAAGCCCACCAGCGTCCCTGTCTTACTGTCCCCATTTATCTGTACTTACTTCCTTTGTTCATGTTCATAACTATCAGTGGTGGGATTCAAATAATTTAACAACCAGTTCTCTGTCCTAATGACCAGCTGGGTAGGTGGGGCTTAGTGGTCATGTGACCGTGTGGGCAACTCAACATTACTCAGGTCGATGGGCACTTTGCCTTAGCTGTACTATGTAATAAGGGTTAACTGGAGAGGCAGTTTCTGTAAGCAGGGCAATAAAGATTAAGCTAGAAACAACACCAAAATATTTCCTTCCTGCCTTCCTTACAGGATTAGCCCTGTAAAGTGGGAAAAAACCAAAAGAAGATTTCTTTCAACAATTGGTTCTCTGAACCTCTTAGAAAGTTAAGAACCGGTTCTCCCGAATAGGTGTGAACTGGCTGAATCTCACCACTGATACCTATACTTGTTCTCTTGTACAAGGTTGACAAATAAATAAGTAAATAAATAAAATCTGATTACAATTTTTCAGTGTTATGAAAGACAATGTGCTTTAGAAATTTTTCCAAAGGAGATAGGAAATTTAGAGAAGAGATGGCATTCTTCTCAACTTCTTGTCATTCAATAATTAGGAATCAACAAACATGGGGCAGCCCTTGAAGAGCATTCAGACACTACAGCTTGTCCAGAATGCAGCCGCGTGAGCGATTGTGGGTGCACCTCGGTACACCCACGTTACACCTATCCTCTGCGAGCTGCACTGGCTGCCTATTGGACTCCGGACGCGTTTCCAGGTGCTAGTCGTTACTTTTAAAGCCCTACATGGTATCGGACCTGGGTACTTGAGAGACCACCTCCTGCCAATTACCTCCCTTCGACCAATCAGATCCCACAGATTAGGCCTCCTCCGGATACCATCAGCTAGCCAATGTCGACCTGTTGACCCCCGGGGGAGGGCCTTTTCTGTGGCTGCTCCGGCCCTCTGGAACAATCTCCCCATGGAGATTCGGACCCTCACCACCCTTCAGGCTTTCTGCAAAGCCGTCAAGACCTGGCTGTTCCGGCAGGCCTGGGGCTGATGAGTTCCCAGCCCCACTCGAATTGTTGATTGTTGTGTAGTTTTTAATTTGTCTTTGTATCCTGTTTGTCTCGTTTGTTTTTGTATTGCTCCCTTCCCCATGTGTTTGTTCACCGCCCTGAGTCCCCCCGGGAATAGGGTGGCATACAAGTATAATAAATACTAATACTAATACTAAACTTTTCGTCTTCCGTTGTACACTCATCTCTCCAGTTCTTTCCAGTTTTCCTGGCATCCCACGTTTTTCGTCAATTCCCAAGGGAAAGACATCTTAGGCTAGCATCTTATAAGAGCCAAGGTGGTGCAGTGGTTAAATGCAGCACTGCAGGCTACTGCTAGATCAGCAGGTCAGCGGTTCAAATCTCACCGGCTCAGGGTTGACTCAGCCTTCCATCCTTCCAAGGTGGGTAAAATGAGGACCCAGATTGTTGGGGGCAATATGCTGACTCTCTGTAAACCGCTTAGAGAGGCCTGAAAGGCCTATGAAGCGGTATATAAGTCTACTGCTATATATATTGCATCTCTGAGCTTTTTTCAGAATGGGAAGTGAGAAAAGCCAAGAAAACTGTTAAATGAAGGAAAGATGTGCAGCAGTAAATGGTGACCCTAAGAATAGCAAACTCCCCAAATCTCCCAGAATAAATGCTGAGGAAACTGAAGCTTTTGGTGCAAGGAGAAGGATTTTTGCAAAATCACTTGGCAGAATTCTTCTCTGTTTTGGGAAATAAAAGATTCGGTGGGTTAAAAGAGTTCCAATATGGAGCAGTAGAGAAGAGGAAAACCAAAGGAAGAGCTATCTCCTTAACAATGCTCATTAACTAAAGACAGCAAGATGTCAAATCAAGCTGTTGGTTTGCTTGTTGAAGGAGAGGATAGATCAGGTTCCAATCTGAAAGTTAAGACACCAGATCAAAGCAACATTGTTGGGCTTACTCTTTTTCAGAGCACAAATGACTGAAGATCAACTCCAAATTGGCAGAGGCCCAATCTGCATATTTTTCTCCCCACACATTTGTTTTTAATTTGGAAGACGACAGCAAATCAGTAATGGACATTTTCCTCTTTATTTATTGGTCGATTGCCAAAAGCAAAGCATAAAGGCAGCATCTCTGTTAGATAAAAGAATAGAACAATTAATCTTTTTTGTTGTATGTTGATAAGGAGGAGGAGGAGGAGGAGGAGGAGGAGGGGAAGGGGAAGAAGAAGAAGGAGGAGGAGGAGGAGGAGGAGGAGGAGAAGAAGAAGAAGAAGAAGAAGAAGAAGAAGAAGAAGAAGAAGAAGAAGAAGAAGAAGAAGAAGAAGAAGAAGAAGAAGAAGAAGAAGAAGAAGAATTGGAATTACAATTAGAATTAGAATTTAAGTCTAAGTGCTATTGCTATTTGGATAAGAAAGTATTAAGGGCTACTGAACCTTAGAGGAAGGAGTATTATGTGAGTTTGCCACCTTGATTTACTGTACAGTATTTATATCAATAGTAAAGGCAGGATAATATCTCCCACTGACCAATGGCCAATCATGCACTTCTGCCACAAAATCTCAATTGTTCTAAAACTCAAGAGGTACGTGACAGGATAGAGTTAGAAAAAAAAAATACCAATGTCAAAATACATTTGGTCTGAGTCTAATCATTATTAGACAGTGCTAGCGAAATAGCACTAAAAGTTGATTATGCTTCTTCCCATTTTGGGGGGAAGCTTTTGACTTCGTTTTACTTTTTGGTTTAAAAATAGTTTCTTGACCAGTTCACACAAGGATTTGAATTGATTCCAAAGACACACTATTGATTCCGTTAGTGCTTTCAGCTGTGCAAGGGAGCTGAAATCATTCTGTTTATTGAAAAGGTATAAAGACTTATAAAATCATTAAGGCAGCGCCTCCTTGTTTCTGTAGTTGTCACAGTGGTCCTCGGCATTTTTTTTTTTACGAGACTATCCTGCCTCTGAAAAATTGTACTCATAGTTGCAATTTAAGATCAAGCATAATTAAAACAAAGGGACACAGAATCCTAATGCTCCAAAAAGGTAGGTAATCATTCAAGCATTTATTTATTTTTAATGTATAAAATATGTATGATAGCCAGTATGGGGTAATGGTGACGGCCAGTGGTGGGATTCAAATTTTTTACTATCGATTATGTGGGTGTGGCTTGGTGGGCATGGCTTGGTAGGCATGGCAGGGGGAGGCTACTGCAAAATCCCCATTTCCTCCCGATCAGTTGGGGAGGCAGAGAATAGATGGGGTCAGGGCCAGTCAGAGGTGGTATTTATCAGTTCTCTGAAATTTCCACTACCAGTTCTCCAGAACTGGTCAGAACCTTCTGAATACCACCTCTGGTGAAGGCTAGAAATTGGGAGAGTGTGACTTTTAGTTCTTCCTTAAACCAGAGGTGGGTTCCTACCAGTTCTCTCACCAGTTCGGTAGAACCGGTTCATCAAATCTACCGAACCAGTTAGAAGAGGTTCCACCAGTGGACCCGGAAAGCAGGCCACACCTACAGAAGAGGTTCCAAAAATTTTTGAAACCCACCACTGCCTTAATCCCAAAGCCAGCTAGGTGACCTTGGGCCAACCACACTCTCTTAGCCCTAGGAAGATCGAGACAATTGCAAACACTTCCAAAACCTTGCCAAGAATTGCGCAGAGATGGATAAAATGACATTGAAAATAAAAAGTAAAGGAGACACAGAATATTATTTAACGTGGAATAGGTTTTATCAATGGTTAGAGATAAGAAATTAGATGAAGAAAGAGTATTGTTAGGTTTAAGTAAAATATGAATGTTGTTTACAATTACAAGTATGCTAATACAGTTAACAGGAACATAAACAAGCAAATATAATTGTAAATATTCATCATCATCATCATCATCATCATATTATTATTATTATTATTATTATTATTAATATACGTGTCATTTTTTCTTTCCTTTTTGTAAAATGGTATGCCTGGACAATACACTGTATTCAAAATACTTATATTTAATTTTTTTTTAAAAAAAACTTGAGGACAAAACCTTGTAAAGAAAACTGCAGTGACTAATCCAGGCAGTTCCTAGGAGTCAATATTGATTCAACGGCACCAAAACCAAAAAGTATGTATGCAAAATGAAGCATCCAGTAAACCTTTCTCTACCCAGCAGTACATAAAACTACCGAAGAGCAGCCTATATAGCACTTAGCACTTAGGCTTATATACCGCTTCATGGTGCTTTACAGCCCTCTCTAAGTGGTTTACATAGTCACCATATTGCCCCCAACAATCTGGGTCCTCATTTTACCCACCTCAGAAGGATAGAAGGCTGAGTCAGCCTTGAGCCGGTCAGGATCAAACTGCCAACTTCCTGATAGCTGGCAGTCAAAAGAAGAAGCCTGCAATACTGCATTCTAACCACTGTGCCACCAGGAGTCTATATGACCTATTCTTCTAGGAAAACTTTACAATCTCTTTTGCTGCCGATTATTGTTGGAAGTGACAGAGATACCTCTTCTATCTCTATCTCTCTGTCTTACATCGTGGACATCTGCCTCTGTCAATTTTCTAAAGGCAAAACCTATGTTTCTAATAACTTCCAAATTTCCCTTCCCTCTGCTAGGCTGATTTGAATTTGTGGATTGAAAAAACTATATTGGTAAGTGCAATCAGTTGGTAATTGAAGCATTTGACTTCCTGCAAAGATGGAAAGATGGCTAGAAAGAAAGAAAGGAAGGAAGGAAGGAAGGAAGGAAGGAAGGAAGGAAGATAGATAGATAGATAGATAGATAGATAGATAGATAGATAGAGAAAGAGAGAGAGAGAGAGAAAGAGAGGGAAAGAGAGAGAGAGAGAAAGAGAGAGAAAGAGAGAGAGAGAGGTAGTTTGAAAGACAGGCAGATAGAAAGAAAGATGATTAGGTAGAAAGATAGTTACAAAGACTGAAAAACAGAAAGGCAGACAAACAGAAAGATAGGAAGAGAAAGATGGAATAGAAAGATAAAAAGAAGAGATGGGTGATAGATAGATAGATGGATGGATGGATGGACGGATGATGGATGATAGATAGAGAGTTGGCTTTTCCAGCAAGCCGGCCTGGCCTGAATAGAATAAAATATAGGATTAATTTGATTGTTAATTTTAATTTAATTTTTAAATTTTTATTGTAAATATCAATTGGGGTTTTTTTTTTGGATACTTTATTTAATGTCCCTTTTAATTTTTGTAATATGTGTTTTCTTTTATGTTGTACGCCGCCCTGAGTCCTTGGGAGAAGGGCGGCACATAAATCCAATAAACCTAACCTAAGAAACCTAAGATAGAGATCGAGAGAGAGGATAGATAGATAGATAGACAGACAGACAGACAGATAGGAAGAGGGAGAGGGAGAGGGAGGGAGGGAGGGAGGGAGAGAGAGAGATGGAAGGAAGGAAGGAAGGAAGGAAGGAAGGAAGGAAGGAAGGAAGGAAGGAAGGAAGGAAGGAAGGAGGGAGGGAGGGAGGGAGGGAGAGGTATTTAATATTTCACTGTTGAATCAAATTCTTCACTGTGAAAGAAAAGAAGCCATTGACAAAGGAATGGTCATTTTGGGGGAAATTGCTCTTTTTAGATAAAAACATCATTGCAGTATATAGGTTTTGGGCATGAGAGATGATGAAATTTTGTCCATTTCTCTCTCCATGAGAGTTTATATTTCCTTTGCCTGCCACTTGATAGGATTTTGCAGTCCGTAGTATCTTTGACAGTTTTGCAAATTTTGTTCTCTTGGACTCATACTCCTCTCGGCATGCCATATTATGCACACAACTCCTCGTGTTTTCTTGTATTGGATGGTTCGGTAAAAATGATGAAGCTGTGAACGCTGAGAGACTTTTAATAAAATGGAACTTGATATTACATTTTGCCTAGGATTCTTTTTTTTTTTTTTTTTTGGTGCATGTGATTTATGATAGCTGGTGAATCAAAAAAGGTTTTGTGAAAATATCTCAGCAGGAGTGGCTTCTCCTTGTTCCCTGTAGGGAAAAATATCTTTCAAACTTCACTATAAATCTTTCTGGGGGGCGAGGGGGAAGGCAGCGCAGGGAGGGAAAAATCTTCTCTTTCCTTATTTTCTGCATAGGAATTTATGCCTGCTTCATTCTAAACATCCATTCCTATAGTCTGGGTACATTGACTTTAAATTGCATTTTGCAAAGTCAAAGAAAATTAAAAATATGTCATCAAAAACCAACTCTGCCTACTCATGTTCTTCTTCCCTTTCCTTAGACCAAATTCATATTATCTAGTTAAATTAAAATTAGATAGATAGATATAGATATAGATGTAGATGTAGATGTAGATGTAGATGTAGATGTAGATGTAGATGTAGATGTAGATGTAGATAGATATAGATATAGATATAGATATAGATATAGATATAGATATAGATATAGATATAGATATAGATATAGATATAGATATAGATATAGATATAGATATAGATAGATATAGATATAGATATAGATATAGATATAGATATAGATATAGATATAGATATAGATATAGATATAGATATAGATATAGATATAGATATAGATATAGATATAGATTGAGAGAGAGAGAGAGAGAGAGATAGGTATAGGTAGGTAGGTAGGTAGGTAGGTAGGTAGGCAGGTAGGTAGATAGATAGATGATAATAGATAGATAGATGAGAGATGAGAGAGAGAGGGGGGGAAAGACAGACAAACAGACACACACAGTCAGAAAGACAGACAGAGACAGAGAGGCAGAGGCAGAGAGAGACGGAAAAAGAGAGAGCATCTTTGTATTTCAACCAAATTCTGCATGTTTCAAGGTCAGCAAAAAGGGAGAGCATGGAATAAACTTGCACACACACACACACACACACACACACACACACACACACACTTTATAATTCTTTATAATTTAACATGAACAGGACAAGGTCTTCACGTCAAGATCCCTCCAAATATAGACTTTGAAAGAAGAGAGACAGGGAAAGATCAAAAGTAGAGAGGGGTAGAACAGGACAGGATAATTTAGAGTATCAAGGTTCACTTCCTTGGAGGAATGTAGTTAGGAACTGCAAGAGGAAAGGAGTCTTCCCCAGAGGGCAAAGAGAAGGTGGAAGTTGGAATATCTTGTGGGCAGGATTAGAGGAAGGATGGCCCTTCCCTGGCAGTTCACAGAGTATATCTACATATAGTTATTGGAAATAATTACTTTACTTTGGCAAGATTCTGTCTTGTAGGCAAGGAATAATATATATTTTTATATATAAAAATACATTTATAAATATATAAATATATTTTAAAGAAAATTTATATAGCCGCCCAACTCACTCTCAGTGACTCTGGGTGGTTTACAAGATTCAGATTGTAGATTCATCAATTTACAAAATAAATTAACCTAGGAGAAGAGAGAGTGAAGGGAGGGAGAGAGGGAGACACACTTGAAATAAATGCTTTTTGACAATTCCCCTTTCTTTTACATCTTATTTATAGCAATAGCAATAGCAATAGCAGTTCGACTTATATACCTCTTCATAGGGCTTTCAGCCCTCTCTAAGCGGTTTACAGAGTCAGCATATTGCCCCCAACAACAATCCGGGTCCTCATTTTACCCACCTCGGAAGGATGGAAGGCTGAGTCAACCCTGAGCCAGTGAGATTTGAACAGCCGAACTGCAGAACTTCAGTCAGCTGAAGTAGCCTGCAGTGCTGCATTTAACCACTGCGCCACCTCTTTATAAAGAGATTCTGATAAGGTTGTATTTTTTAAAAAAAATATCAGGATCTGGACTCTTTCTTTAAAAGCCCTGGCCGCACCAAATCTGATTGTCCATCCATTGTGAAATTTATTATTCCATACTTCCATATCAGAAGCAGAGGTAAGCTACAGCCAGTTTGGACTGGCTCAGGTGAAGCAGTAGTTACAACAAGTAGCTGGGTATTCCGTCCTATATAATCACTGTGCATTTGATGCCGTACACATGCGCGGAAGACATGCGTGCGGGCGAAGCAATAGTGCACACGTTTGTGTGCTCACATTTTTTGGTTATGGGGGCAAACCAGTTGTTATATTATGTAATGCCCACATCTGATCGAAAATCCTCCGATAGAAGAGAGGAATGTAACATAGGTATTTTATCTTTAAATCACAATTGGTGCCAGAGTCAAATGGTAGCTGATAACATTGATGGATAATCAAACCATCCAAATTAATAAATAAATGGAAAGGAAGTACAGGTTCTGCATGTTTTTTTCTCTTTTGGACTCTTTTCCTAAGAGATGCTTAGAGGATCTCAGCAGGTGGCAGAAGAGTTTCCTGCTTGGTTGTTGAGATAAAGGTGAATGGTAGATGTGCAATGATAGGAAAAAATCTAATTTTGGCACTGTCTACATAATTTCCAAGAGGAGAGCAGATGAGAATCTGGGAAGGAGACAGGGAGTGCATTTTGACAGAGCTTACGCTTCAAGGGAAGATCTGAAATCAACCGTACAGAGGGAGCAGACACAGGTCACTGGATAGATGGCCTCATAAAACAAAAGGAAGCTGTTTCTTAGGAATTACAAATGAAATGGATGACCAGAAAACTTAAACAACCTTTGCTGTGGTTCTTGTGAATGCAGAAATCTCTCTCTCTCCCTCTCTCTCTCCCTCCCTCCCTCTCTCCCTCCCTCCCTCTCTCTGTGTCTTCCCCATTCTCAGTTATTTACCGAGATTTCAGGAGACTGTGAAATTTGTTCCTTGCAAACAATGGTGAGGGACCAGCAGCATAATCTAATGGTCAGGGTTACAAACTGAACAGTGGTGGGTTTCAAAAATTGTTCGAACCTACTCTGTGGGTGTGGCCTCCTTTGTGGGAGTGGCTTGCTGCCCATGTGACCGGATGGGAGTGGCTTGCCACCCATGTGACCAGATATGAAGATGCCAACAACACTTGTCAGAACCACCTTAAATTACCTCACACACAGCACTGGCATGCATAAGAATAGGATGTAAACTTGTTTTTTAAAAGGCATCTTTGGTTTGCGTTAAAACAACTTCAACACACGCAATGTTCTGATTGCACCACAAACGCAGTAGTCATCCTTACCTTTCACAGAGGCACAGAGTTTTATAAATAGGAGCATAATAGTGTAGAATAATCATATCCAAGGACCAGTGGTGGGTTTCATAAAATTTTGGAACCTCTTCTGTAGGTGTGGCCTGCTTTCCGGGTCCACTGGTGGAACCTCTTCTAACCGGTTCAGTAGATTTGATGAACCGGTTCTACCGAATAGGTGTGAACTGGTAGGAACCCCCCTCTGAAACCGAAGCTGAGTAAGGAGACATTGGTAGTTCTCCTCTTAGAGAGCCTTGGTGGTGCAGTGGTTAGAGTACAGTACTGCAGGCTGCTTCTGCTGACTACTGGCTGCCTGCAGTTTGGCAGTTCAAATCTCACCAGGCTCAAGGTTGACTCGGCCTTCCATTTTTCTGAGGTGGATAAAATGAGGACCCAGAGTATTAGAGACAATAGGCTGACTCTGTAAACTGCTTAGAGAGGGCAGTAAAGCACTGTGAAGTGGTATATAAGTCTAAGTGCTATTGCGAGTGCTATAACCCCAACTGACCCCAAAATGAGACATTTAAATGAGTTTGCCCCTTTTTACAAACTTTCTTGTCTTAGTTGTTAAGTGACTTGCTACTGCTGTTGAGTTAGTAGTAGGGTTGCTAATCTAGTTTCCCCTTTGACTTTCCATATCAAAAGTGATCACATGATCCCAGGACACTGCAACTATCATAAATACAAACCAGTATTTATGAATTTTGAACACAGGCTCATGTGAAAAATGGTCATAAGTCACTTTTTTCAATGCAATTGTAACTTTTCTCATTCAATGTGGCTTATTCCGTGTTATTAATACTAAGGGAAGGAGGGGAAAATATCCCATGACATTTTATGGAGGAATAAATAAGATTGCATGCATGCCCTCAAGTCACAAAAACTGTTGCTTAGGGCATTTTTTTATTTAACTGTCAAAGTTTGAAGATTGCTAATAATAACTATGTGAATCAGACTTCCCAATTTGTATTTGCTTTAACTCGAAAAGGGTTATTTGCAAATAGCATGCTAGACACATTTCTCTGTTTGTTTATGTATATGCACACCATGGGACAGTAACTTTTAATATATTATATACGATGCATGCCATAAACTGCGATAATTCTTCAAAGGAGTCTGCCCTTGAAATTTTTTTTTTCTTAGAATGGACTTCTTGATGCAATGTTAGATAATGCAGTGCTCTTTTGGGACTGGAAGCAAATATTTTTTAAAATTATACAGTGTTAAGAATAAAAAGAATCTCTTTTTCAACGGTTTTAGACTTCCAGTGTTTATATGTTTGAATGTAAACAGATCTGGCCCAGGTTTTCTGCACTAATGCAACAACCAGAACTTAACTATTCTGCCAATTTCATATTCATCTAGTTCAGAATCTATTTCAATTTTGTTGTGTAGAACTGGATCACTTTCAGGAAAACAGGATCAGCCAATAGAGCCATGGTAAGCTTCAATTGAGACATTCATTTGGAACTCTGGTTATAATATTTTTTTTTCCAAATTCAGATAGTGATTCAGATCAATTAAGTTTTTGATGAGCATTGGTGATTTTGATTAGTATAGCCAGGGGTGGGCTGTTTGGGGTTTGCAGGATAACCTCTAGCTAAGATTCTGTGCAGTTTGGAGAACCCCCAAATCCCACTCCTGGCTGGCCCCACCCCACCCACTCCACCCTTCACAGGAGTCCCCACACAGCCCGTTTTGGATGCAGATAAGTGCAGGGAGTGTGTGGAGACTTGGGGAGGGCAAAAAACAGGCCTCCCAGAAGTTCAGGAAGGCTGGAAATGGGGCTGTTTCCAGCCTCCAGAGGGCCTCCGTAGCCAGGGGAGGCCATTATCGCCGTCCCGGAGGCTCAAGGAAAGCCTCAGAGCACAGGGAGAGCAAAAACTCCACCCCCTACCATGGTGCAGGAGGCCAACTAGGCCACACCCACCATGCCCACTCCCACCCAGCAACTGGGCAGAGAACCCCTTGCTAAAATGTTTGAAGCCCACTCCTGAATATAGCTATAGCTACACCAAATAGAATGTATACAAATAGAAAAAGGTTAAAACAAACATACAAACATATAAATCCTTCCATAAAATTGTATTAAACTATTCTTTTATCTAAATTATATTAAAACATCAATGGCCCAAGTAGCTACGTGGATGGATGAAAAGAAACAATCCATATCCCAGGTCCACATAAAATAGAGCCTTGTAACATTGTCCGTTTGTCTGAGCGTTAGCAGGTTAAACCCCAAACAGCTCCACATTCTGAAATCGTGCATATACTAAAGGATTCTTTTTCAGCCATGCCTATGTAATCTTTAACAAACGCAGCACTGATCTCCCCTGGAGGGCTAGCAGGAAGCTGAAAGAGGAGCTAATTTAGCTACAAGATCCCTGACATTATCTAAAATATTGTCAGTCTGAATCCTTTGGACAAATAATACTTCCCATCCTTTCAGGAGTGGCATTTGAAATGGCATTGGAAAAATTCTAGGAAAGGTCTATTCTTGGGGACATCTCCAGTTTTCCAATTGGATTTGCCTAATCGTAGCTGGCTTTCAATTAGGAGAAGGAGAAAAATATGCAAATCGTTATGGCAAGTAATGGGACGTAATGGCATTACTTCTCTTAAAGGATTGACACCAAAGCTTGTGTCATAATATCAGTATATAATATATTCCAATATTCTAAAGAGAAATGAGAACAATATAAATGTAAGGGTTATAGCAGCTAATGAAGGATGAGCTTCAACAGAATTAAATATGTATGTGACAGCTAGATGCGTGTTGGTACAGTGGTTAAAATGCAGTATTGCAGGCTAATTCTGCCAACTGCCAGGAGTGCGATCCTGATGGTTGACTCAACCTTCCAGCCTTCTGAGGTTGGTAAAATGAGGATCCAGATCGTTGGAGCAATATGCTGACTCTATAAACCTCTTAGAGAGGGCTGTAAAGCCCTATGAAGCGGTATATAAGTCTAAATGCTATGGCTATTGCTATATAGTGTAATATAAACTTTCAAACTAATGTCAGCCTTTGCAGATAAGCAGACAGGAAACACAATGAGGTGAGCTACATCTACTTTATTATAAGGCTACATTAATAGAACTGTGAAAATCTAAAAGTACAAACGTCCCAGTATTTTCTTTACAGCTTGTGAATGAAATATGTGGGGGTATCCCTTCTGAGACTCTTGGCTCCCCATCTTTTATGGGCTATGCCATCTCTTATTTGGCCATAATGAGCCTCGGTGGTGCAGTGGTTAGAGTGCAGTACTGCAAGCGGCTGACTCCTGGCTGCCAGCTGTTCGACAGTTGAATTCTCACTGGCTCAAGGTTGACTCGGCCTTCCATCCTTCCAAGGTCAGTTTAATGAGGACCCAGATTGTTGAGAGCAGGAGGCTGACTTTGTAAACCGCTTAGAGAGGACCGTGAAGCACTGTGAAGTGGCATATAAGTCTAAGTGCTATTGCTATTCCCTAGGTAGCCTCTCTTTCCCCTGTATCCATGGCTTTCCCACAAATTAAAACAATTGCATGCCCTTAATTTTGGTTTTCTAAAAAATGAGACATTGTGCTGGTTGACGATTGAGAAATCAGAGCTTCAGAGGAGGCTGTTGGTGATGCAAGGCTATAAAGGAAGAATTGATAGTGAATGCTTGAATGTCCCATTTTGTTTCATAAGCTAGTTTTGTTATAAATGGACATTTGAGTGGGTTTCGCTAGTCCGTGACACTGATTGTTTTAAGAGACATTTCTGAAATGAAAGTGAAGTCATTAGAAGCCGAAGACATTCCAAAATATGCAGAATGGCTGCGGGCAAGAAAGCTTTAAGAGCTCAGAGCTGAAAACTGCCTGCCATTGATTTAACGGAGCCCATCCGTCGCTCAGGAGAACAGGCACTGTAGAGAAAACACACTCTCAGAGAACGAGAGAGATGCTCATTCCTTCACATCACTTTTAATTCCAAATTGCTAGTCCCAATTATTTCATGTAATTAATGATCAGTACCCATAGCCGCATGAATTATTGGAACTAGGAAAGCAAGTTCAGTGATACTACGAGGAAAGCAAACAACTAAGCTCAAATCTATAAAGCTAAATGGATAATTACTCTTTACCTTTTCCATTAATCAGTGGAATGGGAAACAAGAAAGGTTAAGAATTACTGTTTATTTTATGTTATGTCTGTAAACTGAACTCTCTCCATCCTGGGCCTCATCTGTCTAAAGCCATCAGCAAGGATACCGAGTCTGTCTCGTTCTGTTTTTAAATTTCTGTTGATGGAAGAGGAGAAATAAACCATGGCACCAATCTCTTCCTGATTTCTGGGGTTCTTGGTGCTCTCTGAGCTTTGCGATCTCTGACCTTGGTAGCGCTGATGATGTTACCTAGCTGGGTCATGAAGTGTCTACAAGCAAACCCCCAAGCCAGAGAGCACCAAGGATCCCATAGTTTAATCCTGAACTACAAATAGTATCTTTTATTAGTTCTTCATGAGTCTATTCCTTGAAATTGGGAGGGGGGGGGAATCCATATTTCTACAGAGAACTTTTTTTTTCATGAGAGCTGCTGAGCTACTGTTTTCTCTGAACCCCACCCCATCAAAAAATAATCTGGGTTTTACCAAAACAGGAAGAAGTTATTTGAAAAATAATGGTGTGACCCGTCAAAACTGCACTTGAATAAGCCGCGCCCAATTAAACCGCGTCGCTGACATCATCAACAGGGCAACAACAGCCAGCGCAGAGAAAGAAGGGCGCTTTAAATAGCGCTTTGAAAGCAAGCCGATTCAACTTAAGGTAAGGGTTAGGTTTAGGGTTAGCTTTAGGGTTAGGTTAAGGGTTAGGGTTAGCTTTAGGGTTAGGTTAAGGGTTAGGTTTGGGGTTAGGTTTAGGGTTAGGTTAAGGGTTAGGTTTAGGGTTAGGTTTAGGATTAGGTTTAGGGGGTTAGGTTTAGGTTTAGGGGTTAATTTTAGGTTTAGGGTTTACAGCGTGCTTCTGTCTCTGCGCTGTTGTCGCCCTGTTGATGACATCAGCTACACGGTTTAGTCGGACGCAGTTTAGTCGAGCGCAGTTTTGTGGTGGAACCAAATAATGGAGTGTGCTGAAATGAGCAAATTGACATTTGAAATTAGAAGATGAGCCATTTTATAAGATATGGGATTTGTTTTATCAATGGCTGGAAAAAAAACCTGGAAATGAAAAATGTTTTACTTATGTTTTAATTGAAGGAGATAAGTGATAAATACAATTATGTTGTTAAACAGATTAATAACGATACAATGAAAGACTGATATCAGTCTTATGAATTGAATAATTTAGAATTTTTTGTTTTAAAATGAAGGATAAGGATAATAATAAATCTATGTACATTTGATAGAGGATTGGTGTTATAATGTATAACTCTAAGTGTATATTATAAAGATAACCTGTTGTTGAAAAATAATTTTAATAAGGAAGTAATCAAAAATTGGTATATATATGAAGTGAGTATTTAGAATACCTTGTTGAAAAATGAAGGAATAACATTTTTGTTTGAATGTATGATGTACAAGGACAATAATGAACATAAGCATACTCAATGGATGATTGGTGGGATTATACATAATTAAAAATAGTGATATATAAATATAAACAGCTGGTAAATTCTTTTATACTGTAAAAATATTCAGAATGAGATAAGTGATTACATAAAGGTATATACAGACAATCAAGAATGTAAGGAAATTAGGGTTATTGAAAAGAAATAAATATTAATTGTAATTGAATATACATTGTACAATGAAAGTGAGGTCTCTAGTTATATTAAACAGAAAATCTGTGATTGTATATGTAATTGAGAATATGGATGAAAAAACACTTGTAACCAAACAACATGCTGTATGTAATGGATGATAATTTTTTTATGTTGTTTTTTATGTCTAAAAATAAAAAATGCAAAAAAAATAATAATCTGTGTTTTAGGTTTCCCCTCTACTCCACTACAAGCTTATGTTCTCAGCCTTACACAGAGAAATATTAAATCAAAGAGGTTATGAAAGGGGCAAAATGATGGCCAGTTTGTCAGCATACCAGAGGTGGTATTCAGCATGTTCTGACCAGTTCTGGAGAACCGGTAGTGAAAAATTTGAGTAGTTCTGAGAACTGGTAAATACCACTTCTGGCTGGCCATGCCCCTATCTATTATCTGCCTCCTGAGTCCCAGCTGATCAGGAGGAAATGGGGATTTTGCAGTATCCTTCAGTATCCTGGAGTGGAGTGAGAGTGGAGATTTTACAGTATTCTTCCCTGACCACGCCCACCAAGCCACGCCCACCAAGCCATGTCATGCCTACCAAGCCATGCCCACAGAACCGGTAGTAAAAAAAATGAATCTCACCACTGCAGCACCCTATCATTTTTTTTTTAAAAAAAAAGCTGAGACACTTTCACAGAATGTATTCTTCTATTTGAAGAACTGTTCAGGTCAACACAACTGTCCTTGAAGATATATACAATTTAATTGCTTTCTTTAAAAACAATTTTCATATGCACAGAATAGGATCAACTTAGAAAGTAAGGAAGATGACCTTGCCATAGATATGTTGCTAGGACAATGGGGAAGGGGAAATATGTTTTAAACCCACAGCAGGCATTATATTCAGAAATGGTTTAGAGAGGCACTTTCCTAATTCATTGAACTGTAAGGAATAAGAGGCGCAGCATAATCAGACTTGCAAAATTCTATTATTACAGCCAATCAATAAAAGTTATTTTAGTCTTCTTGTGCTGCTGATTTCTTGTCCTGGTTTGCCTATCGGAGATGACAATAGGGAACCCTAATCATGGTTTAGGAAGGGGGATCTTAATATTGGAAGTCATATACAATACAATACAATAGCAGAGTTGGAAGGGACCTTGGAGGTCTTCTAGTCCAACGCCCTGCCTAGGCAGGAAACTGTATAGCATTTCAGACAGATGGCTATCCAACATCTTCTTAAAGACTTCCAGTGTTGGGGCATTCACAACTTCTGGAGGCAAGCTGTTCCACTGATTAATTGTTCTCACTGTCAGGAAATTTCTCCTCAGTTCTAAGTTGCTTCTCTCCTTGATTAGTTTCCACCCATTGTTTCTTGTTCTACCTTCAGGTGCCTTGGAAAATAGTTTGACTCCCTCTTCCTTGTGGCAACCCCTGAGATATTGGAACACTGCTGTCAATGTCTCCCCTAGTCCCTCTTACTATTAAACTAGACATACCCAGTTCCTGCAACCATTCTTCATATGTTTTAGTCTCCAGTTCCCTAATCATCTTTGTTGCATATGTGACAGAATGGAGCAGATGAACACGATCTTCACCCTGTTACATGTTACATTGACTGTCCTTGCATCTCATAAACTGAAATTAGGAAAAATTGGGAGAAAACAGATTTTTTTTCCTCTGTCTCTCTTCACCTTTCTCTCTCATACATTGCAGGCATGGGGGAGAGGAAAGAAGATGAAATAGGCTAAAGAGCAGACAGGAAGAACATATGTGAGACCGAGAGAGAAGGACAAGGGCAAAAATGCTCAGTAATCTCTCTGCCAAATGCTGGAAATGCAATCAGACCCCAGGTACTTACTATCATATGTGGTGGATGTGCATCAAAGCAAGAAAAAATCAGGAGAAAATACATAGCTGGGTGGAAAAGATTATTAAACAGAATACAGATCTGAAACCAGAAATATGTTTGTTGGGCATGATGGGTTATGTTTAATTTTACATTTACACATATTTAGTTTTACATTTACTAACAGCAGCAGGGATCATATTTGCAAAATACTGGAAAAATGAGAACACCCCAGGAAGATGTAATTTTAAAAAAATTAGATTGTGCTGAAATGGACAGACTAACTTTAAAAATAAAAGATAAAGAAGACACAGAATATTATTTGATTTGGAATAGATTTTATGAGTGGTTAGGACAAGAGGTGGAAATTAGAGAAAGAAAGACGATGACTGACTGTATTAAAAATAGTGATGGTTTATAATTATTACAAGCAAACAAAAACATAAATAAGCCAATGTAAAAAGAAACTTAGTTAAAACTACTTGGTTATAGTATTACTATTGTTATCAGTACATGTGTTATCATATTATTATGACTATGATTAATTTATGTGTTAATATTTATTATTATTTTTTTCTCTGGTCTTTCTTTTTTGTAAATGGTACACCCCGACAATACACTGTATTCAAAAATGTTTATGAATAAAACTAGAGAGAGAGAGAGGGAGGGAGAGGGAGGGGGAGGGGGAGGGCAAAGGGGAGGGGGAGGGGAGGGGGAGGAGAAGGAGAAGACCAACAATAGCAATAGCAATAGTAGTTAGACTTATATACCGCTTCATAGGGCTTTCAGTCCTCTCTAAGCGGTTTACAGAGTCAGCATATTGCCCCCAACAACAATCCAGGTCCTAATTTTACCCACCTCAGAAGGATGGAAGGCTGAGTCAACCCTGAGCCGGTGAGATTTGAACAGCCAAACTGCAGAACTAGCAGTCAGCTGAAGTAGCCTGCAGTGCTGCATTTAACCACTGCGCCACCTCGGCTCTAAACAAACACATTTAGATTTAAGTAATTTATATTGCTAATAATATGGAAGTTCCTGAATGATGGCAAATCACGGAAGAGTATCTGATTGGAGATCCCTATGCAGAGACAGGAATGATTTGCCATGGGCTAAATGTCTACTCAGTGAAAATTCCAAAAAGAGAAAAGAGGATCTAAAGACCAAAGAAATAGATCAAAGTTCTCTTCATCACAAGAAATTGTCAGCTGGGTCTAACAGAAGCCCTTGATTAACTCTATGGGAATATTCAATAATAACTATATGTACAGACACACTTGCACAATTAGCTGGAATTTTGCACCCTCGTGGAACTATTGTTAAAATTAATCTGGTTTAGTAGCCTAGCTATTCCTCAGAAATTATTAATGCATCATTAATTTATTATACATGTTCCCAATTTTCTGCTAATTGTTCTTTGAAAGGGAAATAGTTTCCGTTCGGTCGTAATGTACTCGTAATAATCTGGCACACTTTTATTTTCCTTCTCGTCCTTCCTTCTTTTCTTTTTCTATAAATTCTTGCTACAATTTCTACTTGGGGCTTGTGTGTTGTGAGCAGATGCCATTACTAGCTACCTCTGCATTTTAAATTGTTTTTCTACTCCTCAGCCCCACCTATAATCCTATAGGTAGGAATCTTTTGAGGACAACCGAACTGCTTTTAATTAAAATCTGCATATTTTCCTTTTGCCAATCCTCAGGACTCATCTGAACTGCTGCCATACTCCCTATTATTCATGAATACCGAAATTCGACTACCCAACGACGTTGAACCTTTGATTAATGTGTGTCTTTTCTCTTAATGAATGTAGGGTTTTGTCTGTTAGATTGCACACTTTCTCTCCCTAGAACCCAAAACCATTCATCACTTGTCACTGATGACCACTGTATATATTTCAGAAGACATTTTTGTCACTCTTTGTCTGGAAGGCCCCTCTAAAGCCATCCCGTCATTCTAGCTCATCCTCTCAACAGTGTACTGGATAATGAAATGCTCCCAACTCAGATCAGAAATAAATTCCTATTAAGACGACCCATGTGAAAGTGAGCAAATAACAGATTTCAACAAACAAATGAACTGAACCCTTCTGTCATTCATTTGCAAATGTGACAGGATATGATTTCTCTTACCAGACAGAATAATTATCACAGTGGCGTGGCCCTTCCTGGCAGTTATCATTTATAATAAAATGAGACAGTGGAAACATTCGCATGGGTGGCAAAATAACAGGTTGACCACTGACTTAGTGAACGGGGATGTGCTTTCTCTGTGTCCCTGTTTTGTCTATGTGTGGTGGCGGTAGATCAAGAGAATGGCCTTAACCACGGTTTTGAAGCTTTGTGCCTTTTTAATGCAAGTCCTCTTCACTTGACTCACTCCTGATACACACAAGCATGTCTTAATTTAGGCACTAACAATGCTTCTAAGTCAGTGGCCTCCAGCCTTTTGGGCACTAGAGACCACTTCCGTGGGGAGAAGTCTTTCTGTGGACTGAAGGTTGAGGTTGAGGTTGAGATTTGTTTTATTTATATGCCGCCCTATTCCCTGCAGGCACACAGGGCGGCAAACAACTCAATGGGGAAGGGAACATACAAATACAAGACAAGCATTTAAAATAACCAACAACCATACCTGTCAAGAGAGGAAGGGAGCTCATCAACCCCAAGCCTGCCGACACAGCCAGGTTTTAACGGCTTTTCAGAAGGCCGGGAGAGAGGTGAGGGTCCGAATCTCCGCGGGGAGTTCGTTCCAAAGGGCCGGAGCTGCAACAGAGAAGGCCCTCCCCCGGGTCGTAGCCAGATGGCATTGGCTGGTAGACGGGACCCGGAGGAGGCCAACCCTGTGCGATCTAATGGGTCTATTAGAAGGGGATATGGTTTCATGTGCTGCCTGCATTCCAAGGATGGGGCTTTGCTTGTTTGCGCAGCCCAATTTCTGGCATGCCACTGCCCAGTGCCAGACCACAGACTGGGAGTTGGGAACTCTCAATCTAAGTGGCCAATAGATGTAAGGTTTAAGCGTCAAAGCTGTAATGTGTGTGTGTGAGAGAGATAGCTAATAAAGAAACCTGCTCATTCTGAGCTGCTGCTCAGGAATAATATGAGGTCGTACTCTCAGTCATAAGCTGAAGCCAACATCCCCAGAGAATCTTCCTGAATAATTCACAGAACGGGCGTGCATAATTTGCTATAATCCCCCCTTTTCTATGAGAGGTGAAGGATTGAAGTTTTGAGTCAGAATAAGAGAGAGAGGAGAAAGACACCATTCCCAGTTCTTACCAGTAAAACAAATACACCATTGGTGGGATTCAATTTTTTTTTACTACCAGTTCTGTGGGTGTGGCTTTGCGGGCATGGCAGGGTAAGGATACTGCAAAATCCCCATTCCCTCCCCACCCCACTAACCTGCTTTCCAGCTCCTTTCTTCTGTTCAAGGCAACAAAAGATCAGCTGGGAGACAGCAAGGGCGGGGCCAGCCTATTTGCTGTTTCTCCGAACTACTCAAAATTTCCGCTACTGGTTCTCCAGAATTGGCTGAATACCACTTCTGAAGTACGCCCCTTAACAAATAGCACAATGCATCATTACTAGAAGTTATTTTTCTGCCTTTTCCTTTTGAGTATCGCAAGTAATGCTCAAGTTGCCACCATTCATTTAGCCAAAATTACAATGGTGGTGGGGAAAAAAAGCCCCTTAAAACCACCCCTTACTAGTTTTACAACCGTCAAAGTACCCAGAGCATCAAAATTTGGCTGCTTGGCAACAGAAATTTGATCCCCAATTGTGTTTTTAAGTTGAGGGCATGTGTATTCAATTTCTTGCAACTGTTTGTGAGGTATTTCTCCTTCTCAAATCCTTATAAAAGGAAGATGAGTTATACCTGAGGATTCGCTGATTTCCCCTCCCTGCCAAGACAAACCCCACAATTCTTAAATGCTAAAAATACTCTTGCTTTCCCCCCCCCTGAAAAGCTGTCTCCTTACATTTTCTCGTCAAGGGTTTGAACTGTAATGCTCACGTCAGTTTGCATTAATCCTAGAAATAAACAGAATAGTTCACCTCAAGATAGGGAGCAATTAGATGCCCTCATTTTTCCAGAGTGGAATCTTTGGTTTTTGCTTTGATTCTCTTTTCTTTCTTTTTTTTAATGTAAGGACATTCTGTGGCTGAATGTGAATGCATCACCTAAGAAAAAGCTAGAAGCAAACTTGCAGAGAATTTGCCTGGAGCATCTACAATTCCATTGGCGATTTAAAAAAATGTTTCTTTTGGCTGGATGGTGTGTCTTCAATTGGTGGAAACAAGATACCCAAGCACCATAGATCTGGATTCTAAATTTACCTGCTTCTTTCCATTGTTTGAGAAGGCCTTTTCATTTTCCTTCTGATTTTATCAGGACTTTTTTCTGTGTTTATATTTCAGCTTGGACCAAGCATTTTTCAGTGCACATCAAAGCAAAGCGTCATGAAATGTGAATGTCTTGGTTGAGGATGTGCAAGGAAACCCAAGAGTAAAAAGATGGGCATCTGAACAATGGACTTCATTTGCCAAGGCAGCACTGGGCTGGCAAGGATGAGACTTGGTTGACTCTCCCCATTAATTAACTGTTACATTTTCATACAAATTCTCTACAATGGGGCGATTCAATATATATATCATATTATACTTGTCTATCTACATTTTCCCTAAATTTTGAGTTAGCCTAGAAGGGACAGTGTCAAAAATATTCAAGTCACCCTAATGCTACTGTAATTCTAGCAGGAGAATTTCTCAGCAGGTTGGTGCCTTCTTATATAATTTTGCCTATCTGGATGTTATCCCTGAAGACCAGTTTATAAATGACCCAGTTTGGATACTCTAGAGATTCCAAAAGAAATAGGTTATGCTCACAACTCGTCTCCTTGATATCTATCTGTCTATCTATCTATCATCTATCTATCTATCATCTATCATCCATCCATCCATCCATCCATCCATCCATCCATCTATCATCCATCCATTAGTGTACTTAAGAAATATGTTGATTCTGGATTTCATGGTTTTGCAAATTGTCTGTCTGTCTGTCCATCTGTCTGTCTGTTGGTCCGCCTACCCACCCACCCACCCACCCACCAATCCATCCATCCATCCATCCATCCATCCATCCATCCATCCATCCATCCATCCATCCATCCATCCATCCATCTATCTATCTATCTATCTATCTATCTATCTATCTATAGATTCCAAAAGAAATAGGTTATGCTCACAACTGGTCTCCTTGATATCTATCTATCTATCTATCTATCTATCTATCTATCTATCTATCTATCTATCTATCTATCTATCTATCTATCTATCTATCTATTTCAAAAGAACTGGTCTCCTTGATCTCTCTCCCTCTCCCTCCCTCCGTGTGTGTGTGTGTGTGTGTGTGTGTGTGTGTGTGTGTGTGTGTGTGTGTGTTCCAGCATAACTCTGGAACACCTTGAGCAATTTCAACCAAACATATGACTTACTCTCTGGAAACAAGTACTGTGGGGGTAAGACACCCCTAAAACCCCTCGGGGTGTGTTTTCTGTTAAGACACAGTCTGTTGTGCCTTACAATGACTTCTACTGTACTGCTGTAAAATGGCTTCTACTGTGCAGCACAGTGGCGTTACCATGGTAATGGCTTCACAGTACTCCACAAGGAGGCTCCCTCTGGTAAGGGAGAAAAACCCAACATTAGATTACATTTGGTACGGACATTTTCCCCCTATAAATAAATAGCTGAAAAGAGGCTACTAGCTAATCTTGTTGTGGGTCAGAAAAGAAAGTTCACTTGGTCTAAAGTAGATACTAAAGCAATATCACCTTTCTGAACTTCGAATAGGCCTAGTTTGGGAGCAGCTCAATTTCTTCTAACCCCATATGCTTATCTGTGTCTTTCATTAAGAAAATTACCAACACATAAACTCCTTGCCAGAAATCGATAGCAAATAAGTTCTAATTGGTTTGAATCTGGGCCTCGGTGGCAGGGAGGTTAGAGTGCAGGACTGCAGGCTACTTCTGCTGGCTGTGTCTTTCGGCAGTTTGAATCTTACCAGGCTCAAGGTTGACTCAGACTTCCATCCTTCCAGGGTGGGTAAAATGAGGACCCAGATTGTTGGGGGCAAATATGCTGACTCTGTACACCACTTAGAGAGGATTGTAAAGCACTGTAAAGTGGGATTTAAATCTAAGTGCTACTGCTGTTGCAGGCTAATACTGCTAAGTGCCAGTAGTTCAATCCTGACCAGCTCAAGGTTGACTCAGCCTTCCATCCTTCCAAGGTGGATAAAATGAGGACCCAAATTGTTGGGGGTAATAGGCTGACTCTCTAAACCACTTAGAGAGAGCTGTAAAGTGGTATATAAGTCTAAGTGCTATTGCTGCTAATCTGTCTATGTAAGAAAGATACTAAGCACAGTGATATACCAGGCCCAAGCACACCCTATCATAAAATATGCTAAAATGTTTTGTTTTTAAATTAAGAGTGGCTGCAAGAAAATGAAACTGTAAAAAGGCTTCCTAACATGCCTAAATCTAGCCGGAATTTGAAATTTCAGTAAAAGGGACAAGTTCGATTTTCTTCTAGGGTAACACATCTGGTTTATTGATGGAACATAAATTTCAACTCGGCATTTCCCCTCTGTCTTTGGTTTGTGAGGATGCTTTTATTTTTATTTTTTGCAAATTGATTGAACAATCCTAATCAGGTCTTCTCTGCACATAAGCAAAGCATTGATCCTTTAGCCTTTGAAAACCTTTCCCTCAGCCTCCCATGTCAGTCCTGGAAATCAAATATATTATTCAATCATTGAAATCTAATAAGGCACTTGTGAAGGTCTATCTGAACGCTGGTTCTTGGTATTTGCAACATAACCTATTTTATAATTGCATTTTCCCTTTACCTACTTTAGCCTGGCATTAGACCCGTATTTTACCTTTATTTTATTTCCTTTGATATGGTTGTAAGACGAATCAATTTATATATTATTACTACTGCTTCATAATGTCACACCTCTAGAGGCTTGAGGCGTGGAGCAATTGAGATAATATCTGATTTGTCATATCATGCTAAGTCATAAGTTCGTTTATAGATCTTTGGCTTCGAAGGTCACATAAAGCAGACCATTCTAGTTTACTCAGTAAACCACAAATATTAAAACTTGTGGCCTTGGGCAAAGTCTGAGCTAGCTACAGAAATTTGTTTTATTGATACACTAATTCTCAACCAAAGAACAAGAATAACAGGATAACAGAATTGGAAGGGACTTTGGAGGTCTTCTAGTCCAACCCCCTGCACAAGCAGGAAACCCTACATCACTTCAGAGAAATGGTTAGCCAACCTCTTCTTAAAAACCTCCAGTGTTGGAGAATTCACAACTTCTGGAGGCAAGTTGTTCCACTGATGAATTGTCCCCACTGTCAGGAACTTCCTCCTTAGTTCTAGGTTGCTTGCCTCCTTGATTAGTCTCCATCTATTGCTTCTCAAGAAGACTCACATTATTATGAATAACAAAAATAGAAATCATCTAAACTCTTCCTGCATTGACACATGGGGGAAAAAAGAGCCATGATTCACAGAAATTTTGCAATCCTAGTTTTTGCACTTCAGAAGAGGTATCACAACATGACAAGCAGATAGACGCATGCTCATGTGATAATACCTTCAATAAACATGAAACGGATTTCAGCTCAGTACCTCTACAGTTTGCCTGACAAGGTATTAGATGCTACCGAGCAAGAAAAGTCACTAATTTAAGCTCTCAAAGCAGGCTTAGGGATTCTTAAATATTCCGTCTCACTCTTAAACTAACCATTTAGGAGTGACATGATAGCAGTCTTCCAATATCTCAGGAGTTGCCACAAAGAAGAGGGAGTCAAGCTATTCTCCAAAGCACCTGAGTGTAAAACAAGAAGCAATGGGTGTCAACTAAACAAGGAGAGAAGCAACTTGGAACTAAGGAGAAATTTCCTGACAGTTAGAACAATTAATCAGTAGGACAACTTGCCTCCAGAAGTTGTAAATACTCCAACACTGGAAGTTTTTAAGGAGAGATTGAACAACCATTTGTCTGAAACAGTGTAGAGTTTCCTGCCTAAACAGGAAACTGGACTAGAAGACCTCCAAGATCCCTTGCGAACTCTGTTGTTCTATTCTATTCATTTATATGCATGCATGCCCGAATAATGGACTCATAAAGGCGCATGCACTCATTTTAATGAATTGCACATAGTTCTCCAACCTTTCATATATATATTTTTCTCCTTTATATCTCTTTTCCCAGGCTTAATTGTTATTGTCTGCTTGGGAAGCAGCCCAGAAAACTTTGAAATAAATAAACAAATGGACCCATCTGTATATGAAGATTACCTTTTAGTTAGCTGCTGATGAAGCTAATATAATGCCAGAAAAAGTCTCTTTTCCTTTCCTTCAAACTATAAAGGGGAAAAGGGGAGCTTGCCTGTTCTTATTATTTTTGGAATAAGCAGCATGCCTCACAGGTGTTTTAACAGACTGAGGTTGGTAAACAATCGCTGTTTTTTTCTTATAGTTAGGTGGACAACTTGAAGTTGAGAAACATTGTAAAGCAATGAACACACAGCCATCTGGCCATTCCTTTCTTTGACTGTTCAAGGGTCAACATTAGTCTAAATAAATTATGGGCGATGTTTATCACCTAGAGCTATTAATTTAACACAGACACATTTGATTCATCCTGAGGATGCCAAACTATTTCACACATCATCCTTTCAGCGGCACCTTTTACCAATTAATATCAATTATGGTCCAGGTAACATGATTGTTGGCATCATCCATCCATCCATCCATCCATCCATCCATCCACCAAGACCCCTGGTGGAGCAGTGGCTAAACTGCAGTTTCATATTTCATACTTATTATGTTCACCTCTTACAGCTTATTTAAATTTGCTCCAGAAACTTAAAAATAACTTAATTTAACATATATTTAGAATGGTTGCTAGAACTGGGTATGTCAAGTCTGTTGAAAAGAAGGACTGGGGGAGACATGAAAGCAGTGTTCCAATATCTCAGGGCTTGCCACAAAGAAGAGGGAGTCAAGCTATTCTCCAAAGCACCTGAGGGCAGGGCAAGAAGCAATGGATGGAAACTAATCAAGGAGAAAAGCAACTTAGAACTGAGGATAAATTTCCTGACAATTTAGGAACAATTAATCGGTGGAACAACTTGCCTCGAGTAGTTGTGAATGCTCCAACACTGGAACGTTTTAAGAAGATGTTGGATATCCATTTGTCTGAAGTGGTGTAGGGTTTCCTGCCTAAGCAGGGGTTGGACTAGAAGACTTCCAAGGTCCCTTCCATTATTCCATTTCTATTGTTCCTGTGAATATATGCAATCCACCTATGGTGACATTTATCTATCATTCTAAAATTCCAAATGACCGAAATATGTAAACAATGTATGTGGCATATATGTATTATTATGAAATAGTTTATACTTTGAATGTTACTGCTTAACAAAAATCTATTTGCTTCCACCCAATTGTCTTTTTCCGCTTCACAAAGTACTCCCTCTTCTCTATTCTCATGTATGTGGGGTAATCATCAATTTTAACTATGGTAATTTATGATGAACAGGTGTTGTGGCATTTCCAGACTTGAATGTGCCAAAATATGAAGAATCTGCTTCACTACAGGGACCAACATTTTAGTCATTAATGGAGAATAGATTCTTGGCTCAAATATTAGAGAAACTGGCAAAACACACTCTATTAAACACAACTGAGTTTTGGTGCACTGTTAGTAAATATAGGCATTGATGAGAATATGTTATTCAGTTTGTTGATGAGAAAGCACATAATTTGGGATGAAAAGGAACCATTTAAATGTAATTATGAAACAAGCAAGATATCAACAGACTTGTATAATGTAATTAAAATCTTGCGGACAAAAAGGAATGGACAAGAGCAATGACTAATGTGTGTCTCTGAAGATAGTGAGATACATAGGTTTGTTAAGTAGAAGAAGAGCCACCTATGTTGTGAAATTCCTTCCTCTCTTCACCTCTTTGACTGCTTTCCAAAAAAGCTTGTAGGATTCATTCAAGCCAATAATATTGCACAGACATCCCATAGGAATAAAGCTACCAAGGCAATGTTGCAAATACTTAATCCTACAGCTCTTGGGACAGCATCGTACTGGACAAATGTTTTCTGCAAGGAACTTTGTTTGCTTTGTTGAAAAAGAATCCAATTTATACCCTACGCTGCCTTTTTAATTGCCATTTTTAATTCATTAGAGTGATTTATTTGATTGGCAGTTTATCACCTTGAGTTATAAAGACATTTAGAAAGATGGAAAATAATGAGAGGATCTGCGGACACCCAATGTTATGAAATATTTAGCTCATATTATTTTTTTTTCATATTTTCTCAATGAATATCTGAAACTTTGGAAGCTACTGACTTCTCTCTCTTACCTCAACTTCTCTGCTTTACATTTTCTTATTCATCACAAGATCAGGAAGAGAACAAAATAAGATTAAGTTCTGGCCCACAAAAACGGGATAGTGTGTCAGCTTCACCATCTATTCAGTCCAGGTCTCTGCCTTTCATTAAGACTAATCTGAAGAAAGTTTACTTAATTTACGCCCTTGCAGGCCTAGATGGGTTAAAACAGAAGAAAACGAAGAAAACGAAGGCCTGTCATGTTAAGGTACAAACTACATGTAATCCGTTCTAATCTTGATTGCAGGAAAAACCGATTTCAGCAATAGAGTAGTACCGATCCTGTTGTTAATTCTTCTAACCTCCATACCATTTACCTTAAGCTGTCTCCTTACGTATTTTTAAGAAGTCCCTAAGGGGAGCAGCCATAAGCACACCAGCGTGCCTACCATCCCTGTCCCACTGTCCCCATTTATATGTACTCTTTGATGTGTTTATGGCTATGTTTTGCTTATATATATCTGTTCTGCCCCCCCTTCTCCATCCAGGAATGAAAGCCGAAACCAATGTAAATGAGAATGTTTCTTTTAACCAGTCCAGACTCTCATTGGCTGCAAGCCACATAAACAAGGAGATAAGCACTCTGGCAGCAAGTCCTACAAACTTGGCAGCAATGCAAACAAACTCTGGCAGCAATCCAGCCTGCCAAGTTTGTTTCTTGTTAATCCTTAACGTTGACTTCTGCAGAAGGGCGTGGCACAAGCAGTCTCTTTTATAATCAAGAGAGGATCTTAATGAGCATCAGCTGAGCGTAATCACCTCTTGTAATTACACCATTGTTCTTGACGCCGAGTAGCCTTTCGACGGCGTGCATCCGGGAACAACTCACAGGTGTTTTCTGGATCACTCACTCTTGTCTCCTCCGCACTGATCCAAGGCTCAGACGCCACCTGGTGGCCACCAGTCTCTCCTCACCCTGCTCGGAGTCGGAACCCTGTCCAGGGTCCTCCACCTCCTCCAGGGCTGACTCATAAGACCCCTCGTTGTCGGAGTCTGGCGGCAGCTCCAACGGCTCCTGCCGGGCCACAACATATATCCATTTATTTGGGCCATTTGTTCCATGTGTTTTCATACTTGGTTTTCTTGTACTTGTTGAGAAACAAACAAATAATAAATAAATAAATAAATAAAGAAGCCCTTTTATGATGATGCAAATTTCTCTGTTCTCAGAATCATCTTTCCTTCCACCCCATCCTGTGCCTAAATATGCCCTTTACTGAAGTGCTCTTCTGCTTAGCACTTGAATCATTGTTCCTGTACCAAGTGGAGAGGAAACTCTTTTTAAAAAAAGAAGAAGCAGCAGCAGCAGCTAGCATTTCATCATTTTCATCTGAACACATTGTGTCACTGTACCTGTTCACTTTCAATCCGTTCCCCTTACATTTTTTAAAAAAAAGCATTCTAGAAGCAGTGCTGAAAATCTGAGGCCTTTAATCACTTATCACATTAACTTCTATGGTTCTTTGAGTCTCAAATTGTTTGGTGAGGCTTTGGCTCAGTGGTTAAGATGCTGAGCTGTCATCAGAAAGTTCGCAGTTCGGCTGTTCGAATCCCTAGCCCCACGGAACGAGTGAGGTCCCGTGACTTCTCCCAAGCTTCTGCCAACCTAGCACTTCAAAAGCATGTAAAAAAATGCAGTAAAAAATAGGAACCACCTTTGGGTGGAAGGTAACAGCGTTCTAATGCGCCGAAGGTGTTAGGTCACATGACCACGGAGACGTCTTTGACAGCGCTGGGTCGTCAGCTTTGAAACAGAGATGAGCACCACCCCCTAGAGTCAGCAACAACTAGCACATATGTGCGAGAGAACTTAACCTTTATTGTATAACTTAGGCGACACAAAGTGGACCAGCTCTTATTCAGACCATTTGATCTAGGAAATCAATTTAATTCCGTTCAGACCTTCAAATCATTGATCCTTTAGACAATAGGTACCGATTTTGGTGGCTCATTAACGAGGACACAAATGGAAGTCCTAATTGGACAGCACTTGAGCATAGTGATGTCACCAGTTCATCTTTTCAACTTGTTGCTTCAGACACGAATACAACAATGACAAGAGTAAACAGAGGATACGTGCATAGTCTAGGTTCTAAAATTCCTTCCATTTCTTTCGCAGAAGTTGTCGTAGGAAGCAACTGCATTTTTTTTCTGTGTAATGAGACACCAGTGATTTGTGTGTTTGTGGCGTATTCCTATTCACACTGGAAAGGAGGAGTGGCCTGTAGGATCCTTTGTGCTCTCTGAAGCATGGTTGTTTGCCTAGCAGATGTTTTATTACCCAACTATGTCACATTATCAATGTTGGTGAGTTTGGGGTTTGCTCCACTCAAAAAATCCATATTAAAAGCATCCATTGTTTGTGCAGATGATGCACAGAAAATACATGTATTTCTGGAAAATATGTCCAAAGTAGTATATTAGCAAGTTGTTTTTGTTTTACAGAAGCTTCAGTTGGAAGTAGTTATATGAGATCAAAGATTTCTTAGCAAGCAAACTGAAAGGTTAATAACCTTCCAGGAAATTCACCTTCAAATTCATATATCTTGGGAGCATCATGAACAAAAGTTGCATACAGGAGGGAGCACGGCCAACAAATAACTGGATTTCCTTCTTAACCGCTCCCTTAAAAAATAGGTTGAGTAAAATATTGTATTATTAATGTAGGCAGTAAATTGGAGTGGATAGTGATCTATCTATACCAAGCGGAGACATTTAAATATCTTATGATAAACCTGTATGTCTTTTGAATAAAGAGATCACACAGAATTAGTATGTTTCATTTCAAATAGGTCTGGAAATTCATTTTCCAAATTAGGCTTTAATAATTCAACCAGTTAACTGGTTGCATTTTACTATGTTGTATCTGAGGAAAAAGCACCCTTAGAAAAAGCCATCGTTTTGGGGGGGTCTTTGGCCTGCCACACTTTCTATTGTTCTGCTACGCATTTTCTATGGTGGGAAAATGGGAGGGGGGATTGTAAGGAGTGAGGTGCGATGTAGCCATAACCAAATTCTTTCTAGAAAGCCAGGTCCTCCTTTGGTCTTTGCACCTCTGGACCTGACCAGAACTGGATGGGTGGAACTGCCAGCATGGCAGTGGGAGATTAGACCATGTGATGGAGTTGTGGGTGTGGGGGTAAGATCTTGAACTTTTAACTAGGTGGGGAAAACCTGGAAGCTTTCAGATTCGGGTTTCCCAGATGTGCCAACATGGTTCTCTTAATAATTAAGCAACACTTTGCCTTGGACTCTGATTTACTTTTGTGTAAAGTTCCCGTGGTTCGCCCATGAGGCCAATGTTGAGAAAAGACAGGAGACAACCTTTCTCGGGATGGAGCGACCCAGATTGGGGGGTCTGAGAGCCCTTTTATTGAGATAGGACAAAGGCACGTGAGTAAAAACAGCCTGTAAAAGTACAATTTCCAATTTACTGCTCAGTCTATATATGGTTAAATCCTGGACGTCAATGGTAGGGCACATCTCAGAATGTTATGTTATGCGCTATCAGGATGTTATGGCGTTCTAGGAGTTTGTTTTCTCCTGTGTGATTCAGCGTGACTCTGCAAGCCCTAATATGAACTGGGCCATGGGTGACCCATACCTACACAAGGAACTATATTACAACACTTTTGGATGCTATTTGGAACTTTGTTTCAAATCTGGAGAAGCATCATTTTTGTTCCCGAATACTTGAAGTTTCTCCCTTGCTAAGTTCTCGCTATCTGCAATTTTAAACATGTCCTGTATTAAGGGCTTTTATGGCAGAAGACTCAAAAGGATAAGGACGGCTTTTTTTAATGAATATGTGTTTTAATTATTATTTAATCTCATTGGATAATAAACTGATAGATTAAACCATACTGTCCTAGTTGTCGAGTTCAAAATTAAAGCTGTCCAAATGTGGCATAACTGGTTCTTTTTTTTTTAACGACAGCTTAACAAAGACTTTAATGCCAAAGCCCCGATTTATTTATTAGCTTAGGGCAGTGTTCTCCAGAAAAAAAAATATCTGCCCAACAGCAGGGCCCTCGCAACGTTTCTTCACATTAAAGAGATAAAAAAAAAATATAGTTTTACCTAGCTGTTGTAACTTTGCACAAACACAAAGCATCCCCCACCCCTGGTTGCTCAAGGATCTGCTTTGCAGTTAATCAAAATTGGATTTGCTCGCTTAAAGGCATGTTACATCCTCCTCCTCTTCATAATTTTAAAAGATTATCCTTGACAAAGGATCTTATCTTTAGCCAGCGAATCTTCTAAAAGATAGTGGGGGAATTTTTTTACCTTTTTTTTTTTGAGACAGAGATTATACAGAAACTGTTTCCTTTCCCCTTCCTCTCGGCCTATAGTATAAAAGTGATTGTTGCTGAACAGGGGCAAATCCTGTAAAATAGTCAAATAAGTTGTAAAACATTTTTTCTCTGTATCACAGGAAAAAGACCGTATTGCCTTTTTACTATTTTTACATTGGAGATAGGAAATAGCAACTTTTTTTTTGCTTTTAATCCTTCTTTTCCTCCTTGTTAAGAAAATCCTAATATTTCCCATTATTTAAGTAGGTCAACGAAATGAATGGAGCTGGTTTGGGCACAGAGAACTGGACAGATCTATGCTTCTTTCAAGGAAAAGGGACCAGTGATGTGGAAATCATGCTGACAATTGAAGAGAAATTGATCTCTTCTTATGAAATATCATCTATTATTCAGAATAAATGCATCCCCTCTGCTGCCTGTTACACCTCTTTATTTATTATGTCTTTCTGCCTTGTATTTTCTGCTTCCTAAACCTGGATTTAACTAGAAAAGTTTATGGTAAAGAAGAAATTCAAATCTTGCTTCCTATTTTTCTTGTGCAGGAATAAGCATACTGTTCCATCTAAAATATGTCAAAAAGTTATTCTTGTTCTTCCTCAATTTGAGAGGAAAAGAATTATATAATATGTATGTATGTATGTATGTATAGATGTATGCATGTATGTATGTATATATATATATACACACACACATACACACACACACACACACACACACATATAATATATATATATATATATATTATATATATATATATATATATATATATATATATATATAAATTGTGTGTGTGTTTATGTGTTTGTGTATGTGTGTGTGTGTTGCAATTGTGTTGATAAATAAATAAAAGGATAGTAGCTATAGAGCTATTTCAGCTATTTAGCTCTCATCAGCTAGCCGTACTCTTGCTGGGAATCGAACCTGGGCTGTATTACATATTAGGCAGTTATATTAGCCACTAAGCTACAGGCTCTCCTCCTTTATCAGATGAGCCAGGGAAATAGTATGTAGTAGTGTCACAACCCCTGGTAGCCCAAATATGGAGGGGGCATATACTTCCCTTTTCTGTCTATCGGCTCACTCTGAGCCATCCAGCAGAAAGCCATACACACACACACACACACACACACACACACACCATGGCAGAGTGTTGGTTGTTCCTGGGCTTTCCTTGGATACAAGGTGACCAAACTTGCAAATCTTTGGTTATGTAATCAATTCTTCTAAAAATTTCTTCCTTCCTTCTTACACTTTAATTAGGGAATAGAAAGGAGACATTAGAATCAAATTGCTCCCATGGGGTTTTGTCAATCAGGAAATAAGGGCAGAAATAAAGATAGAATCGAGAAAGATGTGCAATGAATTAAACAAAGCATAGCAATTCCAGGTATTGTGTAAAGGTAAGCCAACATCATTGTCAGGTATAATAATAACAACAGCAACAACCACAACTACTACTACTACTACTACTCTGCCTTTGCCGGTCCCAAGCTCGGATGAGAAAGGAGGAGGGTTGTGATCAGGGTGGCAACCTGACCCCATAAAAGAAACCCGCCAACCCATATAACAGGATGAAAAGAAACAAATAAAAATTCTATATGGCATCGGTCGTCGTGTGGGTTAACAAGGGCCGCGGCGGATTGTTGAGTCCCTGGGCATCCGTCGCCAGTGGGCTACAAGTGGACCAGCCAACAAATGAGCAAAACTATAGTGCAGATGAAATCGTGCCATAATGGCCTGTTATTACAACTCAGAGCCAGAAAAAAGAGGCTCTTTAAAGCAAATGTATGAATTATGGAAACAACATATCCAGATACAAGGGTTAGTGAACAACGGTAGCAGATCAAGGTGATTTATTATACAGAATAAAGTGTTTTAGTGAAGTTGAACTTGAGGAAATTCAGACAGTTTGCAAAAATAAAAAACAACATCACAAGCGGAAACAACCAATACTTAAGACACAACTAAAGACATTGTAGTAGAACTCCCAGAAGAAGATGTGAGGGAGGAAATAACAACACTACCACCAGAACCAGATATCATTGAACCAACCAATGAACTAACTCAAAAACAAAAAGAATTGAAGGACAAGATCATGAAGCATTTTCTGTCTAATGAGAAAGGCAACGTTTACCATCATTAAAAACTGTGCCTAAGAAAATTTTGGCCCCTATGATGAAATGGTTAATGCAGTGCTTCAACAATCAAACAGGAATCCATCTTGAAACAAATCAGTTTATGTACAGTGCAGCTGGTAATAGTCACTAAAGAACTAGGCATTAAAATCAAAGCACCTAGTCACACAATGGAAAAAGCATCAAAGCCAAAGTGGAAAATCCAATTAGAACAAAAAGTCAAAAAATTAAGGGCAGATGCTAGCAACTTAAAGAACGTGCAGGAGCAACGGCTCAAAAACAGCAAATCATAGATCGGCTAATCAGAAGATATAGATTGGATACAAGAACATCAATGAAGCTGTAGAGATTGTAAAACAGAAGATAACAGCAACAGCTAGAAAAATTGAAACGATATAAGGCACGAATCATCCAATATAAACAAAATCAGCAATTTCGATCAGACCAATGACGTTTTTATCAAGTCTTAATGTGAATGGTGACACCAAAACGGAAAAACCAGAAAAGCAGGCCACAGTTGAATTCTGGAAAGAACTGTGGGAAAATGCAAAGGACTACAATAAGGAAGCAAGTGGATACATGACTTTGAAAAAGCATTGGCAACAAGCAAATGCAAGCATTAGAAATAACAACTGAGATGGTCAAAAATTGAGGTAAAAAAAGTAAAGAATTGGACATCACCTGGAAATGACCAATTGCATGGTTTCTGGCTCAAATATCTGACCAGTTTACATGCAATATTGGCCAGGCAACTGAATGAAATTTTACAAAATGGTCAAATTGATGAATGGTTGACAACTGGAAAAACATACTTGATTCAGAAGGATGCAACTAAAGGAACAATGCCTGAAAACTACAGACCAATAACATGCTTGCCAAAAACCTTCAAATTACTCACAGGCATTATTGCAGATAACATTATGGATTACTTGGAAACAAATAACATCTTGCCAGTAGAGCAAAAAAGGGCAACAAAAGAAGGAGCAGGGGTACAAAAGACCAGCTCCTAATTGATAAAATGATATCAGAAAATTGTAAGAACAGAAAAACGAACTTGAATATGGTCTGGATTGATTACAAAAAGGCATTCGACTCATTGCCACATAGTTGGATCATAAAATGCTTAGAAACAACTGGCATTAGCAAAAAATAGTACATCCTTTACTGAAAAGGCAATGAAACAGGTGGAGAACTGAGTTGGCAGTAGGGAATGAGAACTACGGAATGGTTAATATCAAGTGAGGAATTTTCCAGGGTGATTCACTTTCACCTCTTCTCTTCATCATCGCATGATCCCACTATCAGTAATCTTAAAAAAATGAAATTAGTGCTACCAAACAGCCAAAGAAGCTGAAAAAATTTCTCATTTATTATATATGGATGATTTGAAACTCTATGGAAAGTCAGAAATAGAAATCCAATCACTGACAACACAGTCCCGAATATTCAGCACAGATATTTCAATGCAGTTGGCATGGAAAAATGTGCCACTGTATCCATATAAAGGGGCAAAATCACTAAATGTGAGGGACCCTAGAGCTGAGGTGGCACAGTGGTTAGAGTGCTATACTGCAGCCACTTCAGCTGACTGTTATCTGCAGTTTGGCGGTTCAAATCTCACCGGCTCATGGTTGACTCAGCCTTCCATCCTTCTGAGGTGGGTAAATGATGACCCAGACTGTGGGGGCAATATGCTGACTCTGTAAACCGCTTAGAGAGGGCTGAAAGCCCTATGAAGCAGTATATAACTCTAACTGCTATTGCTATTGCTAATTGAAATGCCCAATGGCCAACTAATTAAATGAAACGAAAATGAAGCCTACAAATATTTAGGCATTCTGCAGTTGAGTAACATCAAGCATGGAGAAGTAAAAACTATCGTAGGGGAGAGTACACCAACAGAGTTAGGAAAATTTTGAAATCTAAATTGAACAGTGGAAATAAAATCAAGGCCATAAATATCTGGGCAATACCAGTCATAAGATACCAGCTGGTATAGTTAACTGGACACAAGCTGATTTGGACATTTTGGATCGAAAAACCAGGAAATTAATGACAATGCATTACAGTTTACATCCACGTGGTGATACTTGATAGATTATACCTGCCCCGAAAATCAGGTGGCAGAGGATTATTACAAGTGAAGCAAATAGTTGAAGAAGAAAAACATGTCAAGAACATCTATTAATTGAAGTAAAGAACAAAAATCTATTGAAGGTCCAACAGACGAAACAAGAATACAGAAAAGATGTGATAAAATCAAGAATGGAGAGTTGGTAGAACAAAGCATTGCATGGCCAATTTCTGGAAAAAATAAAAGATAAAGTGGACAGTGAAAAAACTTGGTTATGGTTAACAGCAGGTACATTAAAGAAAGAAACAGAGTCACTAATCCTAGCTGCGCAAGAACAGGCTCTCCGCACAAATGCCATTAAGGCCAAAATCGAAAAATCCTCTGATGATGCCAAATGCAGACTTTGCAAAGAAGCAGATGAAACATCCTCAGCTGCTGTAAAAAAATCACGCAGACTGATTGTAAATTGCGGCACAATTCAGTAGCACAAATGATCCATTGGAATTTGTGCAAAAATTATAATATTAAAACAGCAACAAATTGGTGGGAACATCAGCCTGAAAAAGTCACTGAAAATCAGATGGTCAAGATCTTGTGGGATTTTCTCATACAAACGGACAAAATACTGGCGCATAATACACCAGACATCATACTGGTTGAGAAAAACAAGGTTACAATCATAGACATTGCAATACCAGTTGATAGCCGGGTCGATAAGAAGGAATATGAAAAAATCGCGAAATACCAGGACTTAAAAATCGAAATTCAACGATTATGGCACAAACCAGCAGTGGTAATTCCAGTGGTAATTGGCACACTGGGTGCTATTCCAAAAGCATTGGAATTACATTTAAAACAGTTAAAAATTGGCAAAATCACCATCAGTCAAATGCAAAAAGCCACACTGCTTGGATCTGCACGCATATTACAAAAATACGTTACGACGTCCTAGGCCCCTGGGTGGGGCCCCTAGTAATCAATGCCAAATCCAGCGAAACAACTGGCCGCTGTAATACAATTGTATAATAATATCCTACAAAACACAAAACTGGGATACCAAATCTCAAGCCAACATGGCAAGGTAAACCATCTATTATGCGTGGATGACTTTAAAATGTATGCAAAAATCCCCACTGAACTTAAATCAATACTCAACACAGTTCAATTGTTCAACAGTGACATAAAAATGAACTTTGGACTTGAAAAATATGCTATATTATCCATGCAGCAAGGAAAAATTGAAGAAACAGAAGGAATAGAACTGGGAAATGGAAATATAATGAAAACATTAGCAAAGGATGATGGTTACAAGTACCTAGGCATATTGGAAGCAGATAACATCTTGACTGGAAAAGTCAAAGAGTCAATACATCAGGAGGGTCCACAAATATTAAAATCAAAGCTGAATGCTGGAAACATAATTAAAGCCATTAATACATGAGCAGTTCCAGTGATACGCTACTCAGCTGGAATCATCAATTGGACTCTGGCTGAACTGGGAAACCTGTACCGGAAAACTTGCAAACTTTTGAATATGTATCACCCTTTACATCCTTGAAGTAACCTCAACAGGTTGTACTTGCCAAGGGGGCAATCTACCTGCCTCGGAGTTCTGCTTTCTATGGGTGCATTTCTTGGAATGCTGACAGCAATATTACAATAGTTCCCAATCCCTGCATCAGTCATTTCTAGTTTAATCAATTAATGATAGAAGAAAGAGCAACGTTCACTCATCTAATGTTCCATCCAGATAATTCTCATAATTTAGCTTCCTGAAGTCAGCATCAAAACAGGTGTAGGTGTATGTGCATGTGGGTGGGTGTACAACAAATGTCAAAATGAAACAAATGTTTGAATCCTCTCATTACTTTTGAATGAAATCTGATTCTCCTATCTTCCCCCTCTTGTTTCAATGTTTGTAGGCAGCGCCGCATCTTTCTTATGAAATACTTATCCCAAAGTAAAGAATGCATACAAAGGCCATTTCTTGTTATACCAGATCCAATTTGTTCTCAAAGACTTCTCTTTCATTCTTTTAAGAATGGAAAATAGGTCAGGTTCGCTTCCACCCCCTCCCCATTCTAAGATAAATGATAGTTTAAGGAAAGCATACAATAGATTCTTTTATGTTGTTAGGCAAACAGGTTTAATGTAACGCTTGTCCAAAATAATAGAGCATCAAATGATGCTCTTATGGCTTTTGATAAGAAAATAAAAATTGCCAGGAACATTTCGTCCTTCAACAAAGAGCAGCATCAAGTGACAAGGGACCATAGAAAAAAAAAGTTAGGCTCTACTCTGAACTCTTACATGGTAACCATGTTTTAAAAGCAATATATTCAGATCTTTGAAGGCTGTTTCTCCTTTGCACGAAATGTCCATTTCATTGACAAGAGAGAAGGGCGTCTACTTATTTAGTTTGGAAGCATGTTACTCGTTTTGTTGAAACATTTTTTTGAATTTAGTTTATCAACCAGATATCAATATTTTCATAGCTTTGCTGCCTTTACTTCTATTTCACTCAAGGTGAAGTTGGATGTCTTATTTTTTTTTAAAGGGGTAACATTGGCTGAAATTCCTATTTGTTTTTCATGCTGCTCTGTACCTTCTATCCATATCTCCTAATTCACCACAATTCCACTTGAAAAAGTGGGACCATGAAAGAGGATAAGAGCTGTGGTGGTGTAGTGGTTAGAGTGCAGTACTGCAGGCTGTTTCTGCTGATCACCGGCTGCCAGCAGTTTGGCAGATCAAATCTCACCGGCTCACGGTTGACTCAGCCTTCCACCATTCCAAGGTTGGTAAAATGAGGACCTAGATTGTTGGGGGCATGAGGCTGACTCTTTAAACTGCTTAGAGTGTGCTGTAAAAGCACTATGCAGAGTTATATAAGTCTAAGTTCTATTGCTATTGCTATAATAAGATCAAAAGCATTCCTGAATATTATCTTTGGATATTAAAATTTTGTCAGACCACTAGCTAGTCCAGGCTAAGAAATCATCTCCACAGCAACTAGGAGCAGAGGTGGCGCAGTGGTTAAATGGAGCACTGCAGGCTACTTCAGCTGACTGCAGTTCTGCAGTTCGGCTGTTCAAATCTCACCGGCTCAGGATTGACTCAGCTTCCATCCTTCCGAGGTGGGTAAAATGAGGACCCGGATTGTTGTTGGGGGCAATATGCTGACTCTGTAAACCGCTTAGAGAGGGCTGAAAGCCCTATGAAGCGGTATATAAGTCTAACTGCTATTGCTATTGCTAACTACTTTTACTGAGATTGGCTATAACAGCAACAGAAGTATGATTGTGATGTGCCTCTTTGGTTCAATGAATTAGAGAGGTTTGGTTGCAGTTTGAACTGCTGGGAGAGATGCAACAGAGAAGATTCGATGAAGGGACGCTGAGCAATTCCTATTGTGGCTGTGGGCTAATCCTACCTTTGATAGATCTTGGGTGAGAGAATTTGCTTATGAATAGAGCTAGCTATCTCTTTGTCTCTTAAGTGCTGACATCTGCTGAGGGCTATTAAAAAGGCTGGGAGCTGCTTCCCAAAAGCATCTTTCTCCATTTCTCATCCAGGGAAATACAATATTCTGCCTTTTTGATATTTCTCAAAGTATTTCAGAGGGGTGGGTTAGCTTTCTGCCCACGTTATCTTAATTCGTTGTCATTCGGTTGCTAAGTTGTGTCTGATGCTTCACAACAGCATGGACTACAGCAAGCATGCCAGGCCCCCTCTCCTCCACCGTCAGGTGGAGTTGGCTCAAATGCATGTTCATTGCATCTAACCATCTCCTCCTCTGCCATCCCCTTCTCCTGCTGCCATCTTTCCCAACATCAGTTCCCCCCCTCCCCAAATGTTCTTCTCATATGATGGCCAAAATATTGAGCTTCAGCTTCAGCAACTGTCCTTCCAAAGAACAGTCAGGGTTGTTCCTTATCTTAATTACAGCAGGCCTATTATAGCAATATTTATAGGGCAATATGTAGCTGTTTATTATCTATTCCTCTATTTTTACTCTTTCCCCTCCAAAACTACAGATTTGTGTTATTCAGTTATTGGATAATGTTTGAGTGGTTCAGTGGCCTAGAGGCGGAGTTCTTGCCTCACAATCAGGAGGCTGTGAGTTTGATTCTAGGTAGAGGCAGATATTTCTCTCTCTGGGCAATATATCAGCTTAAAAAAAACTCCTCATTGGCGATAAGAAGGGCATCGGGCCAGTAAATATTCAGCTCCATTCAGTTGCTAAGACTCCACCCTGTGAGGGATTATGGGGTCTTTAAAAGAAGTTATTGGATAATGTTTGTTAAGGTTGTTCAACAAAACATATAAAAAATAAAATTAATAGATTACTCCACTAAATTTGGTTTACATCGGACTCTGTTGTCTTTTGCAACCTTATGTTGGTTCTGTTTTCAGGTTTCAGGTTTCGTTTTATTTATATGCCGCCCTATTCCCAACGGGACTCAGGGCGGCTCACAAACCCAAGAGGGGAAGGGAAACACAAGAATTACAAATACAAGCATTTAAAATAACCAACAGACACACGATTCGAGAGGGGGGAACTCATCAACCCCAGGCCTGCCGACACAGCCAGGTTTTAACGGCTTTTCGGAAGGCCTGGAGAGAGGTGAAGGTCCGAATCTCTGTGGGGAGTTCGTTCCAAAGGGCCGGAGCTGCCACGGAGAAGGCCCTCCCCCGGATAGTAGCCAGATTTTGCTTCTATAAAAACTCTTAGAACTCTTTTCAAACGCTTGTATTTTACGCCACTAAACATTTGCACACCATTTCTAGCATCGTATGTCTTTATAACCAAGTTCTGGTTATATAAATTACAGTAGCAAGTTCTGCTATTGCAATCATTTCTGCAGATATTTGTTTTCTAATGTATGGCCTTTGTTGCATTTCCCCTTGGATATTGGTTGAAACAGAATTGTTTTAAAACAGAGAATTTGTGAAGCAAAGAGGTTCTCCCCGGGATGTGGGGAGGAAACCTCAGAAATATTATTGAAAATGGTTAGATATTTTGTGGTTTAGGCAGTGGTGGGATTCAAATAATTTAACAACCGGTTCTCTGCTTTAATGGCCAGCTAGGTAGGTGGCAGCTCGGTGATCATGTGACTGGGTGGGGTGGCCAACTCAACATCACTCAGGTCGATGGGCGCTTCGCCTGAGCTGTTACAATGTAATAAGGGTTAACCGGAGAGGCAGTTTCTGTAAGCAGGGCAATAAAGATTAGGCTAGAAACAACACCAGAATGTTTCCTTCCTGCCTTCCTTATAGGATTAGCCCTTAAAGTGGAAAAAAAACTGTAGGAAGTTATCACCCAGCCCTCTCCCAGAACAATGAAATATCCTAGGAAATATTGAAAAGGCAGAATATTTCTCTGGATGTGAAAAGAAAGAAACATGTTTTAATGATATATTGGCCCTTTACTCAACTGACCACCTGGCATCTGAGAACTCAACCAAACCTGGATTCAAAACGCAGTCTAGAGAGTTGCCCCTGCATGGGAGTCTGACAACCAATCAGAATACAAGATCAAGATCAAAGGCCAGAGAGGCATAAAACCAGGACTCCTCACCTCAGTCCTTCTTTCTCTTTTCTCCAACATTGAAGCATGTGATCACCTTTTCTGTTCAGGGCTCAAGCCATGTGTCCTGTCCACCCTTAAAACCATCTTTCCAAGCAGCCTCCATGTCTCCAGTGTCTTTTTCCCCACTTGGAGCCGAACCCAGAAGGACATTGCTTTCATCAAAAGGAGATTTCTTCCAACAACCGGTTCTCCGAACTGCTTAGAAAGTTAACAACCAGTTCTCCCAAATAGGTGCAAACTGGCTGAATCCCCCACTGCTGAAAAAGCACAACTGATACAGCTTGAAACAAGCTCCACAACCAGTGTGTCTTTCATTCTGAATCTTAATGAAAGCCTATCAAGAATGACAAAACATCCCTTAACATAACCAAATTGTTTCACAAACAACCAAATAACTCCTAATCAGTAAAGACCAAAATTGCAGGTCTCTCTGTCTTTATGCTAATTGGCTCATCTAAATCTACTTCATACACCAGAACTGTGCAATGTTTCCATTATCTATTTATCTACACAGCCATTTTTTTTAATGCCATGTACTTGGGGAAAAAAAACCTCCAGACAGCCTACATTATAGATAGCAGTCCTGGGATTTTAATTTGTGTTTTTAACTTCTTGTTATTTTGAGTTATAACCAAAGATGGTTAGAATCACAGCACTACAGTCTAGTTTGCAGTGAGTTTCTACCAGATGCAAAGTTTAACAAACAGTTTGGTGAGCGTGTGGGTTTAGCACACATGTGTGCCTAATGGGTGGTTTGTGCACACACAGTGTTCAAAAACCGCCCATATGCTTAAAAACGTACCTTTTATGTCAGCACTGGTGTGTAAAATAGCTGATGCATGGCAATCCATTGTGCTGCGCAAATCAGCTGAGCTAAAAAATCAAGGAATATAGGACAGGAAAGGGCAGGGTGGGTGGGCGGAGCCAACTTCTCACCGGAACTACTGGTTCATCCAAACCGGTCCGAACTGGCTGAATCTCACCCCTAGTTTCTATACTAAGATAGAGCAGTTTTTAGGCTTCTTACAATACAATATATAGCAGAGTTGGAAGGGACCTTGGAGGACTTCTAGTCCAACCCCCTGTCTAGGCAGGAAACCCTCTACCATTTCAGACAAATGGCTATCCAACATATTAAAGACTTCCAGTGTTGGGGCATTCACAATTTCTGGAGTTCCACTGATTAATTGTTCTAACTGTCAGGAAATTTCTCCTCAGTTCTAAGTTGCTTCTGTCCTTGATTAGTTTCCACCCATTGCTTCTTGTCCTGCCCTCAGATGCTTTGGAGAATAGCTTGATTCCCTCTTCTTTGTGGCAGCACCTGAGATATTGGAAGACTGCTGTCATGTCTCCCCTAGTCCTTCTTTGCATTAAACTAGACATACCCAGTTCCTGCAACCATTCTTCATATGTTTTAGTCTCCAGTCCCCTAATCATCTCTGTTGCTCTTCTCTGCACTCTTTCTAGAGTCTCCACATCTTTTCTACACCGTGGCAACCAAAACTGAATGCTGTATTCCAAGTGTGGCCTTACCAAGGCTTTATAAAGTGGTATTAACACTTCACGTGATCTTGATTCTATCCCTCTGTTTATGTAGCCTAGAACTGTGTTGGCTTTTTTGGCAGCTGCTGCACACGACTGGCTCATATTTAAATGGTTGTCCACTAGGATTCCAAGATCCCTCTCACAGTTACTACTGTTGAGCAAGGTACCACCTATACTGTCCTTCTTAAAGGTTGATACTTAACTCATCAGGCTAGAGACTGGGAGACTGGGAGTTCTAGTCAGTGGTGGGTGGCTATTTGTTTTACTACCGGTTCGCTTGTGCACAATCGCGCAATGCTTCTGTGGATGCGCAGAAGCATCTGGGCAGGTGGGTGGAGCATCCTACCGGTTCGCCCAAGCCAGGCCGAGCCAGCAGCAACCCACCACTTGTTCTAATCCTGCCTTAGGCACAAAGCCAAATAGGTGACCTTGCACTAGTCCCTTCCTCCAAGAAAGTGAAGAGAATTATAAAATTGAATAAGAAACTTTCACTTAATATAGATTACACTGCATATAAAAGTGATCTCCTGTTTTTTGGCACTTTTAAAGCCATTATTAAATCAACAGAATCATCAACAATTAGTCAAACAGTCACTATGATAAGAATGATCAATCTACCCTGAGAAAGTCTATCCTTATTACATTTGAATCAGAGAAGATATTTTATTTTAAAGCTTTATGTCAAGCATACACATTTGAGACATGGTAGAAGTTCATGGGTGGAATTATAGTCCATAAATGCTTTTCAGGTTAAATTAAATTCAGTATCACACTTTTTAAAAAAAGAAAATAGAAAGTTATTTTGGACTTTGATGTACTGTATTATCCCATAGCTTAGTCTGTCATTTCTGTAGAGAAGGAATTATCTGTGTTTTCCAGTAAGTAGCATAAAGTACAGTAGCAGCTTTTATCACATACAAATACAGCTTTCGTATACTTTTTTTCGTTCTTTCTGTCATTCAATCAATCGTGTCCACTGGAGACTGCCTGGATAAGTCCCTACTGTTTTCTTTCAGGGTTCTTAAGATGTAGTTTGCCATTGTCTCCTTCCTAGGCTGAGAGAAAGGGACTGACCCAAGGCAGTGGTGAAATTCAAAAATTTTCTCTACTAGTTCTGTGGGTGTGGCTCGGCAGGTGGGGCTTGGTGGTCATGTGACCGGATGGGCGTGGCTGCACAACTGACACACCAATGTTAAGTGCCGCTGGACTTCACACAAAATGGCTCTTGCAACAAGCAGGGACCTCACAGAAAATCAGGCACAGCTGTTTGTTGCACAGCTGATCGTCAGAACTGTTTTAAAAACTTTTTGTAGCATTTTTTTTTTTTTTTTGCTACTGAGGTGAATATGTAGTAAATAAATGCTAAAAAAAAGTTTTTTAAAAACAGTTCCAGCACAGCTGATTGTCACGTAGCTGATCATCAGAACTTTATTTACTTTTTAAAGCATTTTTTAATTACCAGTTCAGGTGAATGGTAGCATTTTTTACTACCGGTTTGGGTGAACTGGCCCGAACCAATAGCATTTCACCCCTGGCCCAAGGTCACTCAGCTAAATTTGTGCCTAAGATGGCACCAGAACTCATGGTCTTCCAGTTTCTAACCCAATGCCTTAACCACTACACTAAACTGTTCCTTGTATACTATGTGGCAGTGCTGGGATTCAGCCAGTTTGCACTTATTCGGGAGAACCGATTGTTAACTTTCTAAGCAGTTCAGAGAACCAGTTGTGGAAGAAATCCCATTTTGGTTTTTTCCGCTTTACAGGGCTAATCCTGTAGGGAAGGCAGGAAGGAAACATTCTGGTGTTGTTTCTAGCCTCATCTTTATTGCCCTGCTTTCAGAAACTGCCTCTCCAGTTAACCCTGATTACATTGTAAGAGCTAAGGTGAAGCGCCCATCAACCTGAGTGACATTGAGTTGGTCATGACCACATGGTCACATGACCACCGAGCCCCACCTGCCCAGCTGGCCATCAGGGCAGAGAACCAGCTGTTAAATTATTTGAATCCCACCACTGCTTTGTAGGTATAGAGAATTAGGAAGACAACTTTGATTTATTAAAAATAAACATTTATAGGAAAAAGCTGGAAGAACAGAAAGCTTGGTTGATTCTTAATTTCTTGATCCTATATCCAAGATACAAAATTTCCAACTACAGGTAAGCTACTCATTTAGTGACTATTCAAAGTTAACGGCACAGAAAAAAAGGGACTTATGACCGCCTTCCACACTTTACAACCACTGCAGCATTCCCATGGTCACAATTTAGATGCCTGGCAACTGACTCCTATTTATGACGGTTGCAGTGTCCAGGGGTCATGGGGTTTCCTTTTGCAACCTTCCAACAAGCAATGATCATGAGGAAGCCAGATTCACTTTACAACCAGGTTACTAACTGGATAACTGCAGTGATTCGTTTAGCAATTATGGCAAAAAAAAGTTGTAAAATGGGGCAAAAAACACTCAACTGTGTCATTTATCAACAGAAATTTGGCAATACAACCTCAATTGTAGCCCTAAATTGAGGATTACCCGTATTTTCCTCAATTTTTACTCCTCCAGTTGAGATGTTTTCTCATTTAGAGTTCCAGAACAAATTATGGAATTTGTTATGATCAGAGTTAGTGATACTTCTTCCTTTTTTTCACTAGCACTTAGATTTATATACTGTTTCCCAGTGCTTTTACAGCCCTCTCTAAGTTAAAGATCAGGGTTTTCCCCCCCCTGTACCTTAATAATTTTAAGAATTATTTATTATACTGGGAGGATTAATAGCTGTTACCAAAACAATGTGGAGCTGCAGACTGACCATCTTTGGTCAGATCCATGGCATCGGACCTGGGTACCTGAGGACCGCCTCCTGCCGATTACCTCTCTCAGACCAATTAGATCGCACAGGTTAGGTCTCCTCCGGATTCCATCTGCCAGCCAATGTCGGCTGGCGACTCCCCGGGGAGAGCCTTCTCTGTTGCAGCTCCAGCCCTCTGGAACGATCTCCCCGTGGAGATCCGGACCCTTACTACCTTCCTGGCCTTCCGCAAAGCCACCAAGTCCTGGCTGCTCCAGCAGGCCGGGGGGCTTGTGAAACATCCAGCCCCATGGAAATTGTGAATGTTGCGTCTTTTTTAAAGTGTTGTCTTTGTCTATTTATCCCCTTTCCCTTGTCTATTGTGAGCCGCCCGGAGTCCTCCGGGAGTGGGCGGCATACAAGACAAGACAAGACAAATAAAATGAAATCTTTAAAATAAAGATACTTGTCCTCTGCCATACAACATGGGTGGAATTGGGAAGGGGTTGGTCCATATATTAGTTTGAAACTCATTGTAATTCTTGCGCCGTAACCTTAACTTCCTTTTAATAAATACTAACAATCATGGCTCTTAAATTCTTTTTCTTGGACTTTTGCAGTCTAGACTGTAAGGAGGACAGTCTGACATCAATTCATTTTTTCCTCCTTCCCCCCCCGTCTGTTGAAGTTAATGTTCCAGTCAATGGATTGTGATTATTCCAAATAATGAATTGTACTTGGGTACATGGGTAAAGCTCAAAGCAGTTGCTACCTTGCCTCCCCTAAATTTAGGTGAGATTTGGGCTTGAAATGCATCTTCCCAGATACATTATAAGTCCCCAATCTCTCATTTTCATCTCTTCTTTCAATGCAGTTTAGAACTGACAGCAGTTCTTGAAAATGCAATTTCTTTCAGGTTGGTATCTTTGTTAGAAAGTTCCTTCAAACCTCCCTTCTTTTCCTTTCTCTTTTTTCCACAAGAAGTACCATATTTTCGAGTATAAGACACACTTCCCCCCCCTCTAAAAGAGGCTGGAAATTTTGGTGCATCTTATACTCCAAATGTAGCTGCGTCCACCCACCGGCCCCTACCCTTCAATCCAGAAGTGGGTTCCTACCAGTTCGCACCTATTCGGTAGAACCGGTTCATCAATATACTGAACCAGTTAGAAGAGGTTCCACCAGTGGACCCGGAAAGCAGGCCACACCTACAGAAAAGGTTCCAAAATTTTTTGAAATTTTGAAACCCCCTCTGGCACACACATACACATACACACCACACAGACTCACACAGAGAGAGAAGAGAAAGAAAGGAAGAAAGAAAGAAAGAAAAAAAGAAAAAAGAAAGAAAAAGAGAGAGAGATGAAAGAAAAAAGGAAAAAGGGACAGAGAGACAAAAGGAAAGAGAGAGAGAGAGAGAAAGAAGGAAAGAAGAAAGAAAGCAGAAGGAGAAAGAAAGAAGAGAAAAGAAAAGAAAGAAAAACACATGGCCAGCAAGCCACTCCCACCAGGTCACATGGCCGGCAAGCCACTCCCACAAAGGAGGCCACACCCACAGAGTAGATTTGAAAAAAATTTTGAAACCCACCACTGCTTCAATCAATGGCTTGCATTTTGGGCTCTGCACCTTGCATTTTCAGCCTCCAAATGCTCCATTTGAGTCCTGTTGAAGGCTGCTGGAATCACCAAAGCACATCACCGTCAATTGCTACCTCCATTGCATTTTTGGCCTCTGCACATCATGTTTTAGGCCTCTGCATGACCCTCTTTTGGCCTCTGTGTGTCATGTTTTCGGGTGGGCGACTGGCGGTGATGTGCTTTGGCGATCCCCACAGCCTTGAGTAGGTCTCAAAGGGAGCATTTGGAGGCTGAAAACATGAGGCAAGGTGCACAAAATGGCAACCCAGAACAGCTGTTGCCTTGCCTTACCGCTTCCATGCTTCACCTGCTTTACTAACTGGACCTCCCTCCGATGATCAGATGTGGTTTAGGAGCTGCTATTTAGCCCCAATGCATGTGCTCACTCACAACCAGTGAACTAATGTGCTGAAGTTAACCAGGTAAACTAAGCTAAGGACACTAGCCAGATGAATACCTGGTAGGCAGAATTCCCCCACGCTATTTTCCTCCCCAAAAACTAAGGTGGGTTTTATACTCTGGAGCATCTTATACTCCAAAAAAATACGCTAAATGTAAAATAATTCAGAAATCCACACAGAAAAGCTCTGGTTTCTGATTCTGTTGTGGGAAGATTCTGAATAATCTTAAAGGAATGGAGCAGGAGGAGGAAGGGGTGTTTATCCTTCTTGGGTATTATGAAGAAATGTTTAAGCATTGTGCTTGAAATTATGCATGCAAGAAAATTAAGCGTGTCTGATTTCTATCCCATGTGTGTATGTCTGGATATACACCCCCACACCCTATACATATGTATAAATAGAGAGGAAAAAATAGACATCGACAAACGCTGCTACAGGAGCCCGCTGTGAGACCCCCCATGGAGAAAAATGAATAACAGGGCAGCCACACAGTTCTTAAAGGCTTGGGAAATGAACAGACACCTCAGCAGAGTCCCAGTTCCATCCCTTCCCCCCTGAAAAAAAATCTCTTTTACATAACTGAAAAAAGTACTTTTAGAAAAGGAAAAGATAGAGGAAGGATAGAATAACAAAACAACAGAGTTGGAAGTCTCCTAGTCCAACCCCTGCTCATGCAGGAAACCCTACACCATTTCAAACAAACGGTTGTCCAAAATGTTCTTTAAAACTTCCAGTGTTGGAGCATTGACAAGTTCTGGAGGCAAGTTGTTCCACTGATTAATTGTTCTACTGTAACTATCGGGAAATTTCTCCTTAGTTCCAAGTTGCTTCTCTCCTTGATTAGTTGACACCCATTGCTTCTTGTTTTACCCTCAAGTGCTTTGGAGAATAGCTTCACCCCCTCCTCTTTGCGGCAGTCCCTGAGATATCGGATGACTACTATCATGACACCCCTAGTCCTTCTTTTCATCAAACTTGACATACTCAATACCAGCAACCATTCTTTACATGTTCTGGCCTGGAGGCAAGGCAAATCCTAACAATCTGGCTTCCAAGTAGTTCTACCTCACTTCTAACTCCTATCAGCATTTTGGGGCATCTTGGTTGACATTGGGAAAGACCGAAAGTCCATCTGATGGGCATCACTGGACGATTCAGGCTGTGCTCTATGTTTCCAGGAAAAATGAAACATGATAGATAAAAGGGGCTGCCCTTGAAGAGTATTCGGCGACTTCAGCTAGTCCAGAATGCGGCCGCGCGAGCGATTGTGGGTGCACCTCGTTTCACCCACATAACACCTATCCTCCGCGAGCTGCACTGGCTACCTGTCGATCTCCGGGTATGCTTCAAGGTGCTACTTGTCACCCATAAAGCCCTTCATGGTAGTGGATCTGGGTACTTGAGAGACCGCCTACTGCCAATTACCTCCACGCGACCTATTAGATCTCATCGATTAGGCCTCCTCCGAGTTCCATCTGCCGGTCAATGCCGACTGGCAACCACGCGGAGGAGAGCCTTCTCGGTGGCAGCTCCGACCCTATGGAACAATCTCCCCATGGAGATTTGTACCCTCACCACCCTCCAGACCTTCCGCACAGCCCTCAAAACCTGGCTATCCCGTCAGGCCTGGGACTAAGATTGTAACCCTCCCGAATGGTATGAATGTTGTGTTTTTCAAATTTGTATTGTTCTATATGTCTAAAGTTTGTTTTCCCCCCCTCCCCTCTTGAGTTGTGAGCCGCCCTGAGTCCCCCCAGGGAAAAGGGCGGCATATAAATTTAATAAAATACTCAAATACTCAAAAGTAGCAGTAATCAAAGTGAAGGCAAGGGCTTTATTTTGCCATTCAATAGACATCATTCTCAACTTGCAACAGTTTGTATAATGACTGTTCAAAGTTACCATGGTGCTGAAAAGACTTAGACTTATATACCACTTTCCAGTGCTTGCCAGCCCTCTCTAAACTAATAGAGTCAGCATCGTGGCTCCACCAATCTGGATCCCCATTTTACCGACCTCAGAAGATTGGAAAGCTGAGTCAACCTTGAGCCAGTGAGAATTAAACTGCTCGCAGTTGGCAGAATTAGGCTGCAATACTGCATTCTAACCACTGCGCCACCACAGCTCCGACTCCAAGGGGAAAATGGGAACTTTCTTAGCTGCATGGCAATAGTTGTGCAGTATCCTTGATTTCTCCTTTGTTCCCTCAAAGCCACATTTGATTTTATAGTTATCAAAGTTTGCCATTTCAAAGCTAAATGTTTTCATCCTATTTACTTCTATTTTCAGTTCACATTACTGACTTTTTTTTTTGAGAGAGAGAAAGCCTCAATACTTTAGACATAAATATTCAGTAATTCTTGCTAAACCGAGGGGGGAAAAGGGCTCGAATGCCTTCTCCAGAAATGCCACCTCAAATACCTCCTGTACTTTTCATTGCCAGCTTCCTCAGAGCTCATCAATCTAACCCAAGGTCTGCAGAGTAAACACCACCACTGCAAACTACTTTGAAACAAAGCAAAACTTAGCACATTAAGGGGCATCCAATTACACCTAAGGCCAGCCTTAACAGATGGTCTGGATGAGAACTGCTAGGAAATTAAATCCATGCAAAAGGGAGTTAAAATTACTCATTGGAACATAATGTAAGGCATAGATGATTCTGCTAGTTAAAGATGTATGGCACAGGTAGAGATGGAGCCATCTGCCCATATGAATTGGTTACTCAGGATCAGGAGTTCAAACTGTCCATGATGTGAAACTAGTGTAAGCTGTGCCCGTTAAATGAAATTTACTTTGGGAGGGGAAATAAAAAAAGACTAGAGGAGGTGAAATATATTAATAGCTCCAGGAATGTGAACAGTCCGTCACGATGTATGTGGCTCTTGCCTTGTAGTCAATGCTGATCTTTAACAACTAATTCCCACAACACTGTCAAATAATTTACTAAGACTGTATTACTCTTATTCTCTTCCTTCCTACTATCTATCTGTTCCAAATTATGACTATAACCATGTTGCTTGTATCTTTCAATTTATATTGTTTTATTTGTTCACTAGTACGATTTGATTGCTTATGAGTAACCTATGACTATCACTAAGTGTTGTATCTTTTTATTCTTGATGAATGTGCTTTATTCTCCTGATGTTCACTGAGAGCCAGAGGTGGGTTCCTACCAGTTCGCACCTATTCGGTAGAACCGGTTCGTCAAATCTACCGAACCGGTTAGAAGAGGTTCCACAGTGGACCCGGAAAGCAGGCCACACCTACAGAAGAGGTTCCAAAATTTTTTGAAACCCACCACTGGTCCTTGGATATGATTATTCTACACTATCATGCTCCTATTTATAAAACTCAGTGCCTCTGTGAAAGGTAAGGATGACTACTGCGTTTGTGGTGCAATCAGAACATTGCGTGTGTTGAAGTTGTTTTAACGCAAACCAAATATCCCTTTAAAAAACAAGTTTACTCATATTCTTATGCATGCCAGTGCTGTGTGTGAGGTAATTTAAGGTGGTTCTGACAAGTGTTGTCAGCATCTTCATATCCGGTCACATGGGCGGCAAGCCACTCCCATCTGGTCACATGGGCAGCAAGCCACTCCCACAAAGGAGGCCACACCCACAGAGTAGGTTCGAACAATTTTTGAAACCCACCACTGCTGAGAGCATATGCACCAAAGACAAATTCCTTGTGTGTTCAATCACACTTGGCCAATAAAGAATTCTATTCTGTTCTGTTCTCTGTTTTGTTCTTTATTCTACTTTCTACTTTCTACTCTCTATTCTACTCTCTATTTTCTCTTCTATTTTCTCTTCTCTTCTCTTTTCTCTTTCCTATTCTATTCTATTTTATCCTTACTTTAAAAAAAATCTATTACAATTCTGTTGTTACTTAAAAAGGTAATTTTTAAAAAACCTAAGGATCACCCTACTGAATGACTAATGCCTGGCTAATCTAATTTTTTTAGTGCCAGAAAGGGGTCAACCAGGTATTAACGGGAAACTTCTCCTGAAAGATATAAGAGTTAAACAATCTTTTTACCTTTGCTCCCGAGGAACAGCTATTTCAAGCCTGCTGCTTTTGCTGTGCATACTTCACATTTTGTTTTTTCTAAGCATCAAACGGCACCTTCAGATGAGTTCCTTCCAGATCCCAGTATGATACACTTAAATTTAAGCCATATATTTGTCAACATTCTACAGCACAACATTTCAGCTTCTTTAATTTCACATTAGAGCGGCTGAATGGGGGGCGGGGGGGGAGACAAAATGTTTTCTTCAAAAGTGGAGTATTTTTGCAGTCTTTAGTCTCAGCGAGACAAATATTTTAGTGTGGAAGGAGAATAGAGTAGACCAGCTGGAATGGATTCTTCAAAGCCTGAAAGACAAGGAATCGGTATCTGCTACTGGATACTCTTTGTCAGATCTGGAAGCCATCTTTTGCATTGAGCCTTCAGGCCTGCTCCAATTTCTACTGTGGGCAAATGGGAGGGGGAATTATATGGGGTATGGGTGAGATATAGTCAAAATAACATTCTTTCTCAGAGAATCAAGGACACCTTGCCCTGCAGCTGCGATGGTGTGACCGGGAGGCATCTCCAGTATTAGACGGTGCTTGATTGGACCATGTGACGGACATGTGGATTCTGGGCAGGGATCTGGACTTTCATTTGGGTGGGGAAAACCTGGAAACTTTCAGATTCAGGTTTTCCCAGATGTGCCAATAGGACATTTCTAATAAGATGGATCTTTGAGGAAACTCAAGCTTTGGAGTCTTCTTTCATTGTGGGGTTTTGCTTGGAACCCTGACACTCTCATTGTGAAAATCCCAGCTCAGATAGAAGCTGGGCCAGCCTGAAAAATGAAATACTATCTAGGCATGTAGGTCTCACTAAGTATTATGTACAACAGACCAAGGAGTTCTATGTGAAGATGAAACCATCACTCTTTCCGGACAGCTAAAATGAGAAGTGGCAAGCAAAATATACTAGTGATATATGCTATGGTCATACAAGAATAGACACAACAATCTGTCGAACAGAAATGGCCAACTTTTCTTTGTTTACATGAGTACCACTGCTGGTGGTACCTTCCGTACTACACTTTTGCTACATTGAGTAAAATGTAAAATTGATCACCTTATTTGTATATGTTAATGTCTCATTTTACGATGGTGATATCACTCTCTACTTCACCATAATTTTGTATTCAGTGGCACCAATGTAATTACTGAGACAGAATCATCTTCTGCTTTTGATTGTTCCTATGATACCTTACCCATCTAAAGAGGTCCGAAAAATATAAAATAAAGTAAATAACAGTAAAGGTGAAAATAATATAAAGTAAAACAAGAATAAAAACAGAAAGGGAGGAGTAGAAAGATGTAAGCAAAATCCATAGTAGCAATTAGCGGGAGTAAAAAATAGCCATCAGTTGCTATGGCAAATATTGCAAGAATCTGCAAAAAATTATGCTTCCAATCTACTGTAAAGGACTAAAATACCCAGAGCTGAAAGCAGAAGTCCACCTGAGTGTTGACTGATTGATTTGTAAAATCAATCAGTGACACTCTGGACACTGTGTGTGCATTGAATATATGGGTGAGAGGTATATCCCCACATGGCAATGGAAAGATTTTAAAACTGACAAGCAGAATTTGTTAAGTAGCCTGGTTCTTCTTCCATTTGTTGTCAGTGTGAAAAAAAATAATTTTCCAAAAGGCTTTTATTTTTTTTGCGCAGATACCAAAGAAATCTGTGCAATATATACAATACAATACAATACAATACAATACAATACAATACAATACAATACAATACAATACAATACATACAATACAATACAATAGCAGAGTTGGAAGGGACCTTGGAGGTCTTCTAGTCCAACCCCCTGCCTAGGCAGGAAACCTTTTCAGACAAATGGCTATCCAACATCTTCTTAAAGACTTCCAGTGTTGGGGGATTCACTTCTGGAGGCAACTTCTGTTCCACCGATTAATTGTTCTCACTGTCAGGAAATTTCTCCTCAGTTCTAAATTGCTTCTCTCCTTAATTAGTTTCCACCCATTGCTTCTTGTTCTGCCCTCAGGTGCCTTGGAGAATAGTGTGACTCCCTCTTCTTTGTGGCAGCCTCTGAGATATTGGAAGACTGCTATCATGTCTCCCCTAGTCCTTCTTTTCATTAAACTAGACATACCCAGTTCCTGCAACCGTTCTTCGTATGTTTTAGCCTCTAGTCCCCTAATCATCTTTGTTGCTTTCCTCTGCACTCTTTTTAGAGTCTCCGCATCTTTTCTACATCGTGGCGAACAAAACTGGAATGCAGTATTCCAAGTGTGGCCTTACCAAGGCTCAAATGAAAGAGAGCATTTATTTAAAGGTAAGTGGAAACACTTTCCATTGTGAAACAGTGGAAAGCCTCCTTTGTGAACATAGGAGACTATCTCTTTATTTTAGGTTCTTTTAAATCCCACTTTTATTATGCGTATAAATTCAAGGCAGTGAACTATCTACTACTTTTTTCTCCTCCTATTTTCCCCACAATGGTGAAGGATGCTTAGAATTGTGCATCAGATTGCCACTCCTTTCCTCTACTACAAGTGTTGTTTTAGGTTATTATAACTCTCAGTTGCGGTATCTAAAAGACTGCATTTGCCTCTATTGGGGAAAAAACCCTCATACTTCCACATAAGCTTTTTTCTAGAGTTGATGTTCCAATGCTTTCTTGACGTTCAGTTAACAGTTGGTGGAATCATCTCTCCCCTCACAAAGATTAACTGAGTCGTTTGCTTGGATATGTCATTTTTCAATCACTGTAATTGAAATGCCTCATGGCTTTAACTTCTTACAAATGAATCGCAATGCATTTCCCTGCTTGTTTTTTAATGATCTTGTGAACTACTCTATGCGTTGTTGTTTTTTTAAAAGAATGAAATGTAATATATATCATTTTCAAAGAAAACCAGAGTTCTGTTCCATTAGACTAAAGAGCTATCTAATGCAACATCAGTTCCCAAAGAATTGTCACTTAGAGTCTAGCGCTTCTTCTCAATTTACTCACTAGTATTGTGTGATGCAGCAGAATTATGTTTGCTGAAATATAAACAAGGTAACAGTGGCAAGGATATTGCCCAAAAAAATCATCTTTACCAATTGGTACAGCATTTAGCTAAACGGATGAAAAAGCTGCTGGTATAGATCTGCTTGTCGTGGCTGATAGACCCTTCTTGGTCTAGATATATGTCAGATATCTTGGTTGCCCAACCTTGGAAGAATCTGGGCAGCTTCACAGGAAAAGGAAGAAAGGAAAGGAAAGGAAAGGAAAGGAAAGGAAGGAAGGGAAGGGAAGGGAAAGGAAAGGATGGGATGGGATGGGATGGGATGGGATGGGATGGGATGGGACGGGACAGGACAGGACAGGACAGAACAGAACAGAATTCTTTATTGGCCAAGTGTCATTGGACACAGACATAATTTGTCTGGTGTATATGCTCTCAGTGACAATAGGAGAATAAATACATTCATCAAGAATAAAAATACACTTAGTGATAATCAAGGTTACTAATAAGCTATTAAATCGTATTAGGAAACAAATAAAAACAACATACATTAAAAGATACAAGGTTATAGTAATGGTAACATGGTTACCAATAGTAACATGGTTATAGTAATAAGTTGGAAGAGATAGATACTAGTAAGGAAGAAGAAGAATAGTAATACAGTCTTAGTAAATTATTTGACAATTAGTTGTTTAGCAGAGTGATGGCATTGGGGGGAAAATCTGTCCTTGTGTCTAGTTGTTATGGTGTGCAGTGCCCTATAACGTCGTTTTTGGGGTAGAAGTTGAAACAATTTATGAACATAGAATAAATAGGGTTGAAAGGGACCTCAGAGGTCTTTTAGTCCAACACCTTGCTCAAGGCAGGAGACCTTGTACAATGGATCTCTATGAGGATTCCGAGTCATCCAAATCATGGTTGCCCCAGAGGTGCTTTTTCAAAAAGCAACACTGAACTTCGTTTTTCCTTGAAGATGTTTTGCTTCTCATCCAAAAAGCTTCTTCAGTTCAGTTCTTCAATTCAGAAGAACTTAGATGAGAAGTTCTTGGATGTGAAGCAAAACATCTTCAAGGAAAAAGAAAGTCCAGTTGCCTGTTGAAAAAGTATCTTTGGGACCTGGATCACTGAAAATCATTGCATTTGGTTTGGATTATTTATCCACTTTAAGAGTTTCTTGCCAATGTTAATAAAAGGATTTACCATATGTTAAGTTGTTTTCTTTTTTATATTTCCCTGTTAGCTCCCGGAGCTAACGGAGACGTTAGTAACATCAGCTATTCCAGTTGGTTGCATTGTCCTTGTTTCTGCATAACAAGGTCCATTAGTTACATTTAAAAATGCTTGATTACATTTTAATGTTCACTTCAATTACTGACCCAACCTGATAAGAGGTAGAAAAGCAATCTTATTAGAATGAGGTATGGGGGACTTAAAACCACATTATCTTCTCCACGAAATGGGGAAAGGGGATGTCTATAAAAGCCAAAAAAGTTTGGTTAGATTCATTGTTATACCAGACTTGCTAGCAATTATAGTGGTACTGTAACCTCCATGCTAATATTTTCATCATTTTTTCCCTAAGTAACTCCGGTGTATCAAAAAAAAAATCATAGAGTTGTAAAAAGGATACTTAAGTGTTGTGACTCAGCAGCAGTCTTCTGTGAGTCTTTTCGGGATGCAAGATTAACTATGCAGCTGGGGCTCGTTAGGGGCATCTTCTGGGGATAAAAGGACGGATGGTGCCACGCCCTGGTTGCAGGAGTCAATGTTCCTTCGTTCGTTCAACATTCATTGATCATCAGTCGTGGTTTATTTGAGAGCACTTGGAGAAGTGATTTGCTTTCTGTAACCCTGATTCAAGGAGGCACTTGGAGAAGTGCATTGCTTTGTAAGAGTTTTTGTTTTGTATTCTATTATCTGGTCAGAGATTTTATTTATGTTTATTTTTGGGCTCGCAGCCAGTCTGAGCTGAGAACTGATAAAGAGAGTTCCTTTTAAGTTTGTTTGCCTGTCGTCTGTTAACGAGCGGAGAAGGGGGGACAGAACACTTAACCATGTAATTCAATCTCCTATCACCAGAGTCAGTTATCTGCCTGAAAAAAAAATCAATATGCTATTGGGTTTTTGATATTGAAAGAGGGACACGGTGGCTCAATGGCTAAGATGCTGAGCTTGTCGATCAGAAAGGATCGCTAGGAATTTGGGTGGTTCGAATCCCAAGCACCCCATAACAGAGTGAGCTCCCATTACTTGTCCCATGCAAATATTTCACAATATCTCTTGACATCCTTTAATAGCTGAGTATCTACATTCATATATGACATCAAGCCATGGTTTGTGACCCCTCAATTGATTGTGAAAACAGATTCCATAAATCTGTAAACCGCATTCATATACAACATTATTCCATGGTTTGTGATATTGCAGTTGATTGGAAAATCAGAGGGATAAATCTATGAACCATAATTAATAAATCATAATGGCTGAGTTTGCAAAATAAAAAAACCCCTTTCATTTGAATTCATTCCATATGTAATAACTTTCATGTTTCTCATTTATTCGTTGGTATTTTACAAGCAACCTCTATTGAAATCTATAAACTTGTCCACTCAATTGAGTTTTATCAGCAATTCCCTTCTTAGATTAATCTGTAATTTTTTTAAAAACACAAAGTAACACAAATCTGGCATCAGAAACAGAAATATGTAGAAACAAACCGGTGGGGGAAACCTCTAAAACTTCCATTGATCAAGGTTTTCTGTGTTGAACAGGGAAATAAAAAGTACAAAGTCTATAAAAATAGCTTTAAGTTGCAATTAACCAATAGATTCTATTTTGTCTATTGTAACTTATGCTATAATAAATTCTAGTCCCTGAAGAGCCACTGCAGCTTTTATTGCTTTTTACTTCAAAACCAAATTTTCAATATGTATTTTGGCTCAGCAACATTTATTAAAAAAATATACTGTATATACTCTTTCTTTCTTAAAGCTGCATTGTGATACCTTTTAACCAGTGATGGGATTCAATTTTTTTTACTATCGGTTCTGTGGACATGGCTTGGTGGGCGTGGCAGGGGAAGGATACTACAAAATCCCCATTCCCTCCCCACTCCAGGGAGGATACTGCAAAATCCCCATTCCTTCCTGATCAGCTGGGACTTGGGAGACAGAGAATAGATGGGGGCATGGCCAGCCAGAGGTGGTATTTTAGCGGTTCTCTGAAGTACTCAAAATTTCCGCTATCGGTTCTCCAGAACTGGTCAAAACCTGCTGAATACCACCTCTGGCCAAGTGTTATAAGAAAGGTAATTTCCAAAGATATCATTTCTAAAGTCACCACTCCATGAGTACTGCAACAATTAAAATAATTCCAGTAACAATCAAAATCTCTTATTGCCTGTATCCAGTCTTTGCTTCTCAAGTAAGTCAGCTTGTGCAAAGTGAATGAAGTGAATTTCTCTCCAAATTATGGGATAGTTAGAAGGTAATCAAGTTTTACTGAATTTCAACCAACAACTACCATCTACTTACTCAACAACTTGATATAAGAAGACACTAAAAATGAATGTAAATGATACTGTAGTTCTTCCCCACTTAACAATCAGCTTAACAATGTATCTCTGGCTATAAAACTAAACCAAGTTCACTCATTCAAAGAACATTTAGCAGGTCTAATTGGAAAAATGGTTTCAAAATGGATTTCCCACCAAATTTGCTAGACAGTGTTTATCACACTAAGCAAAGAGGCAACTGACAAGGAATTGATTATGTCTCAATTGAAGGAGGTTGAAAAAAAAAGCTGAGAAACATCCATGGAATAGAAGAATATTATAACCTGTATAGAGCTGTATAATTGAGTGTCATAGAAGCATTGGAGAGAGATGTGTGTATTTGTGTGTGTGTTGTGTGTGTGTGTGTGTGTGTTGTGTTTGAGTGTAACAGGTTATTTACAAGGCTTACTTGTAAATAATATTGAGTCAATTTTTGCCTTGTTTTTTAAATTAGTGAGATGTTTTCAACAGTTTTTTCCCAATAGAAGTTACTCAATTAATGTAGTAACCATTAAAACAAACTCCCTCTCTCTCCTTTTCTTTCTTCTCTCCCTCCTTTCTCTTCCTCCTCTCCCCTCCCCTTCCCCCCCTCCATTTCTCTCCCCTCTCCCCTCCTTCTCTCCCTCCCTTTCTCTCTCCCCCTCTCTCCTTCCTCTCCCTCCCTCTCACTCTCTCCCTCCCCCCTCCCCCCCCTTCCCGCCCTCCCTTTCTCTTTTCCTCTCCTCTCCCCTCTGATTTGAATGGTTGCAACGTGTCAGAAATTTTCCTTCCTAGGCAAAGCAGCATAACTCAAAACTATTTCTTGGACTGAAGATCATTTTTTCGATCTCCTGGCAAACAATTCAGTTGATGACATCCATGCTTAATTTCCAAGTTGCAGTCATCTTAAAATTCAAAGGGCTGTAATGATGAGATCAAGGATGCTCGGGGATGGTTCTATCATCATTACTGTCAAGTTGGCTGTCAAAGAGTAGCGATAATCCACATCGGATTGTGTTTTCATGAACATCAGATTTCAGGTGTCAAATTTCCCCTCCTCCACTTGGATTATCCTACCTAATTTCTACAGAGCCCACATTATAATTTTTGCATACATGTCTCTTCAATCTCTTCAAATTCAAATATCTACATTTGGATGAAGATCTGTAACCATGGGGGTGAACCTATGGCATGCGTTCCAGAGGTGGCATGCAGAGCCCTCTCTGTGGGCACAAATGCCACCACCAGCTGCTCTTCATGCATGCCGGCAAGCTGGTCTTCACAACCTGAAAATGGACCCAAAAACGGCTGTTTTCCAAGCTGACTTTGGGCATATTTTAGGGTTGTTTTCAAACGGTTTTTGACCTTTTTCAGACAATTTTTTGGGCTGCAAATCTGCCTGAAAAATGGCCTGAGAATGGCCAAAACAAATGGCCGAAAAACAAGCATGTATGCACTGGCTAGTTGGTCTTCAGTTGTCTGGTGCTCCAGTGAGCGCACATGCAAACACGTTCTGGTTTGGGCACTTGGTGCCGAAAAGAGTCGCCATCACTGATCTATAGCATGTAAGAGCCTTGGTGGCCCAGTGGTTAGAGTGCAGTACTGCAGCTAATTCTGCGGACTGCTGGCTGCCTGCAATTTGGCACTTCGAGTCTCACCAGCTCAAGGTTGACTCAGCCTGTGGTCAGTAAAATGAGGACCCAGATTATTGGGGTCACGATGGTGATTCTGTAAACCGGTTACAGAGGGCTAGAAAGCACTGTGAAGCGGTATATAAGTCTAAGGGCTATTGCTATGGATTTTGACAATCTCAGAAGGATGTTCACCTGTTAATTTTTTCCCTTTGTTTTAGAGGCAACGGAGAATACCAGTTTATGTTAATAGTTAAAACAAGATGGTTTGAAAATGTCTGTTCAAACAGATTTTTCTAAGAGGGTGTTTTTTTAAAAAAATAAATAATGAATAGGGATTGTTTTCCCAAAGGATGGAGGATTTAATTGGAGTGATGCACAAGCAGTTTCGAAGTCAACAAAGTGTCAGACACAGTGAGCGAGCAAGGCAGTGGAAATCCAGCACACGAGACAAAACAGATGTAAATGAGAAGTAGTGAAGTTGGGTTCATGAATGTGGAAAAAGTAAAAACAGATTTTCTAAAAAGACAAAGAAATAGTGTTACTCATTGATCAATAGAGCTTGTCCCCCCCCCCAATACAATACAATACAATACAATGCAGAGTTGGAAGAGACCTTGGAGGTCTCCTAGGCAGGAAACCCTATACCATTTCAGACAAATGACTACCCAACATCTTCTTAAAAACTTCCAGTGTTGGGGCATTCACAACTTCTGGAGTTCCACTGATTAATTGTTCTAGCTGTCTGGAAATTTGTCCTCAGTTCTAAGTTGCTTCTCTCCTTGATTAGTTTCCACCCATTGATTCTTGTTCTAGACTCAGGTGCCTTGGAGAATAGTTTGACTCCCTCTTCTTTGTGGCAACCCCTGAGATATTGGAAGACTGCTATCATGTCTCCCCTGGTCCTTCTTTTCATAATACTAGACATATCCAGTTCTTGCAACCGTTCCTCCTAGGCTTTAGCCTCCAGTCCCCTAATCATCTTTGTTGCTCTTCTCTGCACTCTTTCTAGAGTCTCCACATCTTTTTTTACATTGTGGTAACCAAAACTGGATGCAGGGTTCCAAATGTGTATTCCAAGTGTATTCCAATACATCATGGCTGGGATAAGGGATAAAAAAATAAAAATTTTCAAGAAACACCTGGCATTAAGAGGAGTACACCAGAGGTGGGTTGTTCCAGTGGTGGGGTCCTAATGGTTTGCACAGGTTCGGGCGAACTGGTAGAGGTTTGGTGGCCTGGGTCGCTGGAACTGGCAGTGACCCAGGCCTGCCATACCCCTGAAACAGTTCTCCGGGCAGTGCCATATGCGCCACCATCTTGTTTTTTTGCTTCTGTGCATGCACAGAACAATTTTTATTGCACTGTGCATGCGCGTGCAGCTAACTGCCGGAACGCACTCTTGGGTTGCTCCCAGTTCAGCCCAGATCGGGTGAACCAGTTGTAGCGACAGCGGGAGACTTCGCCCACCCACCCAGATGCTTCTGCACATTCACGGAAGCATCACACGCAAGCAGCCATGCATACACCGAGGTGGCGCAGTGGTTAAATGCAGCACTGCAGGCTACTTCAGCTGACTGCAGTTCTGCAGTTCAGCTGTTCAAATCTCACCGGCTCAGGGTTGACTCAGCCTTCCATCCTTCCGAGGTGGGTAAAATGAGGACCCGGATTGTTGTTGGGGGCAATATGCTGACTCTGTAAACTGCTTAGAGAGGGCTGAAAGCCCTATGAAGCGTTATAACTACTATTGCTATTGCTACACTACTATTGCTATTGCTACACAAGCGAACCAGTAGTAAAAAAATTAGAAGCCCACAACTGGAATACACGTGGGAGATTGTAGAGAATTTTATTAACCTGGAGTTCTCATTCAGAAAAAGAACTTATGCTTTTTTAAAAAAACACGCAATATGTAGGGTTCTTTGTTATTATTTATTTTTTTAAAAAACAGTATGCTGATTTTATATACCTTTCCAAAATGTTTACAGTTTTTTTTTTTAAAAAATAAAAGTTTTTTTTTGCTTTGTTCCCTAAATTAGGGTTAAACAATTAGGGTTAAATTATGGTTTAATGAGATTGGGGAATTCAGCCTTTGAATTTGAGGTTTGTGGAAAAACACTATGCAAATCACAATTTACTTCACTTTTTTCTCTTCACTGGAGAAGAGCCTAATGCTGGGAAGAACGATTAAAGGCAAAAGACGATGGGGACGGCAGAGAATGGGGGCTGGATGGAGATTAAATGGACTCCAGAGGATGGTAGAGGACAGGAAGGCCTGGAGGAATGTTGTCCATGAGGAGGACGACTTCACAACTAATAACAACAACGATTCATGAATGGTTGAGTGCCAAAGTAGAATTGTGCCAAACTGAGTTCATATTATCTGTAGATGGGCTTATATGCAAGGATATATGGAGCTAATATCCACAAATGCATAATTTGAACTTGAAATATCCCATATCTTAATTAGTCCAAATTAGACAATAGTGTGCATATTGGTATCTATTTTGATATTTACATTCTATATATCTCCCACCGTAAGAAATCTCTAAAATGGCTTAAGAGGAAGAAAGCAAATTAAAGTTACAAAAATGCCAATCAACACAAATATGTCTCACCAGCTCAAGATTGACTCAGCCTTCCATCCTTCCAAGGTCAGTAAAATAAGGAGCCAGATTGTTGAGGGCAATGTGCTGACTCTGTAAACTGCTTAGAGAGGGCTGTAAAGCACTGTGAAGCAGAATATAAGTGCTAGTGCTGTCCCTTCCTTCCTTCCTATCTTCCCTTCCCTTCCCTTCCCTTCCCTTCCCTTCCCTTCCCTTCCCTTCCCTTCCCTTCCCTACCTACCTACCTACCTACCTACCTACCTACCTACCTTCCTACCTACCTACCTACCTACCTACCTACCTACCTACCTACCTACCTACCATAATTAGAATGCAGTTTTGCAGGCTGATTCTGCCTACTGCCAGGAGTTCAATCCTGACATGCTCAAGGTTGACTCAGCTTTCCATCCTTCCAAGGTCAGTAAATGAGGATCCAGAATGTTGGGGGCAAGAGGCTGACTCTGTAAACCGCTTAGAGGGGGCTGTAAAAGCACTGTGCAAGCAGTATATAAGTGCTATTGTTATTTTCCATTTCAAAACTATCACTATGATCATTGTCATAGGAAGACAATGGCAAGTATTTATTCAGTTTCTATGAATCAACCTTTAATCAGAAGTAAAACTGATCATCAGCTACATAAATTGAGGAGCTGGAAGTCTTAACCTGACTGGAATCAAGAACAAAGTTGCATCCACCGTACCTTCATTCCCATTGATCGTAATTGTCAACCAATGAATGTCTAAACTAAAGCCATCCTCCTGAATTGATGGTCTCGAATCTTCCTCCTCTTCCTCCTCCTATCCTCCTCCCTCCTCCTCCTCCTCTCCTTCTCCCTTCTTCTCCTCCTCTTCCTCCTCCTCCTCCTCCTTCTCCTCCTCCTCTTCTTCTTCTTCTCTTCTTCTCTTCTTCTCTTCTTCTTCTTCTTCTTCTTCTTCTCCCTATTGAAATTTGCCTCCGCTTGCATCCATTGAACTCAAGTGATGCCGTGGAGGAGTCTTCCTGCTTTCTTTGACAGCAAGAGCCCTTGATGTTGGGTTGAGTCAATGAAGTTGTCAGAGAGAATGGGGAGAGAGACTATTAGCTGCTAACATGGCCGGTTGTCGGCAACATGATGCTGGCTCTCCATCCTTCTGCCATTAATGCAAAGTTGAGATGTCAAAACTGGCATCCTTGCATGTCTTATTCAGGACAGCGTGCCACAGGGAAAAATGTAGTGGAAATAACAAGCCACAAATAATTGAACAGCGAGTCATTTGGTGACAGCAAATGAGCATTGCTGGGTAAAATATTCATATAATGGAGTGCGTGTCACTTTTTTCTGAGATATGTGCCAGTCATCAGGTAGTAAAGTAACAAAGACTATTCTTGTCCACGAGCGTAGCTTCTTGATTACTTTGGACTGATTATAGGATTGCAAAGTTTTAGTGTTTTATGGCTGTCAGAGGATCACTTGGGTTTCTGCTGAAGGAACAGCAGATAAAAAGCTTAGATCAAATGAACTGTGGGTTGGATCAGACCCAAGATTGATATCCTCTTAAGTTTGTTGTTGTTGTTACAGTGCCAGCTGATGCCTTCAGAATGTCCAAAAGCATAGTGGCACTTTCTCTGTAATTTACAAATTTATAGTAAGAACCATAGCCGATTAATGTCAGCGTTCCAAATATCATCCAGAATTAAATCAGAGTCCAAGGCAGAGCTTTCCTCAAAGTTCCAATTTAGTAAGAGAGACATGTTGGTACCTCTGTGGGAAACCCGAATCTGAAAGCTTCCTGGTTTCCCCCCTCCCAGTTGAAAGTTCAATGTCTTGCCCCATACCCTCAAGTTCATCACATGGTCCAATCTTCCACTGCCATGCTGGCAATTCCACCCATCCACTTCTGGTCAGGTGCAGAGGTATAGAGACAAACAATGACCTTGAGCTTCTAGAAAGGAATGTTTTATTTTGACAACAACATTCTACTCCTTACTAATCCCCCTACCAATTCCCCCTAATGAAACAGCAAAATAAAATAATAGTGACGTGCGGTGAGGTTCACGGCCGGTGAGGCAAGCGGGCAGGACCTCTATATTCTCCTCCCCCCCCCCTCCAATCTAGGCAGGGTCAAAAGTTCCCTAGGCAGTCCTAAAGCTGGGCCAGATTGCTTCTCCAGAGTTCAATGACACGCGTTTCCAAGAGCGCCACACTGCGCCACGCAGCCACCCGTTCCAAGCTGCTCTGGGGAAAAAAAACTGCCCGCCTCTTGCCTTTGAAGGAGAGGAGGAGGAGGGGGGCACACACTTGGGAGGGCGGTAGGACAAGTTGCGGGGTTCATCTCCCCACTGCATAAGGATCAGAGGGCTCGCCTTGGAGCCCTCCTCCCAGAGCGCGAGCGGGCTTGCTATAGTGGGGCGAGGGGGCGGTGGCAGCAGGGGGTGTTAAGCCAAGTGTCTGAACGCCTCCCCCGCAAGAAATGAATCATCTCCCCGAGCCAGCCTCCGGAGCAGCCTCGCACACCAGAAGCACCGAGGAGGGGCAGCAGCGGCTGTCATTGGCAGAGCCCCCTGCCTCCGTCTGCCCTCGCGCGCCAGGGTTTTCTTTGTGGCATGCCACCTCCCCCCCACCGCCAGCCGGAATAGTGCACGCGCACACGCCATCTGCCCCCTACCCCCGCTGCACTTGAGGAGAGGGGGAAAGCCAAGCAGAGCCCCCCTTCCCACGCAAAGCTCCCTTAAAGCAGAGGACAAGCCTGCTCTATGGCGGACTCTCCAGCCATTCAGTGTGATCCAACAACCTACTGAAAAAAAAAACCACATTTTGAATTTCATTTCAAGAGAAAGTGTAACCCATTTCCAAACCACCCTGTGTATACTCTGGTTTCCTGACAGTACTGTGGAAAGACTGGGGTACATTAATAGTGAAACACACTGACAGATTCTAAATGAGGAGAAAAGCACACTGAAATATGTTCCAAACACAGAAAGGCCTCCGAAAGTAATGGACCCATGGTCCTAAAAACTGTAGGCAGCTATAGGTGGAACTCTATTTAATAATTTATGATTTCATCCCAATTAAATTGATGTATAAACATAATGTCAGTGGAGAATCAGTTCAAACCAATACCAGCTAACTTATTTTCCTTCTTCTTTTAACTGATATTGGGTGAAGAGAAGAGAACAGAGGGAGGGGAAGGGGAGGGGGAGGGAGGAATCAACCACCCAGTTCTTTCACACAAATGACAGTTGTCTTCTGACCTAATTGTGTAAGTTTGTCATTCAGGGAATTGGTGAAGAGAGAATAAACAGGTTTCTGCTGGAAACCTGGTAAAGTTGGTAGCATGGATGCAGCCCACGAAGTGCTTAAATCTGGCCTGTGGGGTTAGCCTAGAAATAGCAAAGGACTGGCTTGTGGTGCCTCTAGCAGCCAAAATGGGGAATGTGGGGGGCTCACATGGCCCCCACAGCCCATTTTGGCCAGCAGGGTGCTGCAGGTGGCCATCCAGGCCAAAAATGGGGCAGAGGATGCTGCAGGAGGCATCCCGTCTCCCACCCTTTCTGGCCTGCGGAGGAGAACTACAATGCTGATCTGGCCCTCAAAAAAATCCAGACATTGCTAATGTTGCTGTTTTCAGGGACACATCTTCCCATACTTCTGAAACCTCCATTGAAATCCAGACTTCCCAACCTGAAAATGCCTGGTGGGACAGTTAAGTCTTGATCATGGTGTTTGGGGGCAAGGGGTGGGATGGTGATGGTACCAATGACATCAAAATGACAGGCTTGGCCGAGCAAAGTCCTCTTTTTAACGCACATCATGCCTGAGATTCTACCATTGTTGACTCATCCCTCTGCAGATGTCCATATTCTAATATCTTCCTTTATGATACAACCTCCAAAGAGGTTGAAGATTGATGTCAGGTATGAAGAGACAGAACCAAATGATAAGTTGCAGTTAAGGAGATTTATTGCTCAAGTCTATACACAAAAATCTAATCAACTGATTTTTGATACTAAATTGGCACTAGTTGAGAATGAACAGAATTTAAGAGGGATTGAACTTAGTCCATTTGTGGGAACGCAACAACTCTAGGCTTATGACTCACTTAACTCCACCCCTCTGTCTGCTATATTAATGATTACATACATTAACGCTACATTAATGATTAGATTAGCCATCAGTCTAGTCTTCTCATGTACACATCTTGGCTGCCATGAGAATTTCATCAACATTTTTTCTTCCTTGTATAATACTCCTAAATAAATTGTTCTTTTTTCAAATTAAATAGAATTTGTTTTCTGCTAGGTATTACTTTTACCATTCCAAAAATAAATACATTGTTTTCTCTATGGCATTTGGCCTTAGTCATGTTTTTCTAAGTTTCAGCTTGATGGAATTCTGATAGAAACACCGTTACATGGGCAATCATGCAGTTTACATCCTATGTTGTAAAAATTAATCTGGAATGGAAACATTACTCTTTGCTGTAAGTGTTCACAAGAAAGCTGTTTTTTAATACTTTATAGATGTATTAAGAGAATGTCTGAAAGCTTTATGTAATACTAGCCGATAACCCAGCATTGCCTGGGTATTTATTTATAGGGAGAAAATGTCTGGACCAAATGTAATTTCTAATGTTGGATTTCCCCCCCCCCCACTTACCAGAGGGAGCCCCTTGTGGAGTACTGTGAAGCCATTACCATGGTAACTCCACTGCATCGTACAGTAGAAGCCATTTTATGGCACAACAGGCTGTATCCTAACAGAACACACTCCCCAAAGGGTTTTAGGGGTGTCTTACCCCCACAGTATTTGTTTCCAGAGAGTAAGTCATCTGTGTACCAAGTTTGGTTGAAATTTCTCAAGGCGATGGAGAGTTATGCTGGAACATACACACATAGAGCCATTTTTATATAAGAGATTAAGGTAAATTTAGAAAGCCACCAACATCCCAAATATGGATGACCTGCATCCTTTTCAAGAGGGATGGAGGTTTTTACAAAGTGGAATTGATTCACCGCAAGAAACTATTAAAACACACATAACTCAGTTTTTGTTCTAACTGTCAGCAATATCCTCAAGACAATGGTGATGCTGCAACCGTTATTTGGAAGCAGGATGTGTAATGAATTGTGTAAATCTTCTGAGCTTCGGTACTGTTGGAATCTAAGATTCAGTCATAAAAAAACTCCTCTCCTGCTACAAAAATCCAACCCCATCACTCAAGAACCAATCCATTATCAGCTGAGGAAAAACTGCCACCAGATTAATAGGTCAGATGGATCAGATGGACGGCATACCAAGTAGATACCAGACATGAAATCCAACAACAAGGTAAGCGGAATAAGGTAGTGATCCCTCTGGACCAGAAGACCTGCAATTAAAATACCATGTTTCCCTGAAAATAAGACATCCCCGGATAATAAATCCAATTGGGCTTTTGAGCGCATGTGCTAAAATAAGGCCTCCCCAGAGAATAAGCCCTCCCAAAATATTGCAACACAGCAGCAGCCATGAGGTGACCACCTGCACCTCAAAAATAATAAGACCTCCCTGAAAATAAGGCCAAGTGCTTATTTTGAGGGCCAAAAGGCAAACATGGTAGCTGAGTTCCAATTCACCGATATCTCTCAAAGGTCCCAATCAACATTCTGGTGGTTTATGCAAAATATTTTTTAAAAAGAGGATAAAGTTTACCCCTCAGTTATTCTTGTTAGGCATAACTACTGATTGTATTGTTGTAGAGACTAACTTGATTTTGTACCTAATAACGGCAGCAAGACTGTTGGTGGCGCAATACTGGAAGAAGGAAGATTTGCCTACTATTCAAGAATGGACGTTAAAAGTAACAAATTTAGCAGAGATGGCTAAAATATCAGCATATCTTAAGGACTACTCAGATGAGATATATAACTGGAGTGGAGAAGATGGATTGACTATATTCAAAATAAATACGGGACTAAGAAATTCCAGATAGTTTATGACTGAAAAGCAAGGAATGATATAATCTGTTTAGAGTTAGCCTAACAAAAGGGAGTTAAAGCACAAATGAAAGATGATACTAACTTTCTTTTAGTTTATTTTAGAATATGTTTGTTAAAGATTTATACCCTGTATTTGCTCTGGGAAGTTGGGGGGGGAGGTTGGGGGGGTTGGGTTCGGGGGGAGGGTGGGGGAGGGGAGGTAAATATTTGTAAAAGTTTTTTTAAAATTTTAAATTAAATATGGTGGGTCATGCAAAATATTTTTAAAAGAAGGATAAAGTTTATTCCTCAGTTATTTTTACTAGGTATATGTACGGACTTTACAGTGGTAGAGACTAATTTGATTCTGCACCTAATAACTGCAGCAAGACTGTTGGTGGCGCAATACTGGAAGAAGGAAGACTTGCCTACAATCCAAGAATGGACATTGAAAGTCACAAACTTAGCCGAGATGGCTAAAATATCGGCATATCTTAAAGATCATTCAAATGAGAGATATAAACGAGACTGGAAAAAATGGATTGACTATATACAAAATAAATACGGGACCAAGAAATTCCAGTTAGCCTATGCTTAAGATCAGAAATGATTTAAACTGTTAAAAGTTAGTTCAGTAAGAAGAAGCTAAGGTCAATGTAGAATGTCATTAATTTCTTTATTTCTTTTTTCTCAATAGATTTTAGACTGGGTTAGTTAAAAATCCATACCGTGTACTGGTTCTGGGAAGTCGGGGGGGGGGAAGGAGGAGGGGGTTGGGGGTGGAGGGAGGGAGGGGCACACAAAAAAATTGTACTTCAATGTCTTAATGATTGACAAATGATGAAATATTTGTGTTGTTTTTTTTAAAGAAATAAAATCAATATTTTGGGGGAAAAAAAACATTCTGTTTAGTCTATCTGTATCCACGTGTTAGACAGGAAATCCAGGTTCTGCAAATCAAAACAGAGGAAATGGAGCCCGGTGTGTGTGGAAAACATTTGCTGATTACCTAACGTGTTTCAAATAAGACTCCAAAAGGCATCGAACTTTAAAATAGATACACATCAAAGCATTTGATTAGATTATATCCATTGCCTTTCTATTGTGCAACACACCACTGAATTTGCTAAAATAGAGATATTACAGGTATTCTAAACAGCAGGCAGAAAGCCCGAAGTGCAACACTCTCATACTTGATGTGTTTCCTAAGTTAAAAACATGTTTATTTGTCCAAATGAGAGAGAAATTCATACACACATACACACACACACAGCATACATAAACACCATATGCTTTTTTTAAAAAAACATTTGTTGCAAAGATTTTTCTGTGCATTTATTGCCAGGCCCATCTGTCAGAAAAGAATATTTCTTAGAATCTGCAAGGAAAACAACCCACTCGTTTTTTAAAAGAAGAATGTAAGTTCCTCAAAACAAACTCTTCTGAAATGTTTACTTCATTACTCTCTTACCTGAGAAGTTGACTCTGCACACTTCACTGCTTCTGAATTCACAGCCTAATCAGAAGCACATTCTGATATATATTTTCTCCTCTCTCTTTCCCTCCCTTCCTCCTTCCAACCTTTCGAAAGATTTGTAAAAAAAAAAAAATGGTGTCATTCATTCTAAAATATTTTCCTGGTAGAATAAGAATCTTTTTGAGTGATGTATAGATGTTTTTGAGGTTTTAATGACTAGGATCCAACGGGAAGGAACCTCTGATTTTCACCACTAAAATAACGGCAAGTATTGTGTCTTCTCATTACATCCACTGGAAGTTAAAAGTTATTAACATCAGAGTCATGTATTTATTTATAGAGTTATTTGTATGCTGCTTCATCCGATGATCCCAGGCAGCTTATATCTCAGAAAAGAACATGCCATGCAACCATAAACATCAGGATAAAATTATATGAGCTAACAAACTGGTTGCCATCAAATCATCTTCCACCCTCTGTGCTGAAAGGACGCATCATAGCAAAGAGAAAATCTAGGACTGAAATAGCTGACTTTAAAAGCCTTCGTATCTCACAGGGGGAATATCTGCAGCATACTTTAAAAGGGCTTTATAGATAGGACAGAGATGTGGTAGCTCAGTGGCTAAGACACTGAGCTTGTCGATCAGAAATGTCGCCAATTTGGCAGTTCGAAAGTATGTAAAAACAAGTAGAAAAATAGGGATCAACTTTGGTGAGAAGATAACAGCGTTCTGTGTGCCTTCGGCATTTAGTCATGCCGGCCACATGACCATGGAGACCTCTTCAGACAGCTCTAGCTCTTCAGCTTTGAAACAGAGAAGAGCACTGCCCCCCTAGAGTCAGGAACGACTAGCACAGGAGAACCCTTACCTTTATGGATAGGACATTGCACCTGGAAATCTACTGGCAGCCAATGTCAGTCTATGACAATTCACCATGGCCAACTCACTGCAAGACAAGTAACCACAGTCAACTCGACAACCTACTGCAGAAAAGGAGTTACACTAATATCAAAGAAATGGTGACATAGAATCATTTCAAAAGGATGCAAGAGGAGGAACAGAATGAAATGTGAGTGACTAAAATTAAAATATTTATTTATGGTGACTTGTCCTGTGGCAAGTTGGCCATGATGAGTTGGCCATGATGAGTTGGCCATGATGAGTTGGCCATGGTGAGTTGCCCATGGTGACTTGGCCATGTGAGTTGACCATGGTGAGTTGACCATGGTGAGTTGGCCATGGTGAGTTGGCCATGGTGAGTTGGCCATCATGAGTTGGCCTTGGTGACTTGGCTTTGGTGACTTGGCCATGTGAGTTGTCCATGGTGAGTTGGCCATGATGAGTTGGCCATGGTGAGTTGGCCATGATGAATTGGACATGAATCGGCCATGGTGAGTTGGACATGAGTTGACCATGATGAGTTGGACATGGTGAGTTGGCCATGGCAACTTGGCTCATTCTGGCCAATGCAGCTCCTGCGCTAACTCTGTTTAGCCTTGTGATGCTTAGAACCAGATCTGTCTATGATAAAGACTGAGATTAATGCCTGTTACCTTCAGAAATGAAGCCAGATCTGACCTGTGCCTCTAGTTTCCTTCAAGACCACGATGCTTAAAATAAACCAAGGTTCATTGTTATGGTGATCAGGAAATTCCAAACCAACTCCAGCATCATTCCCAACCCCACACTGAAGGTTGAAATTCACAAACATGAAAACCTGAGTCCAGTACCAGCTCAGTGACACTCAAATTCAGACACTGCTTGTTGTGAAGAATCATCAATCACTACTACCATATTTCATATAAAGGGCCTCTCATCCAGCCACCAGTGCTGGATATCAGTTCACCATCAACTTCTCCCTAGCTGCCAAGATGAAACTGTTGAATCTCACCTGAAATGTGGTTAGTGGAATAAACACGTAGAGAAAATGTCCACCTATCATCTCTGTCTTTCACCAACTACTTCAGAGTAAAACAATCCATTTTCTTTCTTAACAAACTAGCCTTTCTCCTCCTTTTTCAGCAACTATGGAGTCTATTGACCTTGGGTAGGGGATAAGGATAATTTACCCTTCACAGAGAAACACGGTTATTCAATATTACATAAAGATACTAATATGAAAACCTTTATGGTTGGGGTCAGCTACTTTGCTATGTCATAATACCTTCTAAATCCTCTTTTATTCAGCCACCATTGTTTGGCTTCACACATCATACAAAACCTAGCACTGTGGCTTTGCACAAGAGATTGACCAGGTTGGAAAAAAAAACACCCACTGGTGTGAACTCAACTTTTTGCACAGCCTCGATGGACTTATTTCCACCTGTAGAAAATCACAGGCTCCAACATATGGCAGATCTTGTTTGGACAAACGTTAGGATTGGTATAATAAGGAGCTTCTTATTTATCCAAATTTTGCTACACAGATACCACTGCATGCTAAATGAAATCACTTCTAATGACTAATTGAGATTTCTCTTTTTCCATGAGGGTTAAGCTTCCTTCCCACAGTCATCAATGTTTGGGGAGATGCCTTCTCCTTGGTGTAAATGTGATTGCTTTGAGCCTAATTAAATGTAGAAATGATGGCTTTTCAAGATGGGAATAAGTAAGGAGTGCATGTCTCTTGATTGGCCAAATTGTACATGAAGACACATTCCCCAAAGGGTGTCAAGAGGTATATTTTTATACCAGTCTGCAATACTTTTAGTGCACTATTTTTGTCCCCTATTTAGTCAACCTCAAAAATCATCCTGAGAATTATGATGGTTTGCTCTCCTCTGGGAAATAAAATGAACATTTAAATCTAACACATTGCATTTATTCCGATTATGATATTAGGGTGACTTTTTAAAGAGATGCTGGCAGTCACATTTCAAATTGCTAGTTCCCAAGTGAAAAACGCACAGCAAAAACATGGGATTTCTCCTAAGCTTCTATGTACTGATTAAAGAAATCCAAAGGGAAACCCTGGATGCCTGACATAATTAGCAGTTAAATAAAAATGCCAGGGATGTGTTACAGAAACAGTGGACTGGAAATAGTCCAGTCAAATTTCATTGTCAACCACCGCAATAAATCTTAGTTGTCCAGTCACTCAGCTCCATATTCAGGAACTGGTTTACAGCATAACATGGCTAAATAAGTTCCTGATTGTGGATAAGAAACAAGGTGTGTGTTTGTGTGTTTAGGGGGTAGGAGGTCAGCTGGTCATTTTCATCCTTTTAGAGGGTCATTGAAGCACTTGGAGGATTAACTATTTGCATCCTTTTGCATACCATCTGTCTGCCAGGAATAAATCCTTCCATTCCCCACCATCAAGTCAGAGCTGAAGAAGCTTCTTGGATGAGAAGCGAAACATCTTCAAAAGGAAAAACAAGAAAGTCCCGTTGCCTCCTGAAAAAGCACCTTTGGGACAACCATGACATGGATGACTGAGAATCTCTACAGATGTTCAGAGTTCACCTTATAGCTTTCACAGTACCTGAGTTTAAGGTAAGGTTGAGATTTCACCCGTTGCTCCGATATTTCAGCTCAATCCTTAGCGACTTAGAGTGAGTTTGCACAGTTTTTTGAACTTCTTTATCTCACTGCGCTCCAAAGCAACTCTCAGCAGTGACTGAAATCATTTTTCCCCCCAGGCTCAATTGTAAATATTGATCTTATTGTCATCCTGATGTGTCCAACCCAGATATGATTTGCCTAACATGCAAGTCTGGCAACATTGGGTTTAATCAATAAACTACTAGACAAATGGGCTGTTTCATACCTGGGCTGTACCGTATCTGGATGATAATGATGATGATAAAAAAAAAACTTCACTATTGCCTGCAGGATATACTAAATCACAAAACAAATCAAGCTTTAAATTACTTAAGCTTAAAGGTAAAGGTTCCCCTCACACATATGTGCTAGTCATTCCCACTCTAGGTGCTCTTCTCTGTTTCAAAGCTGAAGAGTCAGCCCTGCCCGAAGATGTCTCTGTGGTCATGTGGCCAGCATGACTAAATGCTGAAGGTGCACGGAACGATGTTACCTTCCCACCAAAGGTGGCTCCTATTTTTCTACTTGCATTTTTTATGTGCTTTCGAACTGCTAGGTTGGCAGAAACTGGGATGAGTAACGGGAGCTCACTCCATTATGCGGCATTAGGGATTCGAACTGCTGAATTGCCGACCTTCTGATCAACAAACTCAGCGTCTTAGCCACTGGGCCACTGCCTCACTAAACACTAAACATAAGATTTGAACTACCAAATTGTAGGCAATTGGTAGTCAGCAGAAGTGGCCTGCAGTACTGCACTCTAACCACTGCACCACCAAGGCTTGTTCAAGTGTAAGTAAGGTCTGCAAACACAACCTGGGACTTTGCCATATGTTGAAAAGCCCACTGTCTGAAAAGAAATCTGAGAAATCAGATTGAGTTATTGACAGAAAAATAGCCACTTACCATTGAGGTAGATTTCGGTGCAGCGGTTCAGGCAAACTGGGAGACTGGGAGTTCTAGTTGCCGCCTTGGCCATGAAGCCAACCGGGTGTCCTTGAGCCAGCCCCTATTTCTCAGCCTTAGGAAGGAGAAGACAAAGCACTTGTGAAAATCCTTGCCAAGAAGCCAGGAGTGAAAACTAATTCCAAGGAGACAGAAATTCCCCTTATTTTTTTCTAACAAGGGAAATAAGTTCAATGATCAGTCACTGGATATTCTACTCTGCTTTCTATGTTGACAGTAGTCTTTACCTACAGAACATCACACTGACTCATAATAGTTTGCTTGGTTTCTCACTATGGTAGGAAGCACCCACCCCTAGGAAAATGAAATACTCTAGTAAATATTAAAAAGGCAGATTATTATATTAGCCTGGATGAGAACAGGAGAAACATGTTTTAAAGATAAAGCAGCTCCCATGCAGCTACCTCCTCCCCCCCCCATCTTCAGCTCCCGGGTGATGGGATTAAGACATGGCCCACAGGACATGATAGGATTAGCCCTCTACCTATCTAGTAACAGAACTCACCACAAGGCATCTGGGGAGATTCCATCACACAGCAAGGTTCAACCAAGCATGGGAGTCTGACAACCAATCAGAATACATTTCTTGCACAAGAACAGGAAGCACCAAGCTCCCAAGACAGGGTATAAAACTCAGGCTCTCTCAGCATGTCTTCCTTTTTTTCTTCAAGATCTTCAAGCCATGTGATCCCCTTTTCCCCCAGGACTTCAAACCATGTGGTCCTGTCCACCATTAAAACCATCTTTCCAAGCAGAAATGAGATACACAACGAGAGAGAGAGAGAGGGAGGAGGGAGGGAGAGAGGGGGGGGGAGGAGAGAGAGAGAGAGAGAGAGAGAGAAGAGAGAGAGAGAGAGACGCCCTCTAATGGCCACCTCATTGCATCAGCCTTGCCTTACATTGCATCAACTTACAGTTTACAACCTTACATCAGCTGGCAGCTATTCAATCCTCATTACCTGACTTTTTACATGAATCCAGTTGATTGTGATTAGTAAAAGCACAGTTTATGATTTGAAGTGATGGCTAAACCTTGCCATGATAGTTTTTCAGTCATCTCAGCTGAAGCGCATTGAAGCTTAAAGCAGTGTTTGAATCCAGTCTCGATGTGAACAGTCTGGGGAAGCCAATGTGCCCTATCCCACTTACTTTGGCTTAAAAGAAAATTAAGAAAAGTAAAGAAAAAGATTATTCTTGAAAGAGATCATCAATTAAGAATTCTGAGAACGGTTTTAGCGCCAGACAAACCAGTGTAAGAATGTAGTTCATTTATTCAGTCCTGTCAGAGTTGATTTCTTCTGATTATATCTATTGGTTTAACTTGCCGTATATTTTGTTTGACTTTGCAATGCAGATTTTAGATCCCCAGTTATTACAACAAGCTCTCTATGTAATAGAGTCCAGACGTGAAATTTAGGAACAGCACTGTGGGTTTTTTAATTAGGTTTTTTTTATGTATATGTAGTTGTGAATAAAGTATGCTATGCTAGATGAGAGCTCATTGTACTCCCCAAAAGCCAGTTATTAATTAAAGAAATACTGAAAAAAATATCTATAACACATACGCGCGCACACACAAGCAAGCCTAATTTACAATTCCTGCTTCAGCCAAGATTGGAGAGCAATAATGATCTTCTTGCAATGAGATTTCCTGAAGAATTAATTACCATTTGGGGCTTTCAACCTATTGGCTCTGCTGTAAGCCATTAGCACTCAGCTGGTCATTAAACATTAGGAAACGTATTTGGTCTTTTTTGTACATTCCCCAAGCATCTGTTTTGGTTCAAAATTTTAGGCCATCGTTTAATTGAGGGCATACACATGTATTGTTTGCAACTGGCACAAAGGCAGTCAAAGACTGGAATCCAATTTCCTGATGCCTTCATCCCACAGCCACTGAGAATTTAGTCGAATCTCTTCCTAGAGAAAGTTACCAAATATAGTATCTTGAGAGATTCAACAACTGAAGATGTGAAAGTGTGTGTGTGTGTGTGTGTGTGTTGTACCATCTGGCATGACACAATCTTTTGCTGTAAGCTGTCTTGAGTTGATAAGTTATAACTTGCGCAGTCTTAATTTACCTTTAGAAACTCAGAAAGATTCACTGAAAATAATCTATGGCGCTGGTTTTTTTTTCCAATAAAGGGGAATATTTGTAGCTCAGGGTTGAAATGAGGGGTCCTCGGTGGTCTCTGAGCTTGGTTGTTTTCTTGGAGACATTCCATGACTAAAACTAGGTAACGTCACCAGTGATAGAAGGAAGCAAGGTTTGTAGAGTGAAGTGGGGGGGGGAGGGGAAGAGGAGGAGGAAAAAGAGGAGGAAGAGGAGGGGATGGGGAAGGATAAGGGAGGAGGAAGACTGTGGGATCCTTGTTGGCCTCTCAGATGGCAGATGTTTTATTACCCAACTAGGTAACATCATCAGTGCTCAATTCTTCTTAACATCTTCACTCATCTTCACAGTTATTGCATGTGATTTCTGGAATCACACATGCAGAAATCTATCTGCTATTGGAATTGCTTTGTTGAGAAGAACCATGTTCCTTCATTCTTTTGAGGAGGGACAGTTGTGTTCACTTTGTTCCATAAATCCTTTTTCTAGAGGGCACCTACCTCCCAGAAACAAACTGTCCAATAACTAGTGTTAGCAATAAAAGCTGTTTTCACAAGAATGTCCAAAACTGCCTTAAACCATATAAAAAACCCTATGCTGCTAAAATGACCTCTCCCCAAGTATAACCAGTTTTTGCACAACTGTATCATTTTGAAACCTTTAAGCTCTTATCCTAATGTCCAACATTAGCTAGGAACTGTTTGAAATGTAATAGTCCAACATTCAGATTCTCGGTCCTTTCCATTCTCCCTGTACTCTTCTTCACTCGTAGATGAGAAATCCTGCCACAGCCTAAGCTTGGAGGTCAGTGGTGGGTTTCAAATTTTTTTAGAACCTCTCCTGTAGATGTGGCCTGCTTTGTGGGAATGGATTGCCAGCCATGTGACCGGGTGGGAGTGGCTTGCTGGCCATGTGACCAGGTGGGAGTGGCTTGGCAGTCATGTGACTGGGTGGGCGTGGTTAACTTGTAAAATGTGGTGAAACTCACTTAACAACGCTCTTGCTTAGAAACCAAAATGTTGGCTTAGAAACTCTGGCATTTGAAGCACGCAAGTCTTAAAGCTGTCAAGTTACAAGACCCTTGCACCCCTAACCCTTTAGAAAAAAACCCAGGGGTGTTCAGACTTGACAGCTTTGAGACTTGTGGACTTCAACTCCCAGAATTCCTCCTCCAGTCACGTTGGCTCAGGAACTCTGGCATTGAAGTGTGCAAGTCTTAAAGCTGTCAAGTTACAAGACCCTTGCACCCCTAACCCTTTAGGAAAAAAACCCCAGGGGTTCAAACTTGACAGCTTTAAGACTTGTGGACTTCAACTCCCAGTATTCCTCCTCTCGCTCTTCATCTTGACGATACGCAAACGAGCGGGGGGAGGGAACTGGAACCGGTTCTAAACAGCACTGTAGAATTGTGGAACCTCTTCTATAGAAGAGGTTAGAACTGGCAGGAACCCACCCCTATTGGAGGTCCACCAAAGTCATATTTGATAAACTTGCAATGTGACTCTTATCCGGGCAGTCAAAAGTCTCACTGAGACTCAGAGAAAGCAAAATATTGTGTGCTTCATTGTGTCTTCAGCTGGGAACTGGAAAAAAGCCCTGGAAAAGGGATGACTTTAAAACTCAGAAGAATATTTAATAATTGTGAGTTTTGAAATATATATCAAAGAGAGCAAGGTGGGTAATCAGAATGGAGCCCAACTTGTGCCAAGTTCTCATTGACAGCTGTACCAAGAGTTTTGCAAAGGAAAAGATAAGCACAAAAGTTACAGAATTTGGGAGGTTAGGGTCTTCAAAGCACATTCCCGGTGGTGGGTGGGAGAAGCGCCATCAGATATCTAGCTAGGCCGATATAGCAGATCACGGCAGACATTTTCTTCCCGTGTGCCTAAGGCATTGTGAGTCTCCAAGGAACAGAATTTAATGGTCTGCTGTAATGTTTTCCATTGCAGTTAATTTTTATTCAGCCTATCTTCTTCTGGATAGTGACAGCTGTTCAAATGTAAGCAACTTTTGCTTTCACACATTATCAAGTGCTGAAGGACTAAAGGACAGGAGATGGAGAAAGGTTACAAGAGAAGGATGGGTTTTTTTTATGCCTTGTACTGGGCAGGTTGTGAGGCAGAACTTTGCAAAAGTCTGCATTTGACGAAGAACAAGGAGGAGGATGAGATTTCAGTTTTGTCCTACTGATGATTCTTATTCTTATTCTCTAATAAGATATTGCAGGGTTCCTCTGACTGGCATAACGCATTGTGAATGAAATATAACATTTTTATAACCTTTTTATCCCTAACTTTTAGGCAAAAGTTCTCACAGTAGCTGACCAAATTACCTCACATTTTAGCGTTTGGCCTAATGGTTAAGGCACCAGGATAGAAAGCAGGGACTGTGAGTTCTGGTACTACCTTAAACAGGAAAGCATTTAGGTGATTTTGGGTCATTTCTCTCTTAGCTGCATCCAACTCACAGGTTTGTTGTTGGGGGAAAAATAGAAGGTGAGAGAAAGAAAGGAAGGAAAGGAAAGGAAGGAAGGAAGGAAGAAGGAAGGAAGGAAGGAAGAAGGAAGGAAGGAAGGAAGAGCAAGGGAAAGAAAGAAAGAAGAAGAAGAAGGAATGGGGGAGGAGGAATGGAGGGAGGAGGAAGAAGAAAGACGGGAAGGAGGAAAGAAGTGGGAAGGAAGGAAAGAAAGGGAGAAGAAGAGAAAGAAGAAAAAAGAAAGAAAGAAAGAAAGAAAGAAAAAGAAAAAGAGCAAAGGAAGGAAAAAGAAAGAAAAGAAAGAGAGAGAAATGAGTTGGAAGGAAGGAAGGAAGGAAGAAGGAAGGAAAGAAAGAAAGAAAGAAAGAAAGAAAAAATTTTCAATCAGCAGATAACCAGGAGACATGACAAATAAGAAGAAGGATGGTAAAGGAGAAAAAACCAAACCAGACACTTGATTCTTAAAGTTGCCAGTCATATCACACTCACCTGAGATGAAAATAGTTTTGCCCAGTTGATTATTGACTGATAGATAAATAATAGTGAGAGCAAATCCAAAATAGCTGGCTTCTCAAAGGAAGAGATAGAATTACATTGTCCCTTTTCCTGTCTCTGCTGAGCTGCCTGTTGCAACCATTGCTCATAAGTGAGAGGGATTCTACCTCTCTTTTTGCTAACATTGCAGCTTGTCTTCATTTTTCAAGGACAAAATCACCATTATCTTAATGCATTCCATCTTTCTCACCAAACACATCCAGTGGCAAAGATGATATTTGAAAATCAAATTTAGGAGCCAGTTTGGTTTAACAATTAAGGCACCAGGATAGAAAGCAGGAGACCATGAGTTCCAGTCCCACCTTAGGCATGAAAGCCAGCTGGAAGACTTTGGGCCAGTCCTATGTCTGAGCCCATCTCATCCCACAAGGTTGTTTTTGTTGTTGTTGTTGTTGTTGTTGTTGTTGTTTGGAAATGAAGAAGAGAAAGATGTGTTGGTTATGTTCACTACATTGAATTACTTGTAAGAATATAAGTGTGGGATATGAGCAGCATGGTGGCCTAGTGGTGAAGACTCTTGCCTCCCATTCAGAAGGTTAAGAGTTCAATCCAAGATAGTGACAGATATTTCTCTCCAAGAGTGCAAAGAAAAAAATATCTGCTGTGAACTCTGCGTAGGCATCAGGAAGGGCATCCAGCAAGGAAATGCTGAGCTCCATCCTGTCATCCTGATTCTACCCCAAATAAGAGATTACATGCTTGTAAAAAGGGAGTTGATAAGGGTGAGACACAGATAAGTAAACAGAGTAATAAAAGGAAGGAGGGGAGGGGAAAACAAGATGAACAAAACAGGGGAGTAGAAAATAAGACTCAGGCAATTCAGCAAAATCATAAACGCTGGAAGGGAAGTTGGTAATGATACACTCTGGTTTTTCTTTATACGGAAAAAAGCACATATTCAGATTAATGTCGAGCTGGGCATTCTCAAGAGGACCAACTCAATTCCAGCCCTTGTCACAAATGGAATGAGCTTGATGGTTTGCAGCAAGCAGTTGTGCGTGACACCACCTCGCTTGGTCTGCCCGCTGCTCAGTGGGGAAAACCAAGACTGTTCCTTCCAGAACAAAGTTAATCTCATTTGATGAAAAATAATGCAGTGCACAGCTCTTGGGGGCCACCTGGGGAAAGGAGCGGAAAGGCCAAAGATGGAGAAGATGGTTGATTGCAAGATGTAAAAAGCAAAACTCTGAACACGGATTCCGTCTACCTGGCTTATGGAGAGAGGCCACCGCTGTTAACTACTTTGGGATTTAACTTCCCCTCTTTTATTAACCGCCAGTACATCATGCACACACCAGAGAGGATGATGTAGGATAGTTCAAGCCAGTGGTGAGATTCAAATATTTGCTGCCAGCTCTGTGGGCATGGGATGGCATGGCTTGGTGGGTGTGGCTTGGTGGGTGTGGCAGGGGAAGGATACTGCAAAAACCCCATTTCCTCCCCACTCTTGGGGGAAGGATACTGCAAATCTCCCTTCCCTTCTCACCCAACTCCAGGGGAAGGATACTGCAAAATCTTCCCTTCCCTCCCACCCAACTCCAGGGAAGGATACTGCAAAATCTCCCTTCCCTTCCCACCTGACTCCAGGGGAAGGATACTGCAAAATCTCCCTTCCCTTCCCACCCGACTCCAGGGAAGGATACTGCAAAATCTCCCTTCCCCCCCCCACCACTCCAGGGGAAGGATACTGCAAAATCTCCCTTCTCTTCTCACCCACTCCAGGGGAAGGATACTGTAAAATCTCCCTTCTCTTCTCACCCCTCCAAAGGACTGTAAAATCTCACCCGACTCCAGGAAGGATACTGCAAAATCTCCCTTCCCTTCCCCCCGACTCCAGGGGAAGGATACTGCAAAATCTCTCTTCCCACCTGACTCCAGGGGAAGGATACTGCAAAATCTCCCTTCCCTCCCCACCCCATTAACCTTCTTTCCAGCTCTGGCAGGGCAACAGAAGAAGATCCAGCCAATCAGCTGTGACACCAATCAGCTGGGACTCAGGCAGTGAATAGATGGGGGCAGAGCCAGCCACAGGTGGTATTTGCCAGTTCTCCTAATTACTCAAAATTTCCGCTACCGGTTCACCAGAACCAATCAGAACTGGCTGAATACCACCTCTGATTCAAGCCCTTTCTTCCCCTCTCCTCCTCTGATCAGGCTGCTAGAGAATACCACAGGGTTTTAGGTGGTTACTTCTGAAACCCAACCTGATTCATCCTGGACGGTCACAGCTTGTTGACTTTTTTCTTCCCTTTTTGGCTGGTGTGTTTGGGTCATGGCAGCTTGGTATGCCTGAAGGACAATTATAGCCCAAGGTAACTTGGCAGAGAGGAGTTCTCTGGCTGCAAGCTTTTCTTCTAAACTTTGGAAAGGGGGGTTTCAAAACAGCAGAAAATAAAGACAGCGTCTTCATTTTGCTAAATGGATTTGAAGGGGATGGCATTTGTTTTGTATTGTTGGTTGTATCTTCCTTCTTGTGGTGGCCCTTGGGAAACATTACCGGCTATTTGTACTGCAAAATCCCCTTTCATTTAGGAAAAAAATGCATTTAAATGTAAAACAAATGCACGGAAAATTGTTGATACCTCCCCCTTATGCCTTAGCAATTAAAAATCCATTTTGTACAGTTCCAGAAGATTTGAGGATCTATCTCTGACTTCCTTCACTTGGAAGAAATTAGAGAGAAGCTGAATGTGAAAGGAGAAGATCTCCTTCAAGCCAAGTTCCATCCTTGATGCCTTCATATCACTCCAGTATAGTGTGTCTAATCAGCAACATTAAAAAGATTGGCTGCTATTTTGTTTCTGGATGTATTTCAGCTTCCTGGCTATTCTACAGTTTTGTTATATCAAGGAGGTCTTCTATCTCCATGCTTATCTGTTCAAACTCCAACTTCTGCTTTTCTAGGGCAAAATTCAGTATAATCCAGTAGCAATAGATTGGTTCTTTTGCAATGAACATAAAGGTAACGGTTCCCTCGCTAGTTGTGCTAGTCATGTGACTCTAGGGGACGGTGCTCATCTCCGTTTCAAAGCCAAAGAGCCAGCACTGTCCGAGGACATCTCTGTGGTCATGTGGCTGGTACGACTAAATGCCGAAAGCGCATGGAGCACCAAAGATGGTTCCTATTTTTTCTACTTGCATTTTTACACGCTTTTGAACTGCTAGTGAGCTCACTCCATTATGCGGCACTGGGGATTCGAACCACCGAACTGTCAACCTTTCAACCAACAAGCTCAGTGTCTTAGCCACTGAGCCACTGTATCCCTTGTGCAATGAACATAACAGACTGTTTTTCACTTGTTTGAGAATGATCAAGAACAGGACTTCAATTTACACCAAAGACAAATTCCTTATATGTCCAATCACACTTGGCCAATAAAGAATTGTATTGTATTGTATTGCATTCCATTCCATTCCTTATTCTATTCCATTCCATTCCATTTCTTATTCCTTATTCTATTCCATTCCATTTCCTTTTTTTTTTCCCTATTTTCTAATAAAAATGAAGTTTTTCTCGGCACCTCCCTTGGACAATTACTATTTTGGTTTTCTCAGATAGCCTAAAATAGCATCATTTGGGGAAAAGGTGGGACTCTCTCCCTAACATTTCAAAACGACACTAAAGAAAAGAGTGGAGATCTTTAATAATGAGAATAGATAGATTTATAGTGACAATTCCAACAATTCAGTTTTAGCGTACGGCTTGAAGTTAGTTCATGGCTGGTTTGCAAATGTCATCTTGCACGCTGGCTGGGGAATGCTGAAAGTTAAAGTCCACACATCTTAAAGCTGTCAAAGTTGAGAAATGCTGGTCTAGAGAAATAAGGTTTGAAAGGTTCTAGCAAGTAGGAACCCAAGTGCACATTTAAATACAAACTCGAAGTTTTATTTTCCAACAAATAAGAGGAATCAGATGAAGAGAAAGAGGGAGAGATAGATATATGAGTAACCCCTATGAAACAGTCATGAACTAGAAACAGATTCACATAGCCATTCCTAGTTTAAAGTAAAGGTAAAGGTTCCCCTCGCACATATGTGCTAGTCATTCCTGACTGTAGGGGGCTGCTCATCTCCATTTCAAAGCCGAAGAGCCAGCGCTGTCCAAAGACGCCTCTGTGGTCATGTGACCAGCAGGACTAAAAGCCAAAGGCACACGAAACGCTGTTACCTTCCCACCAAAGGTGGTTCCTATTTTTCGACTTGCATTGTTTTACGTGCTTTCGAACTGCCAGGTTGGCAGAAGCTGCGACAAGGAACACGAGCTCACTCTCTTACGCGGTGCTAGGGATTCAAACCGCTGAACTGCCAACCTTTCTGATTGACAAGCTCAGCGTCTTAGCCACTGAGCCACCCTTAGTTTACAGTAGGCATTTCATATCAATAAAGGAGTATATTTGTAGCTCAAGATTGAAACGAGGGTTCCTTGGTGTTCTCTGAGCTTGTTTGTTTTCGTGCAGATGTTTATTCCCCAAACATCATCGATTTGGGTATGTTTGTATGTACTTATTGTCAGTTATGATGATGTTACCTAGTTTGGGTAATGAAATATCTGCAAGGAAACAACCAAGCTCAGCGATAACCACGGAGCCTTCACTTGTTTATTCCTCCCATTCTTATCTTAATTCATGGCACAATGATCCATTATTCATTTCAGTGCAAAGATTTCTCAACTATTGTCTCCTTGTTGCTAGGCATGATCATATTTGGAAGAAAGGCAACCCCTGCTAAGCTTCACGGGATAAATTTGCCTTATTATGCTGGTTTTCTGCTATTCATACCCATTTATTAAGTTCCCAACCTAATGTGGCAGAGCTCAAATTCATTCTGAAACCTATTGAGTTACTACTAACAGTTTTCCATTTGTCCTTTCCCTGGAGGGGAAGTGGCTTCACTCACTGCTGGCACAGCCCAAATTCATGAACACACATTTAATGATGATGAATCCTATTTCCCTTTTCAAACAGTTAGAACACGCTGCCACAGCTAGAACTCCAGTAATACATTAATCAGAGATTATTTATGGCAATGCTCACAAATGTCCCCAGATGATTTCTGCAATTTTAAATACAATATGCAGAAGAGTTATACACCATTTAGGCAATTGCAGGTTACACGAATGTACTGAGCAGCAAACCTTTTATCCCATCCACTTACTATTAAGTGATTTAAAAAAAAAAATCCAAAGAGCACAATGTTAGCCTTAATAATACTTCTGAACAGGGGTACGTTACACTAGAAATATTACAAGTATTTTTTCACCCTCTGCATGTATTATTTGAGTTAGTTCAGGATAGGTACAATGAACCATAACTGATTTTTTTTTCCAAGTGGCTTTAAAAAAAAATCCCACTTATATCTGGTAATTAATTAGCCAACTTGGGAAATAAATGCTGTTCAGTCTTTCCAGCAAGATGGCATTTGGTTGGAAATTTTTTCTGAAGACTATTAAAACATGTATGAGAAACTACCAATTATTTAGCCCAGTGGAAGTTTCTTGCAGAGGAAAAAAGGCAAGGGGATTATAATGCAATAATAATAATAATAAATGGAAAAAGTTACTAGAGTGCAAACATACCATTTATTCCAAAATGGTAGCCATAGGTTTAGCCTCTAATAGCAATAGCAATTCGACTTATATACCGCTTTAGAATGCTTTACAGCCCTTTCCAAGTAGTTTACAGAGTCAGCAACTTGCCCCCAACAATCCGGGTCCTCATTTTACCCACCTCGGAAGGATGGAAGGCTGAGTCAACCTTGAGCCTGGTGAGATTCAAACTGCCAAATTGCAAGCAGCTGGTAGTCAGCAGAAGTAGCCTGCAGTACTGCACTCTAACCACTGTGCCACCATGGCTCATAAGGTCAATCAATAGCCTTCAGAATCTGTTAAAGAGCTGATTTCAAACTGGGTCCCCAAAGGTGCTTTTTCAAAAGGCAACTGGGCTTGTTTTTTTCCCTGAAGATGTTTCACTTCTCATCCAAGAAGCTTCTTTAGTTCATGGTTCTCTTTTGGATAAGAAGTGAAATGTCTTCAAGAAAAACCAGGAAGTCCAGTTGCCTTTAAAAAAAGCACCTTTGGGACAACCGTGACCTGGATGACGGAGAATCTCCAGATATATTCCAAAGTATAAGAGGAAAAAAACTTATTTTGAGGATCCTCAAAATAATACTCAAATGACGTTGGGCTACACTGATATACCAAGAGAGAGAAAGACGGGGATAGAGAGAGAACAGAGAGAGGCAGAGATAGAGAGACAGAGACAAAGAGAAACAGAGACAAAGAGTGAACCCAGTATTAATTGTTAGTAGGATATGGCCAGATTAGGAAAAATGTGATTTTAAACCCCAGAGTTTGGATCAAAACTTGGATAACCAAATTAAGCTCATCTGATCCAGGTTTTTAAACTCATTCAGAAAACAAAATTATGCACATAGGTTGAAGTGTCCAAATCAATGGGGAGATTTGCAGTTCAATCGGCTGGTCCAAATGATTTTCCAATTTGAGTTAAGAAAGCCAATTCAGAAATTCACCTCCCAATTCAATTTTAAATGACATCTAATTGTAGCTAATTATATTCAGCCTATTTACAATATTTTATAGCGCGAGGATAAAAGTCAAAAAATCACTTGCAATTTATTTAACACCAAACTAGCAAAACTCCAAACAACTTTGAATCAATACCCAGAACATCTTTTGATATATTCATGCAAGCCCCCATTACTTACAAACGAAGTAAGTAAGCTTGCAAACACCAAGTATGGTATATTTTATTCCTCCATTGTCATATGTCTTGCATTGTATCTTTGTAATTACTTCATCAAAGGCAACAGAATCCTATGACCCAGATAAGCTGAGAAATAGGAATGTTGGCCTAATGGAAAACTTTTTCCCCCCTCTTATATTTCTTGCCTTTGCTGGGCTAGAAAGGCAGACATCACAAAAGGAGCTTGCTGCCCCTCGGAATTTTAAGTGAGGATGAAGATGAAGATGAATATATCTTCCCTTAGTAATGCAGAATCTCAGAAGTCCCAGCCAATAATTGGAAACGTGCAAGAACTCAAAATCCAAGGAAGTTGAAAGGAGAGAATCGAAGGAGATAGATAAGTGAAAGGGAAGCTTTCAAAATTTCTTTGCCGTAATGCTCTTCAGAACACGAGGGAGGCAATGTGATCACCGCTTCAGAATCATGCAGGTTCCATTTTAAGATAGATAGATAGATATTTGTAGATTTGTTCAATTGAAAATAAAAGGCATTGTGTACCTTGTTGGAGGAGGGGGGGAATAAAGCTTGAAATGTACTGGAAACTATTCATGAGTTGCCTATTCTTATGTCATGACTATGAGCCATTGCAAAAGAAGAGGGATCAACCTATTGTTCTCACCTAGGTTTCCCCAGCAGCACGAAGCCGAGTCCTCATCCCGATTAACCCCTTTTATTCAATTTAGAATGAATTCCTCTCCAGCAAAGTCTTTCCTCTCCCACTGTCTTTCAAGATAGTTCACAATTATCGACCTTTATCAGGCTTGGAGAGTGGCCAGGACGATGTCTTTCAGACACCACAATACTTGGCAAGAATGCAGGCATGAACTAATTGTCTCCTGCAAACACCCCCTCCCCTTTGGCTCCTCTTTTATTCACTATGGGAGGGGTCATTCACCATCCTCCTGTGACTTTACTCCCAAGTTAACCTCTGTTCCTTAGCTTTTCCCTTCTTCTGGCAACTCTGCACATGTGCACATTGGGAACAGGCTCCAGCTGTTTGTCGGCTTCACTGATGTCTGACTCTGAAGGCAGCTGATAACTGTCAGATGGCTCTGGCTCCGTCTCTGACTCTGACACAGAGCCCTCATCAGAGCCTTCCCCAGACTCCAGAACTGGCCCATGTTACTCCGCAACCTCCTCACTGTCCGAATCTTCTGCCAGCTCTGATGGAGCTTATTTCCAAAGCAAGGAGGCCAGGACAGAAGCAATGAATGGAAACTAATCAAGGAAGATCCAATCTAGAAATAAGGAGAGATTCCTGACAGTTGGAACAATTAATCAGTGGAATGGCTTGCCTCCAAAAGTTGTGGGTGCTCCATTGCTGGATGTTTTCAAGAAGACACTGAACAAACCATTTGTCCGGAATGCTATAGGGTCTCTTGCTTGAGCAGGAGGCTGGACTAGAAGACCTCCAAGGTCCCTTCCAACTATCACTTTGCATTCTGGAATCTCTGAATGAGTTTAAAAGAAAAGTTTTGTAGATTTGCTGGGCTGAGCCATTTCATTATTTTATGAATTCATATTTTGGATGCATTCATATGGTTAACTTAATCTTCATTCAACTAGGTGCTCTAATGCCAGCTAACTCTTGAGAGTTTATTTATTTTATTGGTTTATTTAGTTTGTCACTCATGTACAAGATAACAGGAATAAGAATAAACTGAATAAAACACAGGAAATGGGGACAATAGGACAGGGATATAAGGCACACTGGTGCGTGAAGACTCCAGGAAAGTTTTCAAGCTAACTCTTTGTGTCTTCCTATTTCTGCTGTAATCCAGTTCCAGCCACCTTAGTGAAGAATCTAACAGAGGCATCATGTATCCCTGCCTCTTTTTAATTTAGTCTTTAAATCTTGGCTTGCTTGACCAGACTGCTTTTACCTACCGCGATACACCCACGTTACACCTATCCTCCGCAAGCTGCACTGGCTCCCTATCGGTCTCCAAACGCGATTCAAGGTGCTGGTTATTACCTTTAAAGCCCTACATGGTTTAGGACCTGGATACCTGCGAGACCGCCTAATGCCGCATACCTCCCAACGACTGATAACCACACAGAGTGGGCCTTCTCCAAGTCCCGTCAGGCAGACAATGTCAGCTGGCGGCCCCCCGGGGAGGGCCTTCTCTGTAGCCGCTCCGACCCTATGGAATGAACTACCCCCAGAGATCCGGACCCTACCCACTCTCATGGCCTTCCGAAAGGCTATCAAAACCTGGCTATTCCGGCAGGCCTGAGGCTGTTGACCTCATGACTGAGGTCCAGCCCCGACCAGATTGGGTGCATGATGTGGTTTTAATTTGTTTCCTCTGTTTTTTAATTCTTTTTAAAATTTACTCTCTGTAAGCCGCCTGGAGTCCTTCGGGATTGGGTGGCCTATAAGTCTATTAAATACAAATACAAATAAATCTGCAAAGCCAAAGTTCTAAATGCTGACACGATATTAGGTATTTATGTATTTATATGTTCGATTTGTGTACAGTCACTGCCCATCTTACAATGGTGGCTGGCCGCGTTTAAAATTATAATGCAAATCACACAACCCCCAGTGCGTAGAACCACAGTGAAGTGAAGGACAATTCTGCAACAAACTGAACAACATGGGCTCCAACTAACAATCTGACTCACACGTGTGGGAACCTATCTATATCTTCAAGGTTGCAATTTAATCTCAGAGCAGATGGTTTCAGGGATAAGCACTACACCAGAAAAGGTGTGCTTTCTGAATGCCTTGAAATAACATTCTTTAATTGATGGGGCTCACAGCATGGTTCTCCCTCGCCAGATGTAGCGAGATGAGTAGCAAGTCACCGAGAAGCGGTTCCACAAATATCTCAGGCCATGCCATGATACTATCGTTTTATTTGATCCTAGCATTTTTTGTTTTGGATTGTTTTACATGGCAGTATTATGATAAACTATGTTAAAAAGGCCCTGGATTTTAGTAGTGCAAATTTAAATATATGGTGATGCTTTGAGAGGAAGCTGATATCTAATATCTCCATCTCTTGGGAAACTATCAACCAAGCAAGAAGGAGGCATCAAATGGAGAGTCAGTTTTCAACTTACAATACTTCATTTAGTGACTATTTTTCACACTTATGACTGTTGCCTGGTCATGTGATCAAAATTCAGAGCTTTGGCCACTGAATTATATTTATGATGGTTGCAGTGTCCCAGGATCATGTGATCCCTTTTGGTGACCTTCTGACAATGGGGAATCCACATTCATTTAACAACTGTGTGACTAATGTAACAACGGCAGTGATTCAGTTAACAACTGTGGCAAGAAAGGTGCCAGGCCTGCAGTCATATTCCTTTTTGGATCTTTGGCCTGCCACACTCTTTATTATTTTATTATGCTGTTTTATTAATGGGGAATTGGGAGGGGGGAATAGTAAGGAGTAGAATGTGATGTAGCCATAACAAAATTCTTTCTAGAATGCCAAGGTCATCCTTTGTCTCTACACCTCTGCACCTGACCGGAACTGGATGGGTGGAAGCTGCCAGCATGGCAGTGGAAGATTGGACCATGTGATGGACTTGTGGGTGTAGGGGCAAGATCATGGACTTTCAACCAGGTGGGGAAAACCAGGAAGCTTTCAGATCCAGGTTTTCACAGATGTGCCAACATGGCTCTCTTAATAAATTGGAACTTTGAGCAATACTTTGCTTTGGATGGTGATTTAATTTTGGATGTTATTTGAAACAGTGACAAAAGGTCACAAAAAGGGGGCAACGTTAACTTAGCAACATCAATTTGGGGCTCAATTGTGTTTGTAACTTGATGACTACCTGTAATTTCTCAACCAGAAGAGAACTAGGACTGACCAGCTCTAAGTCCCAACTCTTTGTTCCCAAGGGAAGGCAAGCAACCTGGGAAGATTTTTGTACTATAGGTAGAAAACAACACAGTAGTCAACTTGAAACTGTCTTGTGTGAATTGGTTGCTTGTGCCTGACACCACCATACTTAAGCCCACCCCAAGTATTGTGGAGAAAAAAAAAGGGGAGATATTTTGAACTAAATTTAGATAGGCCTTGTGTAGAAGTGACCAGGTTGAACCCAAGGGTTCCTCATCAGTCTTGAGTCCCTTTGAATCCACAGAGATCAAAGTCCAGCCCACCTAGAATTCCTTATCTACCCCCATTTGCTTTGGCTGTTAGTAGTTCAGATTCATGTAGAGACATTAAGCTTGCAATAAATGTTTGAACTCATTTGAACTACCATGAACCTCTGATTTCACCAGTATTCCCAGGCGCAATAGCTAAGCCTGATTTTGATCATGAACAGTGTTGGAACGTTCCCTTGATCAATATCAAGCGTTGCCAGCACAAAGTAGTATGACCAATTCCAACTTGTAGAAATTCGGACAGCTGATAGAAATCCAGAAACCTCTAACTATTTGTTGTCATCTAGTGGCAACAGGATTTTTGCAGTGCAGATGTGGTAGCCCTAAGAACGAGTAGCAATACTGTCCAAAGTTGGGTCTACAAAAGTCCCTAAATTTAATCTTAATAACAGAGTAACTAGTTGACAGTTTTATTTTGTTTTAGTGACATTACCAGTAATTGTGTTTAGTTAGTGATGCACTCAGGGATATTAGCATGCTAAGGGAATTAGCAGTTTAAGCAAATACAGCTCCTAATGAGGGAAGAGGGGCTACAGCACCATAATTTGATGACATTATTCAGATATGCCCTAAAACATAAATATTTGCACAGTCAATGGAGCATCTCCGATCAAAGTTTTGACATATGTTGCTGGCATTTTGCATCAAGACATCATTAAATCACATGTCTGATTATTCCCCCATCCTTTGATCTCCAAATTCCCAGGATTTAAATTAGTGCTTCTCAAACAAGTGTCTTCAAAAAAAAAATATCTATCTGATGGCCCATTTTCTACTTCAAGATAGCTACAGTTTCCATTTAAAGTGAAGGAAAAACTTCAAATTACAACACCAGCACCTTTAAATCGGGCCATGAAAATTGTGTGTAAACTTAGCAGTCTTTTTAATGTGTTTTCTTTAACATCTGGCACCAAACAAAACAACAGCAACTTTTAATTAGACATAAGTGATTTCAGCTATCAATGAGTAAGGTGACAATGTGGGTAGCCATTCCACAGTAGATAATGGAAGTATTTACAGTCAACCTTCTAGTATCTAATCAATCACAGGAGGATATTGGGAAATTGTGTCCATATAAAGAATCCGGCAAGCAGTGGTCCATAATTTTTAGCTACACCTTGTCCTAGGGTAGATATGAAGAAACTCCATCCTTCAAATGTTCAAACTGGTTCATCAAATTGATGAAATGATTTAAATATTTAAGCACAATTTTCTAAATGTATGTAATCTGAAAGGTGATCCGGATGAAATCATTTTGATGAAATGTTTTAATGGACCACCATTTAGAATTGAAATGATTCACCATTTTCAATGGGATCAATAATTTGAATCAGACTAGAGATTATTTGCATGCTTCTAACTGTACCTTCTACATTTCATACATGGTAATTCCCTGTTTACTAAGTATTTCTCCAGCCATCATCATCTAAACTATTAAGAGTAGGTAAACTTTTCTATGTCCTATGCATCTATGGGAACATTGCAATTTATGCAATAAAAAAGGACATAATTTCAGAATCAATCATAGCCATACTGAAATTTCAGATGAAAATATATATATATGGTGGAAAAGTTTGGCATGTGTGAAGGACAGATTAAATAATTGTGAGTTAATATTCAGATAATACGGCATCCAGGAGAAGATTCACTGTATCAACTCTACTATCTCAGCATTTCTTTGAATCTCAGCTCTCAGATTATAGAGAAAGCATTCCTTAACTTGGTCAAGGTCAAAGCATTCATTCTCTATTTTGTAGAAATCTTTAACCTTTGAACAACAATTTCATTAACTCTCCTGCCTTTGTGCAAGTACCTTGCTGCATTCCTGCCCTTTCCTTCAGTGTATCATAATACACATAATAAATAATTGTTGGGTATATCTATCCAAGTCATTCATCTGCTTCTGGACAGTATCTTCTATTTTTCCTTGAACTCCTTTTGACACCATTGGTGGTTTTGCTGTTGTGCTGTGTTTCTTTCTTTTAAAAAAACCCACATTTCCTCCTCTGCTCTGTGATAATTTTGGCTGACCAGAGACATCTCTTTGATGAACAGCAAGCCTTGTTGTCAGTCAGTTGAAAGGAGAACTGGAGATGTGGCACGTGTGAAGAATTGTGTGCTGTTGACTTAAGGCCTGACGACAAGCCAGTGCTGAGCATGATTGCAACAATATAATTCACTCTAGCCTGTCTTTGTGATGCATGGATGTGGTCTGTAGGTCTTTTAAACATTTCAGTTCATGGATTTCGTATGGCATGGAGACAGAAACATTTAAGGCTAATATGCACCGTGGGATGCTTAGCTGTTTCCATTTCATACTTACTCAGAAGTCAAAGTTTGCCTACCATAACTTTCACTGCTTTCTCCAAAGCATCGGGGTCTCACTCTTTAGAATGAAGTTGATTTATTTCCCACTGGAGTCTTCTGTACCAGCAGCCTATTTTAAAACCCAGTGCAAAGCTTTGAAGAAGGTGAAGTTCCATTCAGTTTCAAAGTTTTCCACAATGCTGACAATTTACACCCAATGAGTCAGAGCAAAATTGAACATAATGAACTGGATTATACAGAAGAGGTTTATTGGCCAAGTATGATAGTCACACAAGAAATTTGTCTCCAGTGTGTAAGTTCTCAGTGTACATGCAAAACAACAAACTAATAATAACCATAATATCAAAGTAATAATAATCACAACAATGATACTAATGGGAGAAGGTAGTGGAACAGATGAGAAAGATAAATGTAATATAGCCGTACTACATAATTAAATATCTCACTAAGCTATAGTTTGCTTTATCATGACTTATTGAAAATACAACACACCATACTAAGCCATGTCCCAAGTCCCAAAAGGCACCTGGACTTTCTGATTTTTTTCTTTGAAGGACATTTCGCTTCTCACCCAAGAAGCTTCTTCAACTCTGAGCTGAATGAGCTTCTTGGGTGAAGCTGAATGAGATGAAGAAGCTTCTTGATTGAGAAGAGAAATGTCTTCAAAGAAAAACCAGAAAGTCCAGCTGCCTCTTGAAAAGCACCTTTGGGACAACCAGGTCCCGGATGACTGAGTTTCCCCATAGACATTTATACTAAGCTGTTCTGACCCCCCTCGTCCCACACCAACACACACTCCGAGCCAAAGATAAGTTACGGCATTTAATTAAGAGACAGACAGCAAACCGGCACAGACAAGCTCGGGCAGCAATCCAGCACAGATTAGCCGTGGCAGCAATCCATCCTGCCAAGCCCACAATAATGTTCTCCAACATTCGTTCCTGCATTGACTTCTGCAAAAGGAGCGTGTGCACAAGCATTCTTTTTATAGTTTGGAGAGGAGCCTAATTATCACCAGCTGAGTGCAATTACCTCCTGTAATTGCATAATTGTTCCTTACGCCTATTAGCTCTCCGGTGCTGGGCATCTAGAAATGACTCCCTTGGCTCCTACCCACTGCTGACATCCAGATCGCACTCCCTTGTCTCCTCCTCACTGGTCCAAGGCTCAGACCCTCCTGGTGGCCAAACAACCTCTCTGCACCCTGCTCGGAGTCGGAACCCTGTCCAGGGTCCTCCACATCCTTCAAAGCTGACTCATAGGGCCCCTCGCTGTCGGAGTTTGGTGGCAGCTTCAACGGCTCCTGCTGGGCCACAACACTAAGCCATGTTTTATACATAGCAATGACTGAGTTCTCACAACCACCCAAGCCAAAGTACCGTGTATTATTTTATTTGCTGACCAAATTATTCTGGTGATAGTACATCAGGCAATTCTCTCTTACTACCCTAGTCTTAAAAGGCAATGTAGAGCTTTCCTCCCAAAAGCGACTCTGTATACACAATACTCTAAATATTTGGCTCAAATTTATTTCATATGTGCCTCTTTGGCTATGCTCAATGTGTGCAGATGCAAGAGAATCCTGCTGACATAGCCTAACATTCATAGTTGGCTCCCACACCCCAATTGCTTGCTAGGCTTGCCTGGATTCAACATCATACTAAGCCATAATTTTGTTTACCGTGTTTATTGAATAAGTGACAATTAGCTGACTTCACATTACATCCTAACCCATTATGCATGCTTTATGAACCACAATTCTCTCATTTGCACAATCGATTAACCCACAAACAGACAGCAGTTTAATGCAATGGATGGACTTGGTCAAGGCATCCAAAACAAGGGTATCTCCATCAACAAAAAGCTGTAGGCCTTTTCTTCTCTCCTTTTCACATCACTAGGATCCCTGGCCCAGAAGACAGCCAAGAGAAGTTTCAGGCATGTCTGAGATGGGAATGTCCCTCTACAGCCATGATGGTGGACCTGTTCCAGAGGGGGCATGCAGAGCCCTCTCTGTGGGCACACCAGCCATCGCTCCAGCCCAGCTTCCCTGGACATGTGCCTCCCGCCAGCCAGGTGGTTTTCAGGTCTCTGCCGCACATTTGCCGGGGACGGGGCATGTGGGAGGAACGCTCGCATTGCATTTTGGCGGTTCACACATGTGCGTGCCCCCCCAGGACACCAAACCTGGAAACCAAAACAGGGTGCACAAACCCCCCACCCCATGCCCAGTTTTGGGTCTGAAAAGCTTCCTGCACCAACCTAGAATTCAAAAATGGGCGAGGGGGGGAGTGCATGCATGGCGCACATGGGTGGGATACATGTGGGGGAGTGAGTGCATTGCATTTTGGGATTGTGCATGCACTTGCGCTTTAGGCACCAAAAAGTTTACCCATCACTGCTCTACAGTAAAGAACTACTACTTGACAGGCTGACATAAGCCAGTCAGGTAGGAATGAATTCAGCCCTAGGGTCAGATCCAGCTTCTCTTTTGTCATGGACCATGGACTTGTTTGTTGGGAATATAATTCTAATGGTTGGGTTGGCAATATAAATCATATAGCAATGCTATACTTGTCTCTTTAAATCATGCTGTAAAATGTGATCGGCTGCTGTTTTCCTAAATCGGCCATAAGAGGGAGCCAGAATGACTGTTAGCTCTCTGTTTGTTAGATGCTGGGCTGGTCTGATCTGAGTGTTTTTGGAAACTGGCTGTTAGAAAGTGCCGTGAGCTATTGTAAGTTTTGCAACTGCTAGCAAACTTTGAGTACTGAACTGATTATATGATTATGGACTATGTTATTTGGATTATCCCTTAACTGAAAGACATTGATGACTGACTGTCTTATCCGTGTATGACTTGGACTGTTTGATGGACTCTGATACCTCTATTTCCACGAAAGTAAAAGCCTATTTAAACTGCAGTGTCTCTGTATGCTGGGTTTGCGTGTTCTCCAACACAACTCTCACAACACTTCCCCTAATGTACTCGCTCTCACAATGGGGAGATTACCTAACAATTATTCTCCTGATTTATTATGTCTCTACCATCTTCTCATGGCATTGCATGCACCCCAATTTTAATAAATGCTAGTTTTTTTAAAAAAAACATCCCTTCTCCGAGGATATTTCAGCTGGCCCAATATTGTTAATGTTTGTCCTAACGCAAATCATCATCCCATGAGATTACAGCCAAATAAAACCCAAAAGGTCAGTTTCACATTGCGCATTAAATATAGGATGGGCTTTGACCCTCAACCCCATTTGGAGTCAGATGTGATTGCTTCTAAATAAACTTGCTTAACATTGCACTATTTAGATGGAAATGCCATAACAATTATCTTTTCTTGCAAATGATAAAAATAAAATGACCATAAAAAGAGTATTTTATTCTACATAATTTCTCATTTATGTTTTTCAGAGCTTCTTCAAGAGATAGCAATAGCACTTAGACTTATATATTGCTTCATAGTGCTTTGCAGCCCTCTCTAAGCAGTTTACAGAGTCAACATATTGTTGCCAACAATCTGGGTCCTAATTTTTACTAACCTCGGAAGGATGGAAGGCTGAGTCAAACTTGAGTTGGTCAGGATCGAACGGTTGGCAGTCAGCACAATTAGCCTACAATATTTCATTCTAACCAATGCACCATCACAGCTCTGTGAGTTAGCTGTCAGGGGCAAACAACCAGATCAGAGGTGGTATTCAGCAGGTTTTGAACAGTTCTGGAGAACCGGTGGTGGAAATTTTGAGTATTTTGGAGAACTGGTAAATACCACCTCTGACTGGCCCCACCCTCATCTATTCTCTGCCTCCTGAGTCCCAGTTGATCTGGAGGAAATGGGGATTTTGCAGTAACCTTCCCCTGAAGAGGGAAAGGATATTTTACAGTAGCCTTCCCCTGCCACGGCCAGCAAGCCATGCCCACAGAACCGGTAGTAAAATTTTTTGAATCCCACCACTGAACTAGATCCACCAGTGAGTAAATACTTTATTGCTGATAAGCTATATTACAAGAATCTTGCCAGATGTATCTGCCTGGAAAATAGCAGCTATAGACCTAAAACTATGACTTCAGACACTTCCTTAACCAAACTTACTTCAAGCTGGAATGTCTCTTTACTCCCCCTGCAGAGGCCCTCTCTCCTTCAGCCAGGAATCCACCCCATCCCCACTTATATAGGAATTGGCTCCATCATTTCATAAGTAACATTTTATCTCATCAGCAAGGTTGGATATAAGAGCTCCAAGCAGCTGATACATCATCTGTAGTTATCTCCTCTGAGATTTCCAGTGAGTGTTATATCATATTCATGACACAATCTGAAGATCCTACTGTGTCCCTCATTAGACATTCCTCTCCAGAAAGAATATCCAATAACCTTATGAAAGGGCATAAGCAGAGAATAATTGCAGACATTTTAGTTCTTCTCCATTAAGAATCTTGAGTACTGCTTTCCTGTTTATAAAGCTATTTCAGTCCATTTTTTCCCCCACCCACCCACCCCACATTCTACCCAGAGAGTTGAGTCAAGCAAAGAGACAAGAAGAAGGATCCCAGGCTTGCTATCTTCAAGAAGCAGACAAAAATGAGCCCACATGAACAGCCAGTTATGCAAATGCCTGCAATATAAATATACAATAAAATAACTTTTCCTGGTATAAATCTCTGAACAGAAAATTATATGCCTTTCTCCAATTACATATGCAGAAATGATGCTGAGTTTCTCTGCTTAAGAAATACTGAGTTGAAACAAAGGAAAGGGAGAATAAAAAGGGAAGCCTGCACCCTGGGACTGTTTATAGCTGGTTTAATGAAAAGAAGGACTATAGAGACTTAACAGAGTTGGGAGAGACCTTGTAGGTCATCTAGTCCAACCCCCCACCAAAGCAGGAGATCCTACACCATTTCTGACAAATGCAGTCCAATCTCTTCTTGAAAGTCTCAAGGGATGAGCCCCCACAACTTCCAAAGGCAACTTCTGTTCCATGGGTTGATTGTTCTCACTGTCGGAAAATTCCTCCTTATTTCTAGGTTGAATCTCTCCTTGGTCAGTTTCCATCCATTATTCCTTGTTTCAGCCTTCAGGTGTTTTGGGAAATAGCTTGACTCCCCCTCCTTTCTGTGGCGTCCCTCAAATATTGGAAGACTGCAATTATGTCTACCCTGGTCCTTCTCTTCACTAGACTAGCATTCCCAGATCCCGCAACTGTTCTTCATACATTTTAGTCTCCAGTCCCCTAATCATCCTGGTTGCTCTTCTCTGCACTCTTTCTAGGGATGACTAGGGATGATTTGATAGCAGCAAGAGGTTTTTAAGAAGAGACTGAACTCATACAGGGTCTCCTGCTTGAGCCGAGGGTTGGACTAGAAGACCTTTCTAACTCTGTTATTCTATTATTTAACTGCAGTTAACTGAATACATCATATTTAGTGAAGTTCATATAAAGGATTTGTTTTGCTAGAAGCTGTGGGTTTTACAAAACATCATGGAATTCCCCTTGGAATTACAGACACATTAGACACAAAGTTAGTCTAATGCATGTAGTCATCACTGGTATGTTGAATAAACCACAACTGGCTGATATTTACTATATACTAAGCTGTCAACCATGGCTTTACAATAAATTCCACACAACTTCAAAGCCAACACCAGAATGGGTTAGCATGCAATGTGTAAAACCTAATGTACTGTTGATTGCACCATCATCATCTCATCCATTCCTCCTCTTTTCCCACAGTAGCCGTTGTCAAGGAATGTTGAGTTTCAGGGGTATTGAGGAGTATCAAAAAAGCCAAGATGGCAGCTACATCTATGGAATCCAAGTCCTCCCTTCCTTGACAATCATCAAATGTTCTACATGTCAAGCCTTTGATTGTCCAGTGGCCATCTTGACTTCTCCCTCCTCTACTCCCAACTGCTGCCCAAAGTCATATTCAGTCTGTTACAGAGATTCTGCAAGTAACAAAATATTAAAGCCAGTTTGTCCAGAAACTTTCAGACATTACAGGAAGGAAGGAAGGAAGGAAGGAAGGAAGGAAGGAAGGAAGGAAGGAAGGAAGGAAGGAAGGAGGGAGGGAGGGAGGGAGGGAGGGAGGGAGGGGAGGGAGGGATGGATGGATTATGGAGCAATGGAATTGTTTTTCTGGTTTGGTACAAGCCATCACCCCCAACTTCCTAACTTCCATCCAAAATCCACTTAGTGCTGAATGAAAAAATAATAATCCTTTCCCAGATTTTTCAAAACATCCTGATTATAATCAGGTCTTCACCACCACACACCACCACAAAAAAAATCTAGTCTGGAAATGTCTCGGTGCTCTGTTCTCTTCATAGTGGAAGTCTTATGTCATTTGTGGAAAAGAAAAGTGACTGTTGGACAACTTTTTAAGAAATCAGTAGTTGAATTTTGTCTCTAAATTATTCACTAAGCAGGACTCTCTGAAGGAAGCTGTCAGGTAGGCTCGTTCCTTGCAGACAGCACCACTGAAACAGTGGGAGGAATGGCATACAGATCAGTCAAATTGGATGAAATCCATGAAAACCAGCCAATTAAATATAGAAGGTGAGAAGGAAAATAGACAAAAAAGGCTTTGATTGTAAAGCAGCACACATATATATATATGATCAGATGGAGAAACTCATTTTCCAGGAGGTATTTTCTTCTTAGAAACAGAATCTGGCTTGTCATATCCTATGATGGTTTGGGTCTATCAGTTAAGGTGTTGGACAAGCATGGTGAGAAAATAATTCTTACATATGATACTGTCACAGAGACGTTGAAGAAAAATTCAGGCCACTTTTTCACTGCAAGATTGTGCTAGCTTTGATTGAATGTGCTTTTATTGGTCAATGGGCAGAATTAAGCGTCTGTCTGCCTGTCTGCCTGCCTGTCTGCCTGTCTATCTGGTCGAGTGCCTGGATTCCAAGTAACGCACCCATAGCAAACAACATTCTGAGGCATGTTCCTCAAAGAATAGTTTTATTGGATATATCAGTGATGGCGAATGTTTTTCTCCTCGGGTGCCAAAAGGGCATGCACACACGCAATAGCAGGCACATGCATGCCCACAAGCATAATGCAATGCCCTCAACCCATGCATGTTTGCACACACACACCCCATACATGTGCACAGGCCTCACTGAATTGAATTGAATTTTATTATTTGTATGCCTCCCTTCTCCGGGAGGGACTCAGGGCGGCGAACAACTCAAAAGGGGAAAAGGGAAACATAGAACAGAATACAGATAATTAAAATAAGCAAGAATCACACAACCACATAAGTCGAGAGGGGAGGGGAACTCATCAACCCCAGGCCTGCCGGCAAAGCCAGGTTTTGATGGCTTTTTGGAAGGCCTGGAGAGAGATGAGGGTCCGAATCCCTGCGGGGAGTTCGTTCCAGAGGGCCGGAGCTGCCACAGAGAAGGCCCTCCCCCGGGTAGTAGCCAGGTGGCATTGGCTAGTAGACAGAACCCAGAGGAAGCCAACCCTGTGTGATCTAATGGGTCTTTGGGAGGTAATTGGCAGCAGGCGTTCTCTCAAGTACCCAGATCCAATACCATGAAGGGCTTTATAAGTTACGACTAGCACTTTGAAGCGTATCTGGAGACTGATCGGTAGCCAGTGCAGCTCGCGGAGGATAGGTGTAACGTGGGTGTACCGAGGTGAACCCACAATCGCTCGCGCGGCTGCATTCTGGACGAGTTGAAGTCTCCGAATACTCTTCAAGGGCTGCCCCATGTGAAGCCTCCAGACTTCTGGTAGTCCCGTTGGGCCATTTTTCACCCTCAGGACTTTCCTGAAGCCTGGGGAGGGCGAAAAATGGCCCAACGGGCCTACCAGAAGTTCAGAAACGAGCTTCTGGTACTCCCCATTGGGCCCGTTTTTCACCATCCACAGCCTCTGGAGGCTTTCCTGAAGCCTGGGGAGGGCAAAACAGCCTCTCCCACCATCTGGAAGGCCAAAAATCAGCTGGTCAGTGCATGCATGTACATTGGAGCTGACATAGGTCAACGCCTCGCATGCCCTCAGATATGGCTCCGCGTGCCACCTGTGGCATGTGTGCCATAGGTTCATCGTCATGGGGATATATCATATTGGCACAGGCTGTAGTGGAAAGCTATTCAATATTTTGGTGAATGTCCAGTGTGAACTCAAATGTGTCTGATTCACTGAGATAGACTGGACACATTTTTGCAGTTTTCCTGGCCAGGTTTTTAGAAGTGGTTTGCCATTGGCTCTTTCCTAGGGCAGAGAGAAAGTGACTGGCCCATGGTCACACAACCTACTCCCACCTGAGACTTTGCGTATAAGGTGGAAGTAGAATTCATGATGTCCAGGTTTCTAGCTTGATGCCTTAACCACCACACCTGTGTTAATATCATTCTAGACCATTGGATATAGTGGACCGAGTGGTAGAGAACGTTGTGTGGTGTTCTCATTCCCCCAGCACAACCTGAACTTTTGAAAGAAATCATCTGACTTGTGTTGTGGTCCACCAGTGGCCAGTGGAGCTGGCAGCAGAGTGGGACAGTGAGGAGGATGGGGAGGAACATGGGCCAGTCCTGGAGTCTGATGTGGGTTCTGCGTTGGAGGCAGAGATGGGGACAAGGCTGTCTGGCAGTTCTCAGCTGCCTTCGGAGCTAGACAGCAGTGAGGCAGAGGAACAGCTGGAGCCTGTTCCCAGTGTCCGCATGTGCAGAGCTGCCAGAAGAAAAGAACAGCTCGGAAATCAGGGTCAACTTGGCAATAAAGTTACAGGTGGAAGGTGATTGGCCCCTCCCATAGGAAATAAAAGAGGAACAAAAGGGGAGTGGGCTTTTGCAGGAAACAATTTGTTCGTTCATTCATTCGTTTCAGGAGTGTGAAAATCTCAGAGACTCAGTGCCAAGTCTTTCCTTGCACAGCACTGTGTTTGGAAAATATTTACATGGCAGCTTTCTGAGCTAGATAAGGTCTGTGGTCATAAATTCATCTTTGAAAGACTGTTTACCAGGTCTTTGCTGAATGTGAATGAGAGGAAATCACATCCGTTTAATAAAAGGGGGTTTGTCAGGACCAGGAATCTGCTTCGTGCTTTTTGGGGAAACCTAGCTCAGAACAACTTGTGAGTTGGAACCATCTGGTTGAATGATAAAATAGCAAAAAGCTAGCTTCCCCACTGCAGTGATCAAATTGATTTGATTTGGGGAGCTAATGCAGAGAATAGCAGAAGTGAATTGTCTCCTTCTGTGATATTAAAATAAAGCATTTGCAAGAAAGAAAGCTGATTTTTCCCAACTGTTTTGGTCTTGGTGTCCTTGTTCATTGATCACTTCTGATTACAGTTTCATCAACAAAATTTACACCCCATAACTTTGGCATTAGCAGCCTCTCTCAGCCAGTTTTTCCTCTATCACTTTTCCTTTCCTTTCCCAAACATGATAATTCAATAATTAATCTGGGGTGCTTGCACATATAATCGCCTTCTTGAACATGGAGGAGGAGAGAGGGATGTTGATTAACCCATTCTCTGCTTTTGCTGATGCTATCATTAGAAGGGTTATAAATAAAAGTTTTAGAAGGCAAAATAAAGATTTCAAGACAGATTCAGGCGTCTTGGATGAATGGCTGCAGGATTTGTAAGAAGACATGTGCCCATCTTCACTCTTTTGAAGACAGCAAAGTCCACATTCTGGACAGAGGGGATTGCTGGTTTGAAAGATGGATCAAAGAGGCATCTATGTCACAATTGAAGAGCCCTCTTTCAACAAGAAGAATACAACATCATCATCTATCTCCAATCTACAACCCAGTCCTTTCAACAGTTCCAAGAAGGCTCCACACCCAGTTACACTACTTAGGTGACCCTGAGGACACAGATAAACCTCCAAGTGGCCTCAAGAACTCTCTAAAAGAATGCAAATGGCCAGCTGTCATTTGCAAGGAATATAGATCCTTCCATTCCCCACCATCCATTCAGAGCTGAAGAAGCTTCTTGGATGAGAAGTGAAACATCTTCAAAAAAAAAAAAAACAACAACAACCAAAGAAAGTCCAGTTGCCTCCAGAAAAATCACCTTTGGGACATCCATGACCTGGATGACTGAGAATCTCCATAAACATGTGTCCATCATTATAAATACAACCCCACGTTAGGGGCAGATATATCTACATATTGTCCTGTGATGGCCGACTTTATTTTCCTCCAAATCATTAGATAAATGAAGCGTGTATGAAAGACAGAGAGATTGGGACAGACAGACAGACAGACATTAGATAGATAGATAGATAGATAGATAGATAGATAGATAGATAGATAGATAGATAGATAGATAGATAGATAGATAGACAGACAGACAGACAGACAGACAGAGACAGAGAGAGACAGAGAGAATGAGAGAGAGAGATTCTGTGCTGTTATTGCAAGGAATAGGAACATCCTTTCCTGAAATCTACTATAAATTGTTACCTGTTTCTGTATGCAACCAACATCATTTCTCCTAATAGGCACTTTTGTCTTCCTGTGCAACGATTCTCATATAATGAATATTTCTATTGATTTTTCTGCTTTGTTTCCAATCTGAATAGATAATTCTGGGGAGCCTTCCCAGAGATACACAGTTTGTATATGTCACTTTTCTAAATAAGCATTTCTTTACATACACAAACCTTTTTGTCTGTAATTTACTGTGCTATCAGAAATCCTTATATTGGTGTATTGTTGTACTTCATGCATACAGAAGCATTTATATCGTAATTTTGAAGTAGCTTTTTGGTGAGCCACGTCTCCCCGCCCAATGTAGGCTGACTGGCTGGCTCCCTTAGACATTCCACTTGTAGATACAATATAGCTTAACCCACATATTCCTTTACTCAACAGATTTGGGCAGAAACAGTTTTATAAGTTCAGTATGATATGAATACTTGTGAAATATATCAAGAAGCCATGATTAGTAAGAATTAGCACCACCAATTGCTGTCAGAAGCAGTGAAAGTTTTATGGAAAGAGTGCAATGAGGAAAAACTTTAGCGAAGTGAAAGTAACATGTGAGTCCCACCAAAAGGTGTTTTATGGACATTAGGTTCACACAATTGCTTATAGTATAGTTTGGCTAAATCATGCTTTACTGAATAATTGGCTGGGTTTATACTATAGACGTTGGAGAAGACTCCTGAGAGTCCCTTGGACTGCAAGGTGATCAAACCGGTCAGTCTTAGAGGAGATCAACCCTGACTGCTCTCTAGAAGGCCAGATCCTGAAGAGGAAACTCAAAATACTTTGGCCACCTAATGAGAAGGAAGGACTCCCTGGAGAAGAGCCTAATGCTGGGAAATATTGAGGGCAAAAGAAGAAAGGGATGGCAGAGAATGAGGTGCCTGGATGGAGTCACCAAAGCAGTAGGCATGAGCCTAAATGGACTCCAGAGGATGGTAGAGGACAGGAAGGCCTGGAGGAACTTTGTCCATGGGATTGCAATGGTCGGACATGACTTTGCAACTAACAATAACAATAATATAGATGAGCAACAGCCCATGGAAAACCAACTGCAAGGAATGGATTTCTACAAAACCATCCCATCAACCAACCACCAGAACTGACCATTGGTATTCAGTTTTAGAGTCCCCTTAACTCATATCTCGGCTCAAAGATCAGATGTCAATTGTGATCAAACAGGCCCTTCCATGGATCAATAACAGAATAACAGAGTTGGAAGGGACCTTGGAGGTCTTCTAGTCCAATCCCACTGCACAAGCAGGAGACCCTATTCAAGGCAAAGAATATTCTGAGTATCTGGATTCAGACAACCAGGAAACCTGACTTAACACATTGACTACAGACGTTTACTCCAGATGGAAAGACCATGATCATGGCAACAGGATTTTAATTCCAATGACTGAGACTATCCAGATCAATCAATCAGAATAGAGCCAGAAGGGACCTTGGAGGTCTTCTAGTCAACTCCCCAACTCAAGCAGGAGACCATTTCAGACAAACAACTGTGCAATCTCTTCTTAACAGCACCTACAACTTCAGCTCAACTGAAGGCGAGCTGTTCTTCATAGCCACTTCCAGACTCCTAATCATCTTTGTTGCTCTTTTCTGCACTCTTTCCAGAGCCTCCACATCTTTACATCTGATGTTCACCACTACATCTGACCTTCCAAGAACTAAACACTGCAATGGCCTCTCAGGTCGATGCCAGATTCCACCACTTGTGAACTACAGGACTTGGATGTGTTGCAAACTGGTGTCTCAGCTCTCCAATCAATTCCCTTTGGATACATACAGGGTAACAACATGTGCTGTACAGCATCCTTTGGCCTGACAGGTATTGATTCCACAGGAGATATCGTTGGCCTTTTAAAATAAAATATGCCTTAACTTGATCATGAAAGGTTAAAGTCTATTGTGGCAATTAATTTATGACTGTTGCCTCAGTTTCTGCAAAGTATGTTGGTAGGATAATTTACTGGATTCCCAATAGATAAATTATGTCATCTTCAGCTCAGAAAATATAACTGCAGCACATATAGAAGAGTGTGCAGTTGTTCTCCCTGAATCAAAAGAGTTCTGGCAGGACAAGGTGGAAAAGATAGATTTCACAGATTAAGGATGGAGCTACTTTCTTTAGCAGTGCCAAGAAAGCTTTGTCTGTTTCCCCCACCACCACTTTTTTTTCAAAAGCATCAATCCACCCTATTATAAATAGAACATTTGATTTTTAATTTAAAGGTTAGTTCCTAAAAAGGGTCCAGTGCCTGAGCTCAAAATCTTAAATACTGTATTTTTCAGAGTATAAGATGCACCTTTTCCCCTCGAAAAAGAAGCTGAAAATCTGGGTGCGTCTTATACGCTGAATACAGCATTTTTTTTTTGCCGTCCAAAACTCCACCCTCTTCACCAAAATGGCCATGCATAGCTTTTAGAAGGCTTTCAGAGAGCTCCTTGGGTCTGGGGAGGGCAGAAATGGGCAAATCCCCCCCCCAGCCCCCAGCAGCACTCTATAAGCTTCCTAAAAGGCTATCCATGCCCTTTTTTTGGCAAAAAAAGGAACTTGTTTGCTCATTTGTGCCTCCCACCCCATCCTCTAGGAACACTCTACAAGCCTCCTAACGGCTATTCATGCCCTTTTTTGGGGGGGCGAACGGGCCCATTTTTCGCATTTTTCATTTTTGGGAGGTTTGCAGAGTGCAAAATTTTTAAAAAATGTTTCTTCTTCAAAACCTTGCACGTCTTATACTCCAGTGCGTCTTATACTTGGAAAAATACGGTAAATACTCAATTAGACATAAGGTTTCAACACTTGGGATTTTTTCCAATATGGTCGGGATGGGCTGCTATGGGTTCACCCAGGTTTGGGAGAACCTGTAGCTAATGCTATGGTCAGTTCAGAGAACCTCCAAATCCTACCCCTGTCTGGCCCCACCCACCACACCCTGCCCCTCCCACTCTGCCCATCTCAGGAGTCTGAATGCAGCCCATTGTGGATACGAAGTAAGTGCAGGGCCTGTGCGAAGGCTTGGGGAGGGGGGAAAAACGAGCCTTCTGGATGTAAAAAGAGCCAAGGTGGCGCAGTGGTTAGGCTGCAGCACTGCAGGTCACTTCAGCTGACTGTTATCTGCAGTTCAACGGTTCTAATCTCACCGGCTCAAGGTTGACTCAGCCTTCCATCCTTCCGAGGTGGGTGAAATGAGGACCCAGACTGTGGGGGCAATATGCTGACTCTGTAAACCGCTTAGAGAGGGCTGAAAGCCCTATGAAGCGGTATATAAGTCTAACTGCTATTGCTATTGCTAAGTTCTGGAAGGCTGGAAACAGGCCCATTTCCGGCTCCCAGAGGGTCTCTGGAGCCTGGGGGAAGCAGTTTTCGCCCTCCCAGAGGCTGGGGAAGGCGAAAACGTTCTTCCCACTGTGGTGCAGGAGGCCGACTAGGGCACACCCATCATGGTCACACCCACCCGGCAACTTTGCAAAGAACCCGTTGCTGAAATTTTTGAAGGAAGGAATTATAGGAACTGAATAATACAGATAAAATAGCTTTGCAAACGCTTCCAGTCTTGCTGCTCACTGAAAGTGCTTTGCAAAGCTATTTTTCCAAAGAAATGAAATCATATTTGAGAGGCTCTGCCATCTTTATTTAAGTCCTTTTATATTCTTTATGTGCACCATATACTATATAATTGAAGTTTCACGTGGAGAAAAAACAGGTTTGGCTATACATGATTTTGGAATAAGAATGTTCCAGTCCTTGACTAAATATGGTAAATTCAAAATACGGTGGATTGATATCCATCCATCTATTGACTGGCTTTCAGAATGTCTAAAAATACTCCATGTCAACAAATCATTAAAAATGCAATTGAAGTGTAGTTGTGCAAAATAAAATGTCATTTTTATTCCAGCAAAGAATTTATCACTCAGCATAATTCAGTCGTAAATATGCCACTGCCAAGCATTCCTTAAGTTAATGTAGTATGCCAAACTTTTACAGCATTTGTTGGGTTATTTTTTTACTTACAACAATCAGGTTTTAATATAAGCTGATTGAAGGAACACGGTAAATTCATAGGGGCCCTTAAAAGCTTTTATAGTGCCACACTAAAGAGCATATGAAAGAGGAAGGGGGAGATTTTGTAGAGCTCTAGATCAGGGATCTTAATAAAATTTAGAAACAGTGCATAAAGAGGCAGAGGGGTCTCTTTGCTTCGAAATAAATTAAATGTAGGACAATATAGCTGCCAAATGGCAGAGGCTCATAGACTTCGAACCCCAATCAAGAAACTACCAATTCAATAAATAACACCCTAATCAAGGAAACAACAAGAAGACTCCCACAAACAATTGATAGGGAAAACCATCTGTATAGAGACAAAGAGCAAACAACACTCCTTTCTAGCACTGATGATGTTATCCAGCTGGGTAATGAAATGTCTGTAAGAAAACAAATAAACTCAGAGAGCACCAAGGACTCTACAGTTTAACCCTGAACAACCAATATTTTCTTCTACTGGCATAGATTGTCTGTACATTATCCACCTATATCATATATTATATTTGGAGCATAGGTTCTCACATATTGTATTAAGCTACAGTGTGTTTAGCGATGGGGTATCTGTTGTGCCCCAGCAGGAGCCGTTGGAGCTGCCACCAGACTCTGACAGCGAGGGGCCCTATGAGTCAGCTCTGGAGGATGTGGAGGACCCTGGACAGGGTTTCTATTCCGAGCAGGGCGCAGAGGGGCTGGTTGGCTACCAGGAGGCACCTGAGCCTTGGACCAGTGGGGAGGAGACAAGGGAGTGCGATCCTGACTTCAGCAGTGAGTTGTTCCTGGATGCCCGGCACTGAAGAGCTACTAGGCGTCAGGAACAGTTGTGCAAGTACTGGAGATAATTGCACTCAGCTGGTGGTAATTAGGCTCCTCTCCAGACTATAAAAGGACTGCTTGTGCACACACCCTTTTGCAGAAGTCAACACAGGAACTAATGTTGAAGAACATTATTGTGAGCTTGGCAGGCTGGATTGCTGCCCAAGCTTGTCTGTGCCGGTTTGCTGCCAAGGATCTGTCTGTCTGTTAATTAAATGCCATAACTTATCTTTGGCTTGGAGTGTGTGTTGGTGTGGGATGAGTGGGGAACAGGTATCCACACAACTTGCAAAACTACAGCAATACAGAGCACGTTCTAGTTTACCATTATGAGATGAATGGGACTTCAGTTAACAACTATGACGTCTCATTAAAAGCAATACAGTGCCATGTCGAACTGAAGTCCTGCTGATTTCAACACAACATGCTTTTTTTTCAAACAAGTAACCTTTAAACATGTGAAGAAGCAGTAAAGTGAAATGCTGGGAAAAGGAGCCACACATTTACCCTCTTCATTTCTCTAAGATCTTTCCGGATTTAACCAATCTGTGGCAGAAATGAAGGATATCAAAATCTGGTGATTTTGATATCACAATAGCAATACAGTTAGACTTATATACCGCTTCACAGTGCTTTACAGCCCTCTCTAAGAGTCAGCCTATCTTCCCCAACAATTTTGGCCCTCATTTTACCCACTTCAGAAGGACGGAAGCTGAGTCAACCTTGAGCCTGGGGAGATTTGAACTGCCAAATTGCAGTCTGCTGGCAGTCAGCAGAAGTAGCTTGCAGTACTGCACTCTAACCACTGTGCCACCATTGCTCATGTAGTACCCTGCCTTTGTCCAGTTCCACCCAATGTAAACACTGCTACTTTTCTGCATGCATACAACATTAAACATGTACAAAAAGATTTGGGAATTGTATTGCAACATCTTTATACCACTATCCTGCAGACTTCGACTATTTCCTTATGAAGACCTCTGACAGAGGAATCCTGCCAATACTCATTTTTTTCTCCTTGATGCTATCCTCAAAGCATCCATTACTTCTTACCTCTGTCAGTTTCCCATCATCTCCACCAACCAGCCTCCTCTTCACACTCAATTTACTTGGGAGGGAGGCATCTGGGTGGAACTGGATGAAGGCGAGGTATCACATTATAAGCCTCTTACTTAATATAAGCTGTGAAATTTCTACAACTTCCGATTTTGGAGCTTCGACACTGGGAACTATCCCTGTGTGTTACAGAAATTTTCTCAAATAGATGAGGCAGCCCATATCTCTGAAGGAGACAGTAGCATTTCATTTCTTAAGATAATGGCAGAGTCCCAGCTGCTGTAAGATTGATGGTGGGAAAAAGCTTTGAGTGATTTTTGCTGTCATGTGCCTTCAGGTTTATTTTTGTTTTTTTTTTACTCCTGGAAGTTTAGTTGACATACAGACAGTGGGCATGATCCAGTTAAAATGAACCTCTTAAAAAAAAGGACTAGGGAAAGGACTTGAAAAGAAAGACTAGGGATGACATGATAGCAGTGTCCCAATAAAGAGCCGAGGTGGCGCAGTGGGTAGAGTGCAGTACTGCAGGCCACTTCAGCTGACTGCTATCTGCAGTTCAGCGGTTCAAATCTCACCGGCTCAAGGTTGACTCAGCCTTCCATCCTTCCGAGGTGGGTAAAATGAGGACCCAGATTGTGGGGGCGATATGCTGACTCTGTAAACCGCTTAGAGAGGGCTGAAAGCCCTATGAAGCGGTATATAAGTCTAACTGCTATTGCTATTACTGCTATCTCAGGGATTGCCACAAAGAAGAGGGAGTCAAGCTATTCTCCAAAGCACCTGAAGGCAGGACAAGAAACTAATCAAGGAGAGAAGCAATCTGGAAATTTCCTGACAGTTAAAACAATTAATCAGTTGAACAACTTGCCTCCAGAACTTGTAAATGCTCCAACACTGGAAGATTTTAAGAGGAGATTAGATAACCATTTGTCTGATGGTCTGGTGTAGGGTTTCCTGACTAAGCTAGACTAGAAAACCTCCAAGATCCCTTCCATCTCTGTTATTCTAATTCTAATTCAAACACCCTGGTGCAGTGGTTAGAGTGCAGTACTGCAGGCTACTTCTACAGCTTGCTGGCTGCCTGCAATTTGGCAGTTCGAATCTCACCAGGCTGAAGGCTGACTCAGCCTTCCATCCTTCCGAGGTGGGTAGAAAGAGGACCCAGATTGTTGGGGGCAAGAGGCTGACTCTGTAAAACACTTAGAGAGGGCTATAAAGCACTGTAAAGTGGTATATAAGTCTAAGTGCTATTGCTATAAGGAAGGATGAATCATAGTTTTAATTCTTTTTGTTGAGTCTCATGCAACATGACTAACTATAAACCTTTCTAAGGAACACTCTAAAAAGAGACATTGTTAACTGCAGCAAAGGAATACATAACTAAGGGAGGTGTCACTCTTTAATAATATGACACAAACCAAAGAACAATAGCAAATAAGAAGTGTGAACTTTTTGTAATGAGCCCCAAGCAACCTTGCCTATTTAAATGTTAATTATATTAAAGGCTCTGCCAGAACAAAAAAAAAATGCCTACCCTCAATCAATAAAATGTAATTATTGGGATCAGAAGGAAGGAGTCAAAATTGGCTTCTGACCCCAAGTTTCTTGATTCCCTTTCCTTCCGGGATATAAAGGATCCATCCATCTAGATATCAGAGCTGCTATTTTTTTTCCTTGCCAGCTGAAAAGTGTATAAAAATGTCAACAAATGAATCTATTTCTCTAGTCCTTTATATATCACTACCTAAAAGATATATTTCACTTTAAATAATGCTCCACTTCCTGAGCCAACCAGAAATGAATAATTTCTCTTAAGGAGATTCATTTATTCTTTTGGTTAAGAAGGAAAAAAAGGAGAAATAAAGGAAAGCATATTGTTTCTCAGGCTACTGATTGATACTTTCACTGTCCTATCTCACTATATCTCTTCTCTTCTCATTCTCATTCTGATTTATTCCTATTCCTACTCCATTCCTATTCAATTCCATATCTTCTCTCTTCTCTTCTCTTCTCTTCTCTTCTCTTCTCTTCTCTTTCTCATTTATTCCTATTCCATTCCTATTCAATTCCATATCTTCTCTTCTTCTTCTCCTTCTAATCTATTCCTATTCCATTCCTATTCAATTCCATATCTTCTGTTCTCTTCTCATTCTCATTTGCATTTATTCCTATTCCTACTCTATTCCTATTCAATTCCATCTCTTCTCTTCTCTTCTCTTTCTCATTTATACCTATTCCATTCCTATTCAATTTCATATCTTCTCTTCTCCTTTTCCTAATTTATTCCTATTCCTATTCCATTCATATTCAATTCTATATCTTCTCTTCTCTCTTCTGCTTTGCTTTTAGGTTGCAGAGAGTCAGGCCAAGTGAACTTTTGTGGACCTCAGATTTTGCTGACACAGGAGAAGACCTCATCCTTCCATCCCTTGGCTCTCAGCTTTCATTCCGTACCTGTGAGATGCTATTTTGTGTAGACTTAGAAATGTCAGCATGCCACTTTGGCTGATTGTCAAACCAAGTAGACTAGAATCCAGAGGTGAGGCTGTCAGGGAAAGTTGTACATCAGTGGAGGAAAGAAAGGTTTTTCAAGGTTAAGGATAGAAAGGTTGGGTTGGATGGCTTTAGGCTACTGTGGGCTTGCAAGTTCCGTTCATACAACCCACCAAAAACTACATAAAGAAAACCCAGTTGCTGGAGCCACACATGTTCTGTGTTGCTCAAAGAAATAAACCCTATTATGGCAGAACATGATGGTCTGGTTCACACAGCATCCTAAGAAAAGGGCTGAAAAACATCTTGGATTACAAATTACCCAACACCTGTTTTTGCAATCTCTCAGTTTTCCTGAGTCATCTGAATTTTTGTTGTTGTTAATCTGGGTTTAGGATATAGCCTCAAGCAGTGCTGACTTGCATAAGGTTGAGCTAATTATGCCAGACATTAAATGGATTTTATGTTCCATAATAAAAAAAGATATGGTGGCTCAGTGGCTAAGATGCTGAGCTTGTCGATCAGAAAGGTCAGCAGTTCGAATCCCTAGTGCTGCGTAACAGAGTGAGCCCCCGTGACTTGTCCCACCTTCTGCCAACCTAGCAGTTCGAAAGCATATAAAAATGCAAGTAGAAAAATAGGGACCACCTTTGGTGGGAAGGTAACAGTGTTCCATGCACCTTCAGCATTTACTCATGCTGGCCACATGACCACGGAGACGTCTTCGGACAGCGCTGGCTCTTTGGCTTTGAAATGGAGATGAGCACTGTCCCCTAGAGTCAGGAATGACTAGCATATATGTGCAAGAGAAACCTTTACCAAGTTCCATTAATAGGGCTGCCAAACTCCCTGCCCACGGGCCGGATGCATCACATGCTGGCCACTCCCACACCATGTTTAGCGAAGGGGATGGAAAAGTCCTGATACACTACTTGATGATACCATGATGATGTGAGTTTGACACTCCTATTCTATAAGATGCTTCTCTGGTAGTGAACTATTTCTTGCAGTGCGTGTTACTAGGATGAAGTCATAATGGTTCCACAACATCAACTTCCATTAAGGTATTACAATATTGTGCTTTTCTGTTATGTGTCAGGAACTGTTTTAATTTTCAATCCCTCTTGCCAGCACACAGGGAGGGGGTCAGCAATAGAAAGGACTGGCTATGACTTCAACCTGTTTAAGGTATTGATATCCCTCCTTGTTCCACCACAGATTCTTAATTGTATTTTCCTCTTAAAGAGTACAAGTATTAAAGCCGTGGAGATGTCTCTTTTAGGTTGCTGGGGAGGCTAAAATCCTAGCTGCCAGAGGGCTGATGGAATCATCTGAAATTGTGTGTGACTGGCACACACAGCTGGAGTGAGTCAACTGGGAGGAAGTCCATTTCTAGTCCAACAAAGCCACTGTCTCTGAGAAGGACAGATCACAGTTGAGCTTCTGGTAGCTGTTCAACCTCATCTCTCTTGATCTTCTGCTGACTTGATTAATGGTTAGGGCTTATGGGCAATGAATTTCAGGAGCATCCATTATGTCATGGGTCATTGGCAACCTTAAACTCTCAAAGAACCACAAAGGTCTTAACTGGAAGCTCCCTGTTCAATTCTGGAGCCCACCAGAGGTCTGGTTCTCCCACCATAGAGTCTCCTCCTAGTGTGGCATCCTTTTTCCTCTGACAACCAGAAGTCCGGTTCCCCCATCATAGAGTCTCCTCCTAGCAGAGCATCCTTTTTCCTCTACCTGTCCTAATCAAAAGCTCCATCAATTGTGGAGCCGACCGGTGACAGGGAGCTGCAGCAGATGGATGAAAGAGCCACATGCAGCTCCAGAGCCATGGGTTGCCCACTCCTGCAGTAAGTGGACAATTGGTTACCCGTTGAGATGCATCCATTATCTTTCTTTGATCTGAAGGGGTCTGTCCAGCTCAATGATGGTTGCTAATGGAACTGCCATCTTTGAAGTTTCAAAAGCCTTCCCCAACCCCACTCCCGAGATGGAAAAAAAATAAAATAAAACCAAAACTTTTGTGTGAACTTTTTTGTGAAAGGGGAAAAGAAGCTCTCCAGGCTAATTGAATAGAACATAATATGCTTGCTATAAATTAAAGGCCGAAGAAAGGAAAGTGAGAGACAACTTGAGTGATCAACACATGCCTTTAGGCTCCCAGGCCATTCTGTCATTGCCACTTCTCTGCCCTAAGCTCTTCAGTGAGCAGAGTGCTTCTACCTGCACGCCTTGATCACACCATGGGGATCTTGAGTTGCCTAGGCTTTTTTCTTTTTTGCCCATTATTTTTCCCCACCTCTAGGATATACGGCTCAAATCTCAATGCACTCTGCCAAATGCATCGGAGTGAAGAGATGTTGGAAATCAAGAGTTATGCCTTCCTTTCACACATTAAGAGTTTCTCTGGCTGTTTTCCCCTCCCCTGTGCTTTTCAAAGCACTGACAGGGTTAGGCAGGTGTCAGCACCAAATGCTTCATGCTTTTTTCCCCACCTCGCCTAACAGGCATGGAAGCTTTTCTTCCATACCTGTGAGAAAGAGAGAGGTTTGCATTGTGGCTTTGCAAAGTTGGGATAAACTAGGTCACAAGTTTTAGCAAGTCCGCGGAGACTCGCCGGATACTTAATAACGAGTGTGTGGATATATCTCGAGAAGGATTTTTTTTTTTTTTGCAGAAGTTAGCCCTTCTGTCTTGGCAGTGTAGGGACATCTATATCAATATGAGAAATAAATAAACAAAATCTACCATGGGGAAGATGAGAAAACATTTCTATGGTAATGTAATAGCAGTACAGAAGGCAATACAAAACCAGCATAAGGCAATGTTCTTAGGAAAATTGTCAGCCTCCAACAGGAGGCAACCTTTTTTTTAAAAAAAAGAAGAAATTGAGTTGATTTAAATTATTTTCTTTTCTTTGCTTGCAAAAGTAGAGGGAGGAGGGAAAAAAATCCTAGAAGGTGATGGCAAGATGCCAGTTTCTCTTCCTTCTGATTTGCTTCCAACCGGCAAGGCTTTAGAAATTGTCAGAGCAATCCGACCTCACGTATGGATAGCACTGCCAAGTGCTTAACTAAAGCTATTTAACTTTTTTTTTTTCAAAAAAAAAATAACAATAATCAGAGCCATTAAATTGCCGCAGTATAAAATTAAAGAACAGCTTGCTTTCTAGCTTAGTTCAGCCTGAGTCAGAAATCTCTGAATCTGTCCATATTGCTTTCTTCCAAGTTATTTTTTTTCCCCCAGTCTCCTTTGATGGAGGATGAGAGACATATTTTGGCAAGTTCTGATTTTAAAAATTGAGTGAAAATTTTATGCATTTGCCACTGCCAAATTCAATATATATTCAACATAAGGAAGCCCTCCGTATCATTTCCTGCCATATTATTATTTGAGATAAGAAACTTGTCAGAAACAACAACAACAATAACAGGTGTTAAGTGAAATTCAAGACGACAAACATGGTTACCTGTATAGAAATGAAAATACTGGGTTCTTTTTTAAATGCACTAAGCACTCAATATTCTCTGCTTGCATTGACATATCAATCAGCTTTTATTTCTCCTTCATTCAAAAGATAGGGAAAGATTGATGTATGAAATCTTCACTTCTCTTTGTCCCGTGTACAGAGACATGTGCAAAGAACGATAAACTATTTTTAAGGAAAAAGAAGAAAGAAAACGAAAGATTCTTTTTTTAATCTTGAAAGAGGTAAAAATGGCTTGGCTCCTAAGGTATCTTCAAGACTATCTTTTTTTCCAATTTGGACTAAATGGTCTTATTGGTTCATCTTATGTGAAGATGCTTAAGGTTTCTCACCTATATGAAGTAAGAGGAGTACAAGCACACAGACACTGCTTTTATTTTGGTAAGAAAAGATAAGAGATAAGATGTATACCCATATACATACATTCACAGACATATGATATACACAGACATACATACACACAGACACACATATATAAGATGTTGGATAACCATTTATCTGAAGTGGTGTAGGGTTTCCTGCCTAGGCAGGGGGTTGGACTAGCAGACCTCCAAGGTCCCTTCCAACTCTGTTATTCTATTCTAATTCTATCTATTAATCATGGTCCCCAGATTTTTGGAGGCAATATGCTGACTTTGTAAACTGCTTAGAGAGGGCTGTAAAGCACTGTGAAACGGTATATAAGTCTAAGGCCTATTGCTATCTCTCACAGTACAGAAAGCCCAATAACTTTTTTCCAGGACTTAACTATAGATCTCACGGACACATTCCATAGTCTTAGCTTTCCCTAGTCCCGTTGTGAGCATCAATGTAAGCAATAATTACTTTATTACATAAATGATATCACTTCTCACTTCCATCTCCCTTGTATGCCAAGCAGAGATGGTATTCAGCCAGTTCTGACAGGTTCTTGAGAACCAGTACCGGAAATTTTGAGTAGTTTAGAGAACCGGCAAATAGGCTGGCCCCGCCCTTGCTGCCTCCCAGCTGATCTTTTATTGTCCCGAACAGGAGAATGGAGCTGGAAAGCAGGTTAGTTGGGAGGGGAGGGAATGGGGATTTTGCAGTATCCTCCCCCTGCCATGCCAATAAAGCCATGCCCACAAAACCATGCCATGCCCGTGAAGCCACGCCCACCAAACCGGTAGTAAAAATGTTTGAATCCCACCACTGATGCCAATGAACCACATCAAGAGTAACACAATGAAAGCAAACAAAAATCAAACACATATCAAATTTCTGTGTAACTTGTCTATGAAGCATTTTAGAGAATAAGCTGGAGTGCATCTGAGAACCATACCTCCTTTAAATGTATACATTTCCATCCATTACCAAAAAAATTAAAGAAAATTAAAAAAATGGAATTCGCTTTTAGCGGGAAAGATCAAATTTAATTTCTTTTTTGGTTTTCTGATTTTTTGTTCTTTTGTTTGGCTTAGTATTGTTCAACCATGCCAGCTGGAGATCACTTGGGGGAGAGCCTTTTCTGTAGTTGCTCCGGCTCTGTGGAACGAGCTACCAGCTGAGATCCAGACCCTTCCCACTCTCGTGGCCTTCCAAAAAGCCACCAAAACCTGGCTGTTCTGACAGGCCTGGGGTTGCTGATTTGAACCAGGTTCAACCCCCAGCTAAGCCAAATGTATGTTGTGTTTTTTTAAACTGTTTTTGTTCTTTCCCCTATGTGTTATTTTACTTCATTTCATATTTGTAAGCCTCCCGGAGTCCTCCGGGATTGGGCAGCATATAAACTCCTTAAATTGCGAATTACGAACCATACATGTTCCAAAAATAAAGGATGGAGAAGAATTGGACAAAAAATATTCAAAAATTCCTTTAGGGGCGGGCATTAAGAGCAGGTGAAAAGTTGCACAAAAACTCTCTAGAAAATACCGGTGTAGCTAGATTACATTGTAAATAAAGGGACAGTAGGTCTTCCCAGTTAAGTTTGATAAAAGATGCTTTAAATGCAATAAAATGGGCTCCGCGATTTCTCATTCCTTCCTTTGTTGGTAGGCTGCCTAAATTGGAGATAATTCTAGCGAATTAGGCCTCCCACATGATTTGCAACTTGTCTATCATGTTGGACGGTGATCAGTTCTCCTTTGATTAGACAGGAAGCTTCCCTCATGGCTCATCATTTGGCCAACAGGTCATAGACAGGTGACGAGGAAAGCAAATGGGGAAAAAAAGGAATGAAGTAATTTGCTTTCTTATGCAGCACAAGCTACTCAATTTCTGCAATTAAATTAATGAGAATTTGTTTCCAAACCAAGGTATCTTGGCCAGGGGGCAGGGAAAATGACTCTGTTCTGCTGGAATTAGTAACTGTGTGACAGAGAGTTGGAATCAGAATGGTCCCAAAGAGTTAAATTGAACTACATTTAAAAAAAAAAACCAACAAGATTCTGCATAGAGTACTGAAGTCGTACTTTGACCTGGCTTAAAGCAGAAATTGCCAACCTAAAGCCCCAGAGATACACATCGCCCCCAGATTCTGTTCTTTTTAGCATTGGGAACTGCAAGACCCAAAGATCAAGAGAGACAGGCAGAGCTTCTTCTAAGTGGCTTCCTTCATTGTTCCTCACCTGCAGACAGAATCTTGCCAGACTAAAGCAAACTACTTGCATCATTAAAAATATACTCTAGAGAGAAGAGAGTATACCTTCCTCTCAACCAAGGTATGTAAACTTCACTGTCTATTGGTCCATTGGAACGTAACATCTCCCTCCTGAGAATCCAGACTACATTCTACCACAAGAACTTGCTTCAATCACAATAGGCAGAAGTTTTTGGCTATTTATGAAATTAGGCATCCTTGAATTATTCTATTTGTATGCTAGTTAAAATAAGTTTTATTCTTCTTTAAAAGTTGTGGGGAAAAAATCTAACAATCTTTCCTGTTTCTATTGAAAGGTAAAGGTTCCCCTTGCACATATATGCTAGTCGTTCCCAACTCTAGCGGGTGGTGCTCATCTCCTTTTGAAAGCGGAAGAGCCAGCGCTGTCCAAAGACATCTCCATGGTCATGTGGCCAGCATGACTAAATGCCAAAGGTGCACAGAACGCTGTTACCTCCCCACCAAAGATGGTTCCTATTTTTCTATTTGCATTTTTACATGCTTTTGAATTGCTAGTTTGGCAGAAGCTGGGACAAGTAATGGGAGCTCACTCCATTATGCAGCTCTGGGTATTTGAACTGCCAAACTGCTGACCTTTCTGATCGACAAGCTCAGAGTCTTAGCCATGGAGCTGCCACGTCCCTGATCGTTTCTATTTATAGTATTTACATAGATGCCAACTGTCTTCCTGGAACTCTACATTGATACACATACTCTAATACCTATTCCTAAATAGATCAATCTCCACATGAGATGTTTCTCCTTTCTACCATCAGCTAGGAAGGTACAAAGAAAAAAATATTCTATTCTACCAGAATCACACTGGTTCAAACCAAAATTTATCAGCAATAAAATATTGGAAGTGAATTTTGTTTGGTTACCTTGGAAGCTCTGACTGGACATATGATAAGAACAGCGACAGTGAGTTGATTGCCCGAGGAGCTGGGTTACTATATCTCAACAAATAAAACCACCCTAGTTCATACTCAGAATCTGATAATTATTTTTTAATCATATTATCTATTATTTGGAATAGCACATCAATTAGAATACATGCATCTTCCAAATGAGGCCAGGAGCAGCTGCCTTTACAGCATCAATTATCATCTTATAAGAATTGCATGAATGAGGATTGAACTCCTGAAAGAATTTGAAATGGAAATAAAACACTGGGGTTATTTTTGTTGTTGTTTTGTTGCCTTATTACCATCGCATAGATAAAATGCCTTTTTAAACACATACACACATTGTGCTTATGTGTACATTCATTCTTAAGCTTAGGAAAGAGACAGAAAAATAATAGCTAGGTTCAATGACAAGTGTAATATAGAAAAATGAAATTAACCAGAACAAATGTAAAAGACTGGTGGGCTACCATATAAATAACTCTCCTTTTTAAAAATATTTTTTGATTTATTTTAGCAGAATAGTCAATCAAATTTACTTTGCTTTGTAACAAAGCAGTTTCTGAAATTATTCCATCCATGATGGAATGCATATAGAACTAAGAATTCTGAGATTTCAGAAATTCATTCACCATTTCTTTGATGTATAGAACAGAACAGAACAGAATAGGATAGAATAAAATAGAATACATCCGTCAAGAATTATAAGGTACAACACTTAATGATAATCAAAGGGTAAGCAATAAGCAATCAGGAAACAATCATTATCAGTATAAATCCTAAGGATACAAGCAACAAAGTTACAGTCCTGCAATCATAAGTGGAAGGAGATGGGTGATAGGAATGACGAGAAGACTAACAGTAATAGTAATGCAGCCTTAGTGAATGGTTTGACATGGGAGGGAATTATTTGTTTAGCAGAGTGATGGTGTTTGGGGAAAAACTGTCCTTGTGTCTAGCTGTCTTGGTGTGCAGTGCCCTATAACTCGTTTTGAAGATAGGAATTGAAACAATTTATGTCCAGGATGTGAGGGGTCTGTAAATATTTTTATGGTTTATTGACTTTGTCCCCATTTCCTCTTTCTATGAGTTGAGGAAGACAATCAAGAATAGCCATGCACACCACCATTCTGCTCCCTGCACAAATCCATCTTCGCTCACAGGTTAACTATGTGTTCATGGGCCAGTATCAGTTATTCTAACCAGTGCAGGTGAATTCTTATGGGAGCATCATTTGTAAGGATTATAAATGTGTTTGGGTTGGATAGTGACAAAGATTAAGAACTCAGGTTGACAGATGGCTTGGTCAAGAATGCAATTAGATTGAAACCTGGCTCCTTCAAAGTATTATTTACTCACTTGTTACTGTTTTCTTTGTTTGTTTGAAGGCTCTTCTTCAGATGTCCTTCCTGAAGAAATTAACTTGCGATCTACACTTAGGAATACTAGGAGTACAATTTTCTTCATCCTCTGGCTTATATTCTTCTTTGTTTAAGAGTAACATCCTTAGCACATCAATGTGTTTTTCCCCTCAATTTCTCTGCCCCTAAATAGTGAGGAAGCATTCACGTCCTTGGGCATAGCTCTGCTTTCAATGCTTCCAGCCCCTCCGAACTGGATTTTACTCTTTTGATAGTGCAAGAGGGAAATTAATTAGGTTTGTTCCTCTCCCGTGAAGTAGTTTCGATGGTTCTGAGTTGTTTTAAGAAAGAAGGTTTAAGATACCTCAAGTTGAATTTCAGTGGAAATGGATGCTGACATTTCCAATAAATATATGCACTTGAGAGCTTCCTTCCTTCAGAATGACCAAGCACTCTGTGATGTTCTAAGGGCTAAGAGCAGTGTCCATTGTGGCAACTTTAGTAGTGGAAGAATAGCAGGCAGTGATGGAGGGAAGAGTAAAAGGAGTCACTAGTTTGGAGTCATTACATTGTCACAAACGACTCAACTTCAGCCCCCCCCCCCCCAATGAATTCCATTGATCTTTATCTAATAATAATTGAGCACTGAACATTGGTTAACTAGATTCTTATGTTCAGGAGAAAAGTCTGCAGAGACTCTCAATCATCCAGGTCATGGTTGTCCCAAAGATGCTTTTTCAGGAGGCAACTGGGATTCCTTGTTTTTTCTTTTTCTTTTGAAGACATTTTGCTTCTCATCCAAGAAGCTTCTTCAGCTCTGACAGGATGGTGGGGAATGGAAGGATTTATCTTCCTTGTAGACAGCTGGTCATTTGCATCCTTTTAGAGGGTCACTGAAGCACTTGGAGGTTTATCTTTGTCCTCAGGGTCCCTCGAGTGTTGCTCCTGGTTCCTGTAGTCTCCAAGTTTTCCTCTGGAAATTCATTCCTACTCCTACACCATTCAAAAGGTGCTCATCCTTTTACCTATATTCAGGTTGTAACAATAAATTCTTTTGTGCTTTTGCACCAATGGATGATCCTGATGATTTGCACCTGACAGTGAAGGATATGAAGAAGCAGAAACCTCTGATGAATCCAAGTCTTCAATTACACCCCCACTTATGCTGATATGGAAGCATCTTTGGAAGGCTTCCTTAATTTCGTCTTCAAGCCTTCCGCTGGCTCTTATTCTCCTGCTTCATCGCTTTCTGTCATTTGGCTTACCCTGTTCTGTAGCAAGAATGTTGCTTGTAATTAATACTTGCAGACATCCCAGGAGGCCAAGTGACTGCTAATAACCAGAAAACACTGATACTTCTTAACTCCTCAAGCCTGTTTTACTCTGAAAGTCAAGAGAAGACACAGCCCATAGACTTGTCTAATCACCATTCGGGGAAGAAAGTCTAAAGGAGCAGGAAAGCTATCCGCGTGGCATGGATTGCTGACCATAGCTTTCTTTTTTTTAAAAAAAAAAACAGAACTTTTTTATTTTTCTTTAAAAAAAAACACAAATATGTCATCATTTGTCAATCATTAAGACATTGAAGTACAATTTTTTTTTGTTGTGTGTGCCCCTCCCTCCCTCCACCCCCCACCCCCCCTCCTCCTTCCCCCCCCCCGACTTCCCAGAACCCGTACACGGTATGGATTTTTAACTAACACAGTCTAAAATCTATTGAGAAAAAAGAAATAAAGAAATTAATGACATTCTAGATTGACCTTAGCTTCTTCTTACTGAACTGACTTTTAACAGTTTAAATCATTTCTGATCTTAAGCATAGGCTAACTGGAATTTCTTAGTCCCGTATTTATTTTGTATATAGTCAATCCATTTTTTCCAGTCTCGTTTATATATCTCATTTGAATGATCTTTGAGATATGCCGATATTTTAGCCATCTCGGCTAAGTTTGTTACTTTCAATGTCCATTCTTGGATTGTAGGCAAGTCTTCCTTCTTCCAATATTGCGCCACCAACAGTCTTGCTGCAGTTATCAGGTGCAGAATCAAATTGGTCTCTACCACTGTAAAGTCAGTACATATACCTAGTAAAAATAACTGAGGAATAAACTTTATCCTTCTTTTAAAAACATTTTGCATGACCCACCATATTTTTATCCAAAATGCCTTAACCTTTTGGCAGGTCCACCATATATGATAATATGTAGCATCGAGAGAACCACACCTCCAACACTTAGGCTGTACATTCGGATACATAGAAGCCAACTTTTTAGGATCTAAATGCCATCTATAGAACATCTTGTAAAAATTTTCTCTCCGATTTTGAGCTTGTGTAAATTTCACATTTCTTACCCAGATTCTTTCCCATGTATCCAACATTATTGGTTCCTCAATATTTTGAGCCCATTTTATCATACAATCTTTAACTAATTCTGTTTCCGAATCCATCTGTATTAATACATTATATATCCTCTTTATATGCATTAAGCTTTGATCTCTTATTTGTTTAAACAGATTATCCTCAACTTGGATAAAACCAATTTTTTGATCTATTTTCCACCTAGCCTGTAATTGCCCATACTGAAACCATGTTTGAACTACCTTCTCCTCTTTTATTTTTTTTTATTTTTTAAAGATTTTATTAGTAAAAAGAAAATACAACATCCATAACTTGTAACAAACAATACAACTACATTTCGCGATATTCCCATACTATCAAATCATTATAAACATCAAAGGTTAGGTATCTTTCCCTCCCTCTTTTCTTCCCTCCCCCCCTTACTTCCTTCTCCCCTGCCTTCCCTCCTTTCTTTTCTCCTTTCCTCCTTTCCTTCCCCGTCCTTTCTCTCCCTCGGTCCCCCCCTCCTTCTCACATACCTTTCCTCCTTCCCTGCCTCTTTCCCTCCTCCTTCCTTTTAATCTCCCTCCTTTCCTCCCTCCTTCCCTCCTTCCTTTCAACTCTCCTTCTCTCTTTCTTTCCCTCCCTCTTTCCCTCTTTACTACCCTCTTCTCTACCCTCCCTCCTTCCTTCCCCAGTTTTTCCTCTTTCTCCTCTCCTTCTTTCTTCCCACCTTCTTTCCCTTCTCTTCTTTCTCTTCCTCCTCTTTATCCTTCCCCCCTTCTTCTGCCTTTCCTATTCCTCTCCTTTCTCCTCTCCATCCTGACTTCCCTACTGCCCTCCCTCCCTCCCTTCTAACCTTTATTACATTTGCATGTTTTCCTCTGCTGAGGACAACCTGGTTTTCTTTCCCTTTCCTTGCTTGAAGAGGCAAGGATTATAAGTCCTCTCGCCTCATCTAAAATGAAGTTTGATCGCTAATTTTATGCAGGTAATTATAGCGGATTTCCTATCAGCTTTTTAAAGTTTTCCCAACATTGTAGCGTAACAAAATTGCTCGACGGTGGGTTCTCGCCCCTGATACATTTCTCCTTTCGTTTATCTCTCAGTTGTTGTATATTGTTCATTTGAGTTATTAGTTTAATCGTATTAGGTTAGTCAGCTATCTCTTTTTATGTCTAGGTCTTTACTTACTCATCAAGCCATTTGTATAGCTTCTCCCAGACTGTATAAAAGTCTGTGTCTTCTTTGTCATTAATTCGCATCGTCAGTCTGTTCATTTCTGCTAGTTCTAAAATTTTATTCATCACCATAGTGTTGGTGGGGGCATTTTCACTCTTCCAGCACTGTGCGTAAACAATCCTTGACGCTGTCAGAATATGGACTAGGAGGTATTGGTCAGATTTACAAATTTTTTGATCTATTATTCCTAATAAGAAAGTTTCCGGCTTAAGGCATAGTTTAATTGACAGGATTCCATTCAGCCATCCTAGTATTTGCTTCCAATATGCTTTGGCTACCGGACACGTCCACCACATATGGTAGTACGTGCCCAGCACCGTTTTACATTTCCAGCATATGGCCGAAACTTTTGAAGACATTTTCGCCAGTCTTGTCGGTGGAAGATGCCAGCGGTAGAACATTTTATATATATTTTCTTTATAGGCCGTCGACTTTGTCAATTTTAGGTTCCATTCCCAGACTCTTTCCCAGTCGTCTAGGTCTATTGTGTGGCCAATGTTTTGGGCCCAGGTTACCATGACTTCTTTTACCCTTTCTGCTTCCGTTTTTCGAATCAGTAAGCAGTTGTATATTTTTGAAATTAATTTCTCATCTGGTCCAATTAAAATTTTATCTAATTCCTGGTTCTTGTTCTGGAAGCCAGGTTGTGCTAGGTCGAATTTGTGTTTGTTTTGAATTTGGAGATATGGCCACCAATCAATGTTTATTCCCTTATCAGCCAAATTTTCCCTGGGGTTTAGTTTGTTTTGGTCGTCTAGCAGCTGTTGGTAGGTAACAATTTTATCCAAGTTTACCAAATTCGGGTATATCAGGGCTTCCGTCGGAGATATCCATTTAGGTAGTTGCGTGTAGTATCTCCTTCTAATTTCGAGCCAGTCTTTAATCAATACCCCCCTTAAATGGTGACTACTAAAATAATTGTGGATTTTATTTCCCTCGCACCATAGGTAGTTATGCCACCCGTATTGCAGGTCGTGGCCCTCTATTGTTAAGATTCTTTTATTAGCTAACATTACCCATTCTTTTATCCACATAGTTGTTGCTGCTTGATGATATGTTTTCCATTCCGGTAATCCCATTCCCCCTTGAGTTCTTTTATCCTGCAGGTGCATATATTTTATTCTGGGCTTTTTACCATTCCATATAAAGTTTCGAATCATTTTGTCCAAATCATTATAAAATTTTTCCCCTAGCTTGACCGGTGCCGTTTGAAATAGGTAGAGGATTTTTGGCAGAACATTCATTTTAATTACTGCGACTCTTCCCATCAGTGATAGTTGTAGTTTTGACCAGTTTTTTAAGTCCTTTTGGGTATTCTGTAACAACTTATCATAGTTGTCTTCTTTTATGGAAGAGCATTTCGCAGACAGCCAGATCCCTAAATACTTAATTTTTTTAGTTACCTTTAATTCCATTGTTTCCTCTAGTTCTCCAATCTGGTTTTTGGGGAAGTTTTTTATAATCATTTTTGTTTTTTCCTTGTTTATTTTTAAACCGGCCACACACCCAAAGTTCTCAATGTCCTTCATCAAATTCGGTCCTGAAAGTAAGGGGTCTTCTATGATAAAGACCATGTCATCCGCGAAGGCCTGTACTTTATATTGTTCTCTTTTTATGGTCAAGCCCCTAATTTCCTGATTTGATCTTATCCGATTTAAAAGGACCTCTAGTGACGTAATAAATAGTAGTGGGGAGAGCGGGCACCCTTGTCTAACACCCTTTCCAATTTGTATCCTCTCCGTTAGTTCCCCATTGACTATAATATTTGCAGATTGCCGTGAATATATAGATTCTATAATCCTAATAAATTTATCGCCAAATTTCATCATTTTTAGTTGAGTGGTTAGAAAGTTCCAATCTAGGTTATCAAAGGCTTTCTGAGCGTCGACAAAGATTAATGCGAGTTGTTTCTCGGATCTTGTTTGATAGAATTCCAGGGTATCAATTATTATTCTTGTATTGTTTCTAATATGTCTTTTTGGGAGAAAGCCGTTTTGATCCGAATGTATACTCTGATTTAATATTATTTTTAGTCTTTCCGCCAATATTGATACAAAGATTTTGTAATCTGCATTTAACAGGGATATGGGTCTATAATTTTGGACCTTGCTACTGTCCGCCTCTTCCTTTGGTATTAGGGTGATGTAAGCTTCCCCCCATGATTTTGGGACCCTACCATTTTGTAATGCCTCATTACATAGTTCTAATAGTTTATCTTCTATGGTATTTTGAAGTTTTTTATATATTTCCGACGGAAGCCCATCCGGCCCAGGTGTTTTATTGTTTTTTTGTTTTTGAATGGCCTTTTTCAGTTCTTCTTGTGTGATTTCTTTATCGAGCATCTCTCTCATCTCCTCCGACAAGACTGGAAGCTTCTGCTTTATAAGGTATTTTCTAATGTCTTGTTCATTAATTTCGTCTTGTTTATATAGTTTCCTATAATAGTTCTGTACTATCTTTTTCTTTTCTCCTATTTCTTGTTTCAAATTCCCCTCCTCGTCATACAGTTGTTTAATAATTCTTTTGACCTTCTCCTTTCTTATTTTGTGGGCCAACCATCTCCCAGTTTTATTTGCATGTTCAAAATAATTCTGCTTCATTCTCTTAATGTTTTGTGCTATTTCCTCTTGAGAGATCAAATTTATTTGGTGTTTAATTAACTCTCCTTTTTCCCTGTGTCTACTATTTTCTGGCTCTTTCTGGGTCAGCAGTTCCATCTCTCTTAATTCTTTGTTCAATGTATTAAGTTTTTCCCTGTGTATTTTGTTTCTTCTTATTGTATAGGCTATGGATATTCCCCTCACAACTGCCTTCATCGTGTCCCAAACATTTTGTATTGAGGTCTGCTCTTTACCGTTTTCTTTAAAGAAGTAGCCCAATTCCTTTTCTATTTGTTGTACAAATTGTTTCTCTTGTAGTATGTTCTGGTTTAATGTCCACCTAGCTTTTATCCTTGCCTTCCCTTTCCATTGCCATAAGACTGGGTGATGATCGGCCCACTTGTTGGTTATTATTTCAATATTTACAGTATCCATGAGTAGCTCCGAGTTTGACCAAACCATGTCGATACGGGACCATGAATTATGTGGATGGGAGTAAAACGTGTACTGTTGCATCTTGTCATTCATTGCTCGCCAGACATCATAAAGATCTAAATCCTTCACCATATTTACATAGGCAGACGGTAGTTTCCTTCTTGTGCTTTTCTTGTGAGTACCCTTATAGTCCATCTTACCGTCTGCAATAGCGTTGAAATCCCCTAGAATACATATATTTTGCCACTCTATTTCATTTATCCTCTTATATAGATTAATATAAAATCTCTCTTGTTTTTGATTTGGGGCATAGATTCCAACTAGTAAAAATTTTTTCCCACCATTAATTATCTCCACCATTAATACCCTACCGTCTTTGTCTGCATATATTAATTTGGGGTTTAACCATTCTTTTATATACATTACAATTCCTCTTTTTCTGGTTTGTGCTGACGAGCAGAATGTTTTACCTAGTTTTGGACAGACCAACAGGTTATTGTATTTTTCTTTAATGTGGGTTTCCTGCAGACAGATTACATCTAACTTTTGTTTCACTAGATCCAACAGTACGCGTTTTCTTTTGGAAGTTATGTTAAGACCATTTACATTTGCTGATAGTACATTCGTTTCCCATTCTTCAATTCCCTTACACGTTATTCGCTTTGAGGGCGCCTTTGGATCGAGTCTCGATGGGTGACCTTGCTCTCGGATCTTCTCTGCCATATCTCTCTCGTTCTCTGGCCTCTCCTGGCCCCCGCCCCTCTGGTTGAGTGTCAATTATAGTGTCCTCCTGTCTTAAAAGTCCTTCTTTATTAAATCTCTCATCGTCTGCTAGTAAAAGTTCCTGGAATTCTTGAGCTTTCGCCAAGGTGTCTATTCGGTATTTCTTTTCCCTCCATGTTATCAGCATTCCTTCTGGAAGGAGCCATCTGAACTGGATTCTGTCTCTGTTTAAACGTGTGGAGAGGAAGTTGTATTTCCTTCTCTTCTCTCTGACTCTCCGTGGAGTCTGTTTTAAGATGAGAATTTCTTTACCTTTGTATGTTAGAGAGTCCCCTCTTATTGTACTTAGAATGTCCTCTCTCAGCTGTCTTCTCAACACCCTCACATGGATCTCCCTCGGAAGCCGGTGGCGTCTCGCGAAGCCTGTATTGACTCTATAGGCTTCGTCCAGATCATTAATAACCTCTTTTTTCGGCCTGCCGAGGACTAATCCCAGGATTTCTCCAATCAGCTCCCGGAGGTTTTCATCTTTTGCTTCCTCCACGTTTTGTAGTCTTAAATAATATGCTGATCGCTCTAATTCTAGCTGGAGGATGGCCTCCTCCAGGCTTGAGTTTATAGATTCCAGATTGTCCTCTACTTTGTCTATCCTTTTTTCCGCTATTTCCGTTCTCCCCTTAACATTTTGGATTTCCTGCTCATTTTTCAGCAGCGCTGTTTGTATTACTCCTATGCGTTCCTCAATTCTTCCCATATTGTTTCTTACTTCATGTATTTCATTCTTTACTCCCTCCAGGCCTTTGGTGAGACTTTCACCCATCTTCAGTATTGTCTCTTGTAGGGAGTCCATTGTTACTTCCTGGTCTTGCAGGGTTGGGGCTGCCTTATCTCCCGTTTGCCTGCCCTCAGGGGACTTTTCCCTCACCGGGGTAGATAATTAGATTGAAACCTGGCTCCTTCAAAGTATTATTTACTCACTTGTTACTGTTTTCTTTGTTTGTTTGAAGGCTCTTCTTCAGATGTCCTTCCTGAAGAAATTAACTTGCGATCTACACTTAGGAATACTAGGAGTACAATTTTCTTCATCCTCTGGCTTATATTCTTCTTTGTTTAAGAGTAACATCCTTAGCACATCAATGTGTTTTTCCCCTCAATTTCTCTGCCCCTAAATAGTGAGGAAGCATTCACGTCCTTGGGCATAGCTCTGCTTTCAATGCTTCCAGCCCCTCCGAACTGGATTTTACTCTTTTGATAGTGCAAGAGGGAAATTAATTAGGTTTGTTCCTCTCCCGTGAAGTAGTTTCGATGGTTCTGAGTTGTTTTAAGAAAGAAGGTTTAAGATACCTCAAGTTGAATTTCAGTGGAAATGGATGCTGACATTTCCAATAAATATATGCACTTGAGAGCTTCCTTCCTTCAGAATGACCAAGCACTCTGTGATGTTCTAAGGGCTAAGAGCAGTGTCCATTGTGGCAACTTTAGTAGTGGAAGAATAGCAGGCAGTGATGGAGGGAAGAGTAAAAGGAGTCACTAGTTTGGAGTCATTACATTGTCACAAACGACTCAACTTCAGCCCCCCCCCCCAATGAATTCCATTGATCTTTATCTAATAATAATTGAGCACTGAACATTGGTTAACTAGATTCTTATGTTCAGGAGAAAAGTCTGCAGAGACTCTCAATCATCCAGGTCATGGTTGTCCCAAAGATGCTTTTTCAGGAGGCAACTGGGATTCCTTGTTTTTTCTTTTTCTTTTGAAGACATTTTGCTTCTCATCCAAGAAGCTTCTTCAGCTCTGACAGGATGGTGGGGAATGGAAGGATTTATCTTCCTTGTAGACAGCTGGTCATTTGCATCCTTTTAGAGGGTCACTGAAGCACTTGGAGGTTTATCTTTGTCCTCAGGGTCCCTCGAGTGTTGCTCCTGGTTCCTGTAGTCTCCAAGTTTTCCTCTGGAAATTCATTCCTACTCCTACACCATTCAAAAGGTGCTCATCCTTTTACCTATATTCAGGTTGTAACAATAAATTCTTTTGTGCTTTTGCACCAATGGATGATCCTGATGATTTGCACCTGACAGTGAAGGATATGAAGAAGCAGAAACCTCTGATGAATCCAAGTCTTCAATTACACCCCCACTTATGCTGATATGGAAGCATCTTTGGAAGGCTTCCTTAATTTCGTCTTCAAGCCTTCCGCTGGCTCTTATTCTCCTGCTTCATCGCTTTCTGTCATTTGGCTTACCCTGTTCTGTAGCAAGAATGTTGCTTGTAATTAATACTTGCAGACATCCCAGGAGGCCAAGTGACTGCTAATAACCAGAAAACACTGATACTTCTTAACTCCTCAAGCCTGTTTTACTCTGAAAGTCAAGAGAAGACACAGCCCATAGACTTGTCTAATCACCATTCGGGGAAGAAAGTCTAAAGGAGCAGGAAAGCTATCCGCGTGGCATGGATTGCTGACCATAGCTTTCTTTTTTTTTAAAAAAAAAAACAGAACTTTTTTATTTTTCTTTAAAAAAAAACACAAATATGTCATCATTTGTCAATCATTAAGACATTGAAGTACAATTTTTTTTTGTTGTGTGTGCCCCTCCCTCCCTCCACCCCCCACCCCCCCTCCTTCTTCCCCCCCCCGACTTCCCAGAACCCGTACACGGTATGGATTTTTAACTAACACAGTCTAAAATCTATTGAGAAAAAAGAAATAAAGAAATTAATGACATTCTAGATTGACCTTAGCTTCTTCTTACTGAACTGACTTTTAACAGTTTAAATCATTTCTGATCTTAAGCATAGGCTAACTGGAATTTCTTAGTCCCGTATTTATTTTGTATATAGTCAATCCATTTTTTCCAGTCTCGTTTATATATCTCATTTGAATGATCTTTGAGATATGCCGATATTTTAGCCATCTCGGCTAAGTTTGTTACTTTCAATGTCCATTCTTGGATTGTAGGCAAGTCTTCCTTCTTCCAATATTGCGCCACCAACAGTCTTGCTGCAGTTATCAGGTGCAGAATCAAATTGGTCTCTACCACTGTAAAGTCAGTACATATACCTAGTAAAAATAACTGAGGAATAAACTTTATCCTTCTTTTAAAAACATTTTGCATGACCCACCATATTTTTATCCAAAATGCCTTAACCTTTTGGCAGGTCCACCATATATGATAATATGTAGCATCGAGAGAACCACACCTCCAACACTTAGGCTGTACATTCGGATACATAGAAGCCAACTTTTTAGGATCTAAATGCCATCTATAGAACATCTTGTAAAAATTTTCTCTCCGATTTTGAGCTTGTGTAAATTTCACATTTCTTACCCAGATTCTTTCCCATGTATCCAACATTATTGGTTCCTCAATATTTTGAGCCCATTTTATCATACAATCTTTAACTAATTCTGTTTCCGAATCCATCTGTATTAATACATTATATATCCTCTTTATATGCATTAAGCTTTGATCTCTTATTTGTTTAAACAGATTATCCTCAACTTGGATAAAACCAATTTTTTTATCTATTTTCCACCTAGCCTGTAATTGCCCATACTGAAACCATGTTTGAACTACCTTCTCCTCTTTTAATACCTCTAAAGATTTTAATTGTAATACCCCCCTTTCCGAGGTAAGAAGCTGTCTGTAAGTAATTCTGTCCTGTTTTTGTGCTGTATTCATATTTTCAATTGCGTGTCTAGGAATTGCCCACATGGGTATCTTGTCATTTAATTTATATTGGTATTTCTTCCAAACCCGCAATAAAGCATTTCTTAAAATATGACTTTTAAAATTCTTATCCATTTTTTTGTTGAATAACAGGTAAGCATGCCAACCAAATACCAGATCGTGTCCCTCAATATTCAATATTCTATCATTGGTTAAATGAGTCCAATCACTAATTACAGATAATGCCACTGCATCATAATATAGTTTTAAATTAGGTAGTTTCAATCCTCCTCTCTCACGTACATCTTGCATTATTTTCATCTTTACCCTCGGCTTCTTTCCTGCCCACACAAATTTGTTGATACCCTTCTGCCATTCTAAAAGGTTCGCATCTTTTTTAAGTATAGGTAACATTTGGAAAAGAAATAAAAATTTTGGTAAAATGTTCATTTTCACTGCCGCTATCCTACCCAGCAAAGATAAGTGCAATTTCTCCCATTTTTTTCATCTCTGTCTGTATGCTATGCCAAAGTGGTTCATAATTATGCTTATATAATTTCCCATTTGAAGTTAAAATGTTAACTCCAAGATATTTCACTTTTTTAACTACCTCACATCCTAGCATCACTCCTAATTCTTCCTTTTGTTTAATATTCATATTTATAGCTAATATTTTGGTTTTTCCTAAGTTTATTTTAAAACCCGACACTTGACCATATTGATTAATCGTATTCATTAAAACCATACTGGATTCCTGCAGTTGTTCCAATATTATGACCAAATCATCCACAAAAGCGCGGACTCTATATTCTTGCTGCCTAATCTTGATCCCTTTTAAACCATCCAAGCCCCGTATTTTATTCAACAATACTTCCAAAGTTATAATAAACAATAATGGGGACAAAGGACAGCCCTGTCTTGTACCTTTTCCAATTTGAAAAGAGTCTGTTAAATTTCCATTGACTATAATTTGTGCTGTTTGCTGTTGGTATATTGCTTTAATTGACTGTAAAAAATTATCTCCTATCTGCATTTTTTGCAGTATCTTCAGCAGAAATTGCCAGTTAACTCGATCAAAGGCCTTCTCAGCATCCAAAAATATAAACGCAGACCATAGCTTTCTGAAGGTGGAAAATCCTTTTTTCAAGAACGTCGATGGTAGCGAAAGGTGTTGACACTGGGAATTGACCAAGACATTGACTTTCTTAAAAAGACAAGATGGAAAAAAGGAACCTCCCCTCCAGAAAAAAAAACACCCAGGAAAAAAGAAAAGATGCAAAAGGAGGAGAGAAAAATTGCTTCTACCATTTTAAAAATAACCTCAGGAAATGTCCTCCAGTAGCTACTGTGTTTCCCCAAAAATAAGACAGGGTCTTATTTTCTTTTGACCCCCGAAATAAGCACTTGGCCATATTTTTGGGGAGGTCTTACTATTTTTGAAGTGCAAGAGGCAGTGAGCATGGTCACCTCATGGATGCTGCTGTGTTGCAATATTTTTGGGGAGGGCTTATTTTGGGGGGAGGGCTTATTTTAATACATGCACTCAAAAGCCCAATTGGGCTTATTATCCAGGGAGGTCTTACGTATTTCCAAATTAGGAAGCTATAAAGGTTCTATGCGTGCTAGTTGTTCCCGACTCTAGGGGGCGGTGCTCATCTCCATGTCAAAGCTGAAGAGCCAGCGCTAGCCAAAGACGTCTCCATGGTCATGTGGCCAGTGGATGGTTGCTATTTTTCTATTTGCATTTTACATGCTTTCAAACTGCTAGGTTGGCAGAAGCTGGGACAAGTAACGGGAGCTCACTCCGTTATGCAGGGCTAGGGATTTGAACCACCGAAGTGCCAACCTTTCTGATCGACAAGCTCAGCATCTTAGCCACTGAGCCACCGCATCCCTATAGGAAGCTATAGGCATTGAAAATATCAGAAACTTCTGGAAACAAGTATGTATTTGGAGATTTCATTCCTCTATTTATTGAAGAAATGATGTGCCTTAAAAACAAAGCTGGGAGGGGAAGGAAGGACTTTGCAATTGTGGAAAAGACATTAAGTTAATGTGAGAAGAGGCTATTTCAAGCTTTTGACTAGGGCCTGTCCAAAATATGAGCTCTATTAAAACGGGTATGAGAAATAACAAAAAAAAGCCTGCAAGACAACCCGGGAGAAATACAAAAGAGAAATAACAGGAGGGATTTTTTAATTGGAGAACATGCCTTGCAATTAATACAGTTGAAAGGAAACTGTCAGGCTCACAAGTCATTGTCTGCAGACTGAAGTGCAATTTCTGGCCAACTAGCCTTTTCCAAACTTGGCAAAGGGCATGTCTGGTTCAAAGTTGATGCTTCAGTGGCTGCTTGTTTTTGTCTGATGCCTAGAAGATTGGTGAAGTACTCGACTGCTGCCTACTTGCACACTCACACCCCCAGAGGTGGTATTCTGCCAGTTCTGACCAGTTCACCCGAACCGGTAGCGGAAGTCGCTTGTGGCCCTGCCCACTTACCCCAGCTCTACTGCATCCCATTTAGGTCCTTTTTTTTAAAGGGAAAGCACATGCACAGAAGGCGGAGCACATGGACGGACGTGGATTCACAATAGCAATAGCAATAGCAGTTAGACTTATATACCGCTTCATAGGGCTTTCAGCCCTCTCTAAGCGGTTTACAGAGTCAGCATATTGCCCCCACAGTCTGGGTCCTCATTTCACCCACCTTGGAAGGATGGAAGGCTGAGTCAACCTTGAGCCGGTGAGATTAGAACCGCTGAACTGCAGATAACAGTCAGCTGAAATGGCCTGCAGTACTGCACTCTAACCACTGTGCCACCTCGGCTCTTCACACACTCACATTTGTGAACTGGTAGGGAAGGTAAGTGAATATCACACACACACACACACACACACACGGGTACACTTGGTTTGCAAAGTGTGCTGAGTTACTTCTTTGCCTTTTGACTGTGAGAGGTGCAAGTCAGGAAATTTAAAAATGCTACAAGTTTTTTTTTTCATGCTACCTACACACAAGATTTTGAACTACTAACAAACAAGGTGAATTGGCACCAGATAAGAATCAACAGACTTCAAAAGGGGGGGGACTTCTGGGGTTGTAGAAATTCACTTCTGGTAGTTTAGAAATTCCGAAATGATGGTGCATTTGACCCCGCCCTCAGGGTCAGCCTGGTCATCTCCTACAGGCTGGGTGCAGTGTGGGAATTTAGTTGTTGATATTTGTATGCTATGATTTTCAGATTAACAGATTAATAGAGTTGGAAGGGACCTTCTGGGTCATCTAGTCCAACCCCCTGCCCCAGCAGGAGGCCCTACAACATTTCTGACAGAAGGCAGCCCAGTCTCTTCTTGAAAGCTTCCAGTGATGAAGCTCCCACAACTTCTGAAGGCAAAGTATGTTCCATTGGTTGATCACTGTCAGAAAATTTCTTTCCAGGCTGAGTCTCTCCTTGTTCAGTTTCCATCCATGATTCCTTGTCTGGCCTTTGGGTGCTTTGGAAAATAGCTTGACCCCCTCCTCTCTGTGGCAGCACCTCAAATGTTAGAAGACTGCTATAATGTCTCCCCTGGTCCTTCTCTTCACTAGACTAGCCAGGCCCAGTTCCTGCAACCGTTCATCGTATATTTTAGCCTCCAGTCCCTTCATCATCTTGGTTGCTCTTCTCTGCACTCTTTCTAGAGCCTCAGTATCTTTTTTTTTTAATTAGATGTTTAGCAATTGTTTCTGAGGAACTCTAGGAGCATCTTCATGTCTTTTTGGAGATTATAGGTGGCAACAATGACTTCAGGCAGTACATTTCATGGCTTAATGCTATATCTATTCTAAGGCATTATGGTATTCAATCATTAGGAATTGTATAAAAAAACTATGATAAAATAAGCTATAAGGTAAAGATTCCCCTCCACATATGTGCTAGTCATTCTCAACTCTAGGGGATTGGTGCTCATTTCATTTCAAAGCTGAAGAGCCAGCACTGTCTGAAGATGTCTCCATGGTCCTGTGGCCAGCATGACTAAATGCCAAAAGTGCACTGAGTGCTGTTACCTTCCCACCAAAGGTGGTTCCTAATTTTTCTGCTTCCCTGTTTGTGTGCTTTTGAACTGCTGGGTTGGCAGAAGCTGGGCCAAGTAATAGGAGCTCACTCCATTATGAGGCACTAGGGATTCGAACTGCCGAAATGCTGACTTTTCTGATCGACAAACTCAGCGTCTTAGCCACTGAACCACCACATCCCATGGCTTAATGCTATATCTATTCTAAGTCATTATGGTACTCAGTCATTATGAGTTGTATAAAAGAACAATGATAAAAATAAGACACAGCCTGCACCTTGAACCAAAACATACATTTGGCTTCACAGTTTCACGACAAAGCCGTCATCCTTTACCCCATTTACTCTGAAGTAAATGGCATTGTGCTCAAAGCAAGTTGAACAGATATGCATAGGGTCACACTGTAGCTAAATGTGATGCATTTTGCAACCTGGGCACATTAGAAACCATGGTTTATTGATGTAATTAAATGAACCAGATGTCAACATCTGCCCTACAAATATCTTACGGTCCTTATGGACTGTCTCTGTGGTTTTACTACAAAGCTGATTTGTGTCTCTCTCAAGAAGCAGTGGTAGTAACCAGTACATCTTTGCTTTGCATACAGGGGCTCTGAGAATAAATCTCTTTCTTTGTTATTTTGATGAAAATAACAATCTCCTTTATTTGCTACAGTGAATAATGCATGACACATTTAATTGATCATATTCCTGCTAATTGGAACACACACAGAGTCACAGGCTTACACACAAACACATCCACAAGCACACAGATGTTATCTTGAAATTCTCCACTGAGTTTGTGATAGGGAGGGAGGGAGGGAGGGAAAGAAAATAATTAAACAACAGCTAAGGAACAAAAGATTTCTTACCCATTTTTTTATAGACACCTTAACTTAAGGGAAGGACTTGGCTTACGTCATGTTAGTGGTTCACTTCAACTCTGTTACATGTTTTGGGATGTTTCAAAATGTTGGCATTTGGACAGTGATAGTAAGAGGATGTCATTGTGGTGAAATCTGAAAGTGGGGAAACTAGATTATTCTGACGTTTGAGCTACTAATACTTCTTGCCATGTTTTCCTTAGCATTTAGTCTGTAAACCACTTAAGAGAGGGCTTTATAGCCCTCTCTTAAGTGGTTTACAGAGTCAGCATCTTGCCCCCAACAATCTCATTTTTCTGACTTTAGAAAGATGGAAGGCTGAGTCAACCTTGAGCCTCATCAGGACTGAACTCCAGACTGTGGGCAGAACTTGCCTGCAATACTGCACTTTAACCACTATGCCAACAGGGCTCAGTCTTACTCAGAAGAATTGAAGGAACTATGGTATTAAGCGACATGGTGGCACAGCAACTAGAATGCAGTCTGGCAGGCTACTTCTGCTGACTGCCATCTGCCAGAAGTTTTGCTGTTTGATTCTCATCGGTTCAAGGTTGACTCAGCTTTCCATTCTTCCGAGGTCAATAAAACCAGGACCCAGACTGTTGGGGGCAAAAGGCTGACACTGTAAACTACTTAGAGAGGGCTGTAAAGTGCTCTGAAGCAGTTTATAAGTCTAAGTGCTACTGCTATTGCAGACTACTATTGCCAAGTGCCACCAATTCGATCCTGACCGGCTCAAGGTTGACTCAGCTTTCCATCCTTTTGAGGTTGGTAAAATGAGGACCCAGATTGTTGGGGGCAAAATGCTGACTCTGTAAACCACCTAGAGAGGGCTATAAAGCACTGTGAAGCAGTATATAAGTGTAAGTGCTATTGCTATTAATAATGTACACCTATTATTCCATTATACTACTACAGCTTGGATACTCTGAAAACTCAAGGGAGGTGTAATTTCCAAAACATTGGATGTAATATATTTATTCTATTCTGTTTTGGGCAGGATATTCTTTGAGTATACTTTCCAGGCACCTCATTTTAATAAATTAGAACGGAATCAAAGAAGGACAACAAATGTTGCCAAAGGACTAAAACTACACAGAGCCTGAAGGACTTGGGGTCTGTTTATCTTTCAGGAAACAGAGAAAAGAAAGGTGTGAGAAAACTCTAAAATATCTGAAAGGATGTCACATCGAAGGTCAAGACCTCTTCTTTCTCAACCAGAGCGCAGGACTCTGAATAATAGATTTAAGGTACAATGAGGAAGATTCCAACTTTTTGTCACAAAAGAACTTCCAAGCAATAAGAACAATTTCCCAATGGAACCTATTATCGAGATAGACAGTGGACTTCCCTAAATTGTTTGCGGTCAGATAGAAGCAGGGGGTCATCTAGATTTCTGTCCCCCACTAAGGGGGTTGGTCATAATGACCTAAATCGCCTCTTTTCACTTTGTCATTTGAGGCTTCCCCCACTCTTCCAGGCAATATTTGAGGGGCTGCCACAATGAAGAGAGAGTCAACCTATTTTCCAAATAACCAGAGGGCAAGACAAGAAGTAATGGAGGGAAACTAATCAAAGGGAGAAGCAACCTAAAACTAAGGAGAAATTTCCCAACAGTGAGGACAATTAACCAGGGGAACAGCTTACCTTTAGAAGTTGTGGGTGCTTCATCACTGGCGGCATTTAAAAGAGATTGGACAGCCATTTGTCTGAAATATAGGGTCTCCTGCTTGAGCAGGAGTAGAGTAGAGTAGAATAACAGAGTTGGAAGGGGCCTTGGAGGTCTTCTAGTCCAGCTTAGGTAGGAAACCCTACACCACTTCAGACAAATGGTTATCTAATCTCTTCTTTACAATGTCCAGTGTTGGAGCATTGACAACTCCTGGAGGCAAGTTGCTCCACTGATTAATTGTTCTAACTATCAGAAAGTTTCTCCTTGGTTCTAAGTTGCTTCTCTCCTTGATTAGTCATTGTGTTATTCTGTTATTCTATTATTTGACAGCAGCTAAATAAAAGGCCCCTTGAAACTCTGTTATTATTTTATGACAATCTGAATACTCTCTCAATGAAATAACTGTTGTTTTTAAGTTAGCAATACAGCATTCATCCCACGCCCTCACCATACAAAATAGTTTGAAGGACTCTGGTTCTTAGATCACTTTGAGTCCGTATTACTCTTAAAGTTGCAGGTTTTCAAATCTGCTGCTATCAACTGAGCCGAGGTGGTGCAGTGGTTAGGGTGCAGTACTGCAGGCCACTTCAGCTGACTGTTATCTGCAGTTCAGCGGTTCTAATCTCACCGGCTCAAGGTTGACTCAGCCTTCCATCCTTCCGAGGTGGGTGAAATGAGGACCCAGACTGTGGGAGCGATATGCTCACTCTGTAAACCGCTTAGAGAGGGCTGAAAGCCCTATGAAGCAGTATATAAGTCAAACTGCTAACTGCTAACTAACTTTCTACCCCAACTTAGGATCCAGATCCCTAAGAAATGACAGCTGCAAAAGATGGTGGCAAGGAAGGATCAAATTGTACTGTGTATTTTTTTTCTTTCCCTCCCAAGAAAAGAGAACAGAGACATCTGTGAAGTCAGATATTTAACTAGGAAGAAATGCTTCTCTTTTAAATCTAAAGGACAGGAGCAAAGCAATCTGTTGTTTGTATAGGGGGAAAGAAGCGCCAGTAAAGAAAGAGAAAGCACACTCTGGGGAAATGTGTGCTCTAAGACGCCACTTGAAAAACAAGCATGGGAAACATTTGCACAACATGCAGCAGAATTGAAGAGGCAGAAGCAAGCGGGCAGGTGGTGGGACTGGATTAAATGCAGGTACAAAATGGGAAGGAAAAGCTTCATCAAAACCTGGCATCCACATTCCACTGGGGAACAGCCCAGTGGAAATGTTTTCGGAGCATTTCAAAGGCATTTGGAAAGAGGCTACGGCAACTGTCATCAAGACACAGGCCAACAGAGTAAGGGAGGGACAAAAATCCATTTTTTTAAAAAAGGAATTCTACTGTTGCAACTTCGGATGCCCCGATCACTTTGCATAAATGGGAGGGCCAGTACGAAACCAGGTGTGGCATCTTCAATAGATGCATAGCTGCCACTCAACTTCCGTCTGATTAATGGTTATGGAAACAAAAACAAAGTACTGAACGACAAATCCAAATGATCACATCATTTTGAGAACCCTGACCAGCAGTGGGCGACAACCAGTTTTAACAACCGGTTTGGTGATTGAGTGCTGCCGAGGTGGCGCAGTGGTTAGAGTGCAGCACTGCAGGCCACTTCAGCTGATTGTTATCTGCAGTTCAGTGGTTCTAATCTCACCGGCTCAAGGTTGACTCAGCCTTCCATCCTTCCAAGGTGGGTGAAATGAGGACCCGGATTGTTGTTGGGGGCAATATGCTGACTCTGTAAACCGCTTAGAGAGGGCTGAAAGCCCTATGAAGCGGTATATAAGTCTAACTGCTATTGCTACTGCTATTGCATGCATGTGCCTAATGCGCTTGCGTGCATTGCGTTCAAAACACAGCAATTTGAAGCTCAGCTGCTTACCTTCTAAGGCAGCCCCAGTAAGCGGAGGCATGGAAATCAGCTGTACTGCATGAATCAGCTGAGCCAGAAAGAAGGAAATATATGACAGGATAGGATGGGGGCTGGTGGGCAGGGCCAGCTGATCGTCAGAAATACCGGTTCACTCGAACCAGTCCAAACCGGCAGCAGCCCACCACTAAATCTGGCACATTTAAAGGCCTTTTGAATCTAATTAACAAGCTTAAGCCTCTTCTTGGTGGTGACAAGAGGATGAGGACACAAAATCCCCAGTGAAAAAAGTTCTCACAAATGTCTTCCCTCGGGGTGGAATGTCCCGAAGGAGCTTTTCCAACAGGCAACTTGTCCTTTCTGTTTTTATTTCTTGTTCTTAAAAACGTTGCGCTTCTCATCCAAGAAGCTTCTTCAGTTCTTCAATGGACATTAATATTTTAACTACTATGTATCGGACATGGGGAAAATGGTGTAGGTGGTTGGAGGAAAGAAACAAAGATTAATGAAAGAATCTAACAAAGTTAAAAACTAGTAGTCAAGGAGGATTGTCATATATATATACATACTCAAGGTGCTATTAGTCACCCATAAAGCCCTACATGGCAGTGGATCTGGATACTTGAGAGACCGCCTTCTGCCAATTACATCCCTGCGACCAATAAGATCACATAGACTAGGCCTCCTCCGTATACCATCGGCCAGCCAGTGTCGGCTGGCAACTACAAGGAGGAGGGCCTTCTCAGTAGTAGCCCCGACCCTTTGGAACGAGCTCCCCGTAGAGATTCGCACCCTCGCCACCATCCAGGCCTTCCGCACAGCCTTGAAGAACTGGCTCGCCCGTCAGGCCTGGGGGCAAGGATAGTTCCCCTCCCGAATGATGAATGTATGTTGTTTACTATTTTATTATATGTCTTATCTTAATGTCTGTATTCCCCTTCCCCGATTTTATGTGAGCCGCCCTGAGTCCCCTCAGGGAAAAGGGCGGCCTACAAATATTAATAAAATCAAAAATCAAATCAAATCAAATACTCAAGAGAAATTAAACTTATCAGAGGTAAACAGCCAATATACTAGATAGACAAGCAAAAGATAATGAAATAAGAGGGTTAAAAACAGTGAAACTTAGGTAAAACATATTAGAAGGCAAAACAGCATAAAGAGAATTGTACCGACTTAAAACTGCTATAAGAAAGAACATGAAGTTCCAATGTGTTGTGTAAATGTAGTCTTATATCTAGATTTTTTGTATTCGTATGTTTGGGGGAAAAAAGAAACATGTGAACCACTATAAGTCCATGTATTTTCCATATACTAAATAAATATGGTATAAAGGATGACAAAAATAGGTAGTTTATAAACAAACAAGCGGGGGAAAAGATGGCTGCTCATCTTGTGTTTATTTAAATAAAATAACAAAATAATGCAGATTAATACAGAAGCTAAACAGACCAGCATTCTGAAAGATTGCATGCGAAAACCAAAATAAACAGGAAGGAATCCATCCATCATTTCCTAGAATTTACATGCAAACTGACCTAACATGTTTTTATTTTTTTAAAAAGAGAAAACCCTCCATGTTATGAGTTTCCAATGGCCAGAGGTTAGGAGATTATTTTAAGCACCAAAGATCTAGAGGAATAAAGCACAACAGTTCTTTCATTTCACAGTAATTGAGACACAAACTGAATTACAACAGCAATTTGCAAAATAGGTACATTTTTTTTTTTACTTGATTGTCTTCTACAGTGACAAGAAATTAAAATGCTCTGTCCATCCATTCTGTTCTGACTCAGGCTTCACAAAATCACGAAGCAGACTCCTTATCCTGACAAAACCCCTTTTTATTAAGCTAATGTGAATTCCTCTCATTCACATCCAGCACAGCCCCGGCAAACAGCCTTCCAAGGGTGAATTTACAACCACAGAACTTATCAGGCTTGGAGAGCTGCCAGGCTGAAATCTTCCAAATTCAATGCTGTACAAGAAAATACTTGGCAAGGAGTCTCTGAGAGTCATGAACAAATCTTCACACTAATTAAACAAACTAATTGTCTCCTGCAAACTCCACTCCCCTTTCGCTCCTCTTTCTTCTCTATGGGAGGGGCCATTCACCGTCCACCTGTGCCTTTACTCCCAAATTGGCCCTTGTTCCTTAGCTGTTTCCTTCTCCTGACAGCTCTGCACATGCGCACATTGGGAGCAGGCTCCAGCTGTTTGTCTGCCCTACTGATCTCCCACTCCAAAGGCAGCTGATAACTATCATATGGCCCTGGGCGTATCTCTGCCTCCAACACAAAGCCCTCATCAGAGTCTTTACCAGCATCCAGGACTGTCCCATGTTCCTCCTCAATCTCCTCACTGAGTCTGCCAGCAGCTCCGCTGGTGAGCCACATCACATCCATCCTTCATCATTTAAGACACAGTGATATTTACAATTTCTGTTTAAATGGTTAACTACAACAAGAGTTTTTTTCTGGTTAATCCCAGTTAATCTAATGATGTGGTCTATCTACCTCAGGAACCCTGGACTGAATTTGGGGGTTTCAGCATTGCTGGTTCAGCGATGCTGGTTCAGCATCATAGACTAGGCCAAGGAATCAAGTAGGTTTCAGTAGACTAAAGAACACTTTTGGGAAATAGATATGTCTAGTCTGTTGTGGCCTGGCAGGAGCCATTGGAGCTGCCGCCAGTCTCCGACAGCGAGGGTTCTTATGAGTCGGCCCTGGAGGAGGTGGAGGACCTTGGACAGGGTGCTGACTCTGAGCAGGGCGAGGAGAGACTGGTTGGCCACCAGGTGGCGGCAGAGCCTTAGATCAGAGGGAGTGTTCAGGAAAACAATTGTGAGTTGTTTCAGCATGCACACTGTCGAAGGGCTACTCAATGGAAGGAACAACTGCATAATTGTAGGAGATGATTGCACTTAGTTGATGCTGATTAAGATCCTCTCCTGATTATAAAAGAGACTGTGCCACACCCTGTTTGCAGGAGTCAACGTTCACATTCACGATTCAGTGAAAGCAACTTGGAGAAGTGGTTTGCTGTGAACTTGTTTTGCATTGCCTAGGTTTGTAGTAATTGCTGCCAGAGTGCTTATCTCTTTGTTTATTTTGGGCATGCAGCCAACGAGAGTCTGGACTGATTAAAAGTATTCTTTTGTACATTTGTTTTGGCTTTCGTTCCTGGATGGAGAAGGGGCGGGGGGGGGGGGTCAGAACACTAGTCTAATGTAGAGAAGGATCAGGGTAAAACAAAGGCCGTCTTCCAGGACTGGAAGGGCTGTCACAGAGAATAGGGGTCAACCAATTCTTCAAAGCTCCTGAGGGCAGGACAAAAAATAATAAATGGAAGATTATCAAAGAGAGATCCAACCTAGAATTAAGGAGAAATTTCCTGCCAGTGAGAACAATTAATCAGCGGAAGAGCTTGCCTCTAGAACAGTGATGGCTAAGCTTTTCTGGACTGAGTGCCCAAAGCGTGTGTGTTTGTGCACGCATGCACATGCCCAAACCCTCAAAATGCAACATGCACATACAGCCCACACATGCGCCACAGGCATGCACTCCCTCCATGCATGCACGGCAGAGACCCAAAGACCAGCTGGCCAGAGGGAGGCATGGGTGCATGTGCAGCAGAGCTGAATCGGCTCGCATGCCCACAGAGAGGGCGCTGTGTGTCACCTCTGGTATGTGTGCCATAGGTTTGCCATCACGGCTCTAGAAGTTGTGGTTGTTTCAACATTGGAAGTTTTCAAGAAGAGATTGGATGGCTATTTGTCTAGAATGGTACAAGATCCCCTGCTCAAGCACAGGGTTGGACTAGAAAACTCCAAAAGTCCATACTTTCCAACTTTGTTATTCTGTATAAAGAGCATAGGTGGCGCAGTGGTTAGAGTGCAGTACTGCAGACCACTTCAGCTGACTGCTAACTGCAGTTTGGCGATTCAAATCTCACCAGCTCAGGGTTGACTCAGCCTTCCATCCTTCTGAGGTGGGTAAAATGAGGACCCAGACTGTGGGGGCAATAATGCTGACTTTGTAAACTGCTTAGAGAGGGCTGAAAGCCCTATGAAGCAGTATATAAGTCGAAATACTATTGCTATTGCTATTGCTATTCTATATTCTATAAATCAGCTTGGCAGGGAGATCCCATGTTTCCAGAAGACCAACCAGATCACTTGACTAAACTTGTTTAGATGAATATTTCAGATGGATTAATCTCATTGGGAAAAAAAGTTTCCTCTGCTTTCCTTCTTCTGGTGCAGAGATAATGTGGGTGGGAGGATTCAAATCCTAATGCAAATGAATGCAATTCATACATCCCAAATTTAAAAACCAGAATGCAAGCAATTGATGACATTCCTTATTACAGACCTCAATAACTTTCTGTCTGTGCCAGTTTAAAATGGCCTTACAGTTGAGGGGGAAAAAAGAGCAGTGCAATTTCCTGCCATTTAGATATAAGAATTTCACCAATGTAAATTCTCATGGGAAACAACAATAAAGGATTAAAAAGTTTTGCAAAAGAACAGAAGAAATGAAAAACACAGCATCACCCACTTTTGTGATAAACCTATCTTCACTTTGCATTATCCCTCCTTCTGCAGCTTCCTCGATTCCCCAAAAAAATTCAACGCAGCCTCTAGCCAGCAATAAATTACCCAGCTTTATAAGCAAAACAGATCACAATTATACAGTTTAATCTGCACTTTTCGGAATGGTGTGATACAGGTCACAAAACAATTGAGGCTTACAGAAGTTCATTGGTGCAGGGATGCATTATCTTCGGGAAAATCTCTTATAAACATATATGTCTGACAATGGAAATATTAGAGGAGGTGTCTTTAAAAATAAATCCATTGGGAGAAATGTTTATTCAAATATATACTACTACCGGTAGTATAAGACTACTATCAACTGTCTTATGCTCTCCAGTTCCTCTCTTGGTGTCCAGGAAAACACCGCAGCTTAATACCTATGTATATGTGGTACTTTGCTCAATAGTAGTAACTGTGAGAGGGATCTTGGAGTCCTAGTGAACAATCATTAAATATGAGACAGCCGCGTGCAGCAGCTACCAAAAAAGCCAACACAGTTCTAGGCTTCATAAACAGAGGGATAAAATCAAGATCATGTGAAGTGTTAATGCCACTTTATAATGCCTTGATAAGGCCACACACAATACTGCATCCAATTTTGATCCCTCTGATGTAAAAAAAAATGTTGAGACTCTAGCAAGAGTGCAGAGAAGAGCAACAAAAATGCTTAGGGAACTGGAGGCTAAAACATATAAAGAACAGTTGCTGGAATTAGGTAGGTCTGGTTTAATAAAAAGAAGGACTAGGGGAGACATGATAGCAGTGTTCAAATATCTTAGGGACTGCCACAAAGAAGAGGGAGTCTAGCTATTCTCCAAAGCACCTGAGGGCAGGACAGGAAGCAATGGATGGAAACTAATGAAGGGGAGAAGCAACTTTGAACTAAGGAGAAATTTCCTGACAGTTAGAACAATTAATCAGTGGAACAACTTGCCTCCAGAAGTTGTAAATGTTCCAACAATGGAAGTTTTTAAGGAAATGTTGGATAACCATTGTCTGAAGTGGTATGGGGTTTCCTGCATAAGTGGGGGGTTGAACTAAAAGACCAGCAAGGTTCCTTCCAGCTCTGTTATTTTATTCTATTCTACCTGATAGAGATACACCTTGGAAAAGATATTCAGATCTTTATCTCTATGCCTACAGAGATCAGAGTCATGCCAACCATGATATTCCCCTTGACATTCCACAGAAGTGAAAAGTTGGACTTTGAAGAAGCAAGATAAGAAAAAGTATTGTCACTTCTGAAGGTTGGTGTTGGAGATGACTCCTGAGAATACAGTAAACAGCCAAGAAATCAAACAAATGGATCATCAGGCAAATCAATCCAGAGTTGGATTGGGTGATGGGATGACACATCATCAATTCATGAATCTATCAATCTTTCAAAGCAAAACATCAACTAAAGACAATGTTTATATTCAGCAACTTTTCTGGGGCCAGCATTGATCTCAGAGGGATTATTAGAAAACACAAATGAATGAGTAGTTGCAACCATCCATTTGAAAATATGAAACATGGCATGAAGATCGCTTTAGTCCCTATCTTTACCTCTCACTTTGTAATTTACTCCTGATCCCTCAGAATGACAACCAATAGCCACCATCGACTCTGAATGTGATCATTGTAGTTTCCATCTTCTACTAAACTAGGGGTTGGCAACCTTAAACACTCAAAAGAGCCATTTGGACCCGTTTCCCACAGAAAAGAAAACACCGGGAGCCACAAAACCCTTCATATGCCTGACTATTTCCTGTGCGGCCAGAGAACTAGCATATGTAGTTGAATCAAACATTCTGTTTTCTTCTGAAACTTTTCTTGCATTTATCCATGGTTGGCCTACCGGGGGTAAAAAAGCTCAATAAATCGCATGACAGTGAGTGTCACACATTAGTGGTTGTGACACATATTTTGAGAGACAGGGAGCCGCAGCAGAGGGATAAAAGAGCCACATGTGGCTCCAGAGCCACATGCGGCTCCAGAGTCACATGCGGCTCCAGAGCCACATGCGGCTCCAGAGCCACAGGTTGCTGACACCTGTACTAAACCCTGATAGAATTCTTCAGTTAAATGACTATGGAAATTATCAGTCATGCAGGTGACGGTTGTCCCAAAGTTGGTTTTTTTCAAGAGGCAATTGGACTTTTCTTTGAAGACGTTTCATTTTTCATCCAAGAAGCTTCTCATCTAATTTGCACCACTCAGGTGACCCTGATGACACAGTTAAACCTTCAGGTGACCTTAACAACCTGCTAAAAATGAAAATGACCAGCTGTCTGCAAGGAGTATAAATCTTTCCATTCCTCACCATCTAGTCAGAGCTGAAGAAGCTTCTTGGATGAGAAGCGAAACGTCTTCAAAGAGAAAAAAACCCCAGAAAGTCCAATTGCCTCTTGAAAAATAAAGCACCTTTGGGACAATTCTTCAGTTAGTTTCTTTCTTCCTTCATCAGAGATTAGTCCAGTTCATTCAATTACATCCTGATGTTTGGTAAATCAGAGTTTTTAATGCTAACAGATTTATAATTAAAACAAGCTTTACACCACAAACATTTCAACACAAGGCTGGCCTTGAAATCTTGAGCATATTGTAGGAACCGCTTGTCAGGTCTACCTCAAAAAGCACAGCTACTTTATCCTGACACCTTGTTAGAATTATGGACAATTCTGTTTGGGAATCCAAGCACATCTTAGCCCATTAGCATAGAACATTTGTCAGGCAGAATAGTTTTATTGCAAGTAGACATAACCTTTATAATACAATCGCATGCCATGTAGTTGGTTGCCAGTGCACTCTGCATTTAAGCTTCAATTTAAAGGATAAATGGGGGGAAAAAGTTATCTCAAACCTTTGCACAATTAGAGCCTCCAATCATAAGAAAAAAGTCAATTTCCCCAGAGAATCCCTGTCTGGGTGGCAATTTGCTTGTAGGTTTAGAAACAGTCCTCCGCTGTTCATATATATTTGTGAGTGTGGACACACATGGACGGACACACACACACACACAAACACACACAGAAAGATAAATGGATACAGAGACATTCTACAGAAGTAGCCGGATTAAGTTAGAGACTGCATTTGAGTGCGACTCTTATTATTATTCACTGCCAATTTACTAGGCTGAAAATCACAATCAATGCCTCCCTCTCTCTGAGACATTAAACTACTTATCCATAATTTTCATGTCCTGTGTGTCTACTTCAACCTTAATAAAAAATACCATGGGCGAATTTTTGAATAGTTGTGCTTGTTGAAGTATGAAGAAATGCAAGAAAACTGGGAATTGGGAGAAAGCTGCCAGATACAATCTGCATATATATTAATTCATCCTGTACTTGTTGAAACAACAGAAAGGCATTTCTTGCCTTGTCTTAGTCTGGTATCTCTACCTATGCTTCTTATTAGCTTCCCATGCTTCATCCAAAGTGTTTGGCCCACTTGGCATCCCTTCTTTTCCAATCAGTTCCATATATTCTTCCTAGATATCCTTATTCTGAGTCACCCTTTTCTGAACGTGTACATCAAGGAAGAAAAAAAAACCGGTGGCCTCCAGGTATTTCTGAACTATATCTGTCACAAACTGCACATTTGAACACATGGCTGAGATTGGTGGTGGTTGTAACAATATCTGAAGCACACCTTTTTAATACCTAATGTGCATAGTCCCATTCTCTTTATCTCACAGAATCCCTCTGGAAATGTCCCATGGTGCATTCATTTCAACATCATTATTCTCATAACCAAGTGGATCCCTGCATATTTCATATATGTCCCAAAGCATTCAAAAATCAGCCCACTGAAAATGTCTAAAGTCTGTCTCGTATCCATAAATGAAAAGCACCGCTGAAAGAGAAAAGCAAAATCAAAACTAAGTCTAAATTTCATTTCATTTCTATTTAATGTATTTATGCAGACCTCAAATTTTAGGGAGGGGGAAACCCCATTGGACAAAGATTCTCTTTTCAGTACAATATATGAGATGAAGATCTTGATTTTGTGGGATTCTACCTTCCAATTTCCATCCTGCACGATTGATCAGAAATCTGAACGCTCTTGCATCTTTTAATTGAATTTAGTTGACTGTTTTTCCCCCAGGGGATGAGTTTAACTAAAGTTTTATCAAATACTAGTTCTATCAACTGTTTTTTATTCTAGTCCATCCATACAGTGCTTTCTGCTCAACTGAATCCAGCCATCATGTTTATAACACAAGGATTTTTGTATTCATTATAAATGTGGGAACTTGGGAGCAGGACACAAATTATGGGCAAGCATTTCACTGGGGCTAAATTGTACAGGAAATCGGCAAGGATATCTGACATTGAATGAAAATTAATTAATTTTTTTAAATGAAAAATGAAGAAATACACTAGTGGCAAACAAAGTGTTGGGGAAGGAATAGGAAATTGCATTTGTTTCAAGGTACAGCGAATAATGCTAATTTACTTGGGCAAGATTCAGTACGCTGCCTATGAAACTGGACCAGCTATAAAATAAAAACCCATTTGATAAAAAGGATGAGATGGATAGGTAATATAATCTCATTATTTCAGTACCAAGGATAGTTGCTAAACTCTAAATTTCATCTAGCTATCCCGCTGCATCAGTTGATTGAAAGCAGGGATGCAGAGTTAGTTTCTTTTTATTTTATTTTTGTATATGGTTCAGATCAGTCTGACCCAAAGGGACACAGTGGCTCAGTGGCTAAGACGCTGAACTTGTCAATCAGATAGGTCGGCAGTTTGGTGGTTCGAATCCCTAGTGCCATGTAACAGAGTGAGCTCCCGTTACTTCTGCCAACAGCTTCTGCCAACTTAGTTTGAAAGTATGTAAAAATGCAAGTAGAAAAATAGGAAACACCTTTGGTGGGAAGGTAACAGTGTTCCATGCACCTTCAGTGTTTAGTCATGCCAGCCACATGACCACAGAGATGTCTTCAGACAGCGCTGGCTCTTCGGTTTTGAAATGGAGATGAGCACCACCCCCTAGAGTCGGGAACGACTAGCACATATGTGCAAGGGGAACCTTTACCTTTACCTATACAGTTCAGATCAGTCTGTCCCAAATTTCATCCCTCCTAGATTTCAGTTTAAGTATAATACCGTATTTCTATAACTAATTTCTCAATTACCAAATGAAGCTTGCTAGTGTTTAGAATTCTTTGTCTCGTGTTTACACTCCATCCTTCTCAGGAAACAGAGCTGAATGTCTTTCCAAAAGCACTGTAGAATAGACATGATGTAAAATAGGAATTTTCCGCAGGACAGTTACTGTCAACTGTCCTGTGGGGAAAAAAGAACCAAAGTATTAGGCAGACCATATATTTAAAAATCAAAGATTAAAAAAGATTAGAGTCCAATGATATCCTGTCCAATGCAAAAGTGAACTGAGCCTGACTGGTGTGGCTGAATAGTCCAGAAAACTCAATATCAAATGGATTACATGAGCTCAAGGCTCATAGATAGCCCAAAATCCAGGGCTACAGATTTGTAGCAAACCAGTGTTTGTATATGCTGTGCTTTGCCACTTTCCTGATTAGAAAATCCAAGTTCCCTCCCCTCCCCAGCCAATTAGGTAAGCTAAGCTAATCAATTCTCTCTAATTGTTCAGGACAGCCAATATTCAACAGCAATTCATTGATATTGACCAAGTATAACTAGCTACCAGTGACTAGTTGATACATAAATTTATTGACCACCACTAAGTTAGCCTGATGCAATCAAAGGCTTCACTTAACAGATGCACACACACACACAAACACAGAGAGAGAGAGAGAGAGAGAGAGAGAGAGAGAGAGAGAGAGAGAGAGAGAGAGAGAGAGAGAGAGAGAGAGAGAGAGAGAGAGAGAGAGAGAGAGAGAGAGAGAGAGAGAGACACGAAAAATCTGTTTTCTTGACCTAAGATGGTTTTGCTAAATGCTGGGATGAGTAGCTTGATGCTGAAGGGCTTACAATCTTCATTTTTAACTTGCCTACTTTCTTTAATTACTAATGTGTGCAGCCACGGGGACTTTTCCTACCACAACTGCCAAAAACCAAGGGCAGAATTTTCTGATGTTTAGAGGTGGAAAATGCACAAAAACTGCCACTTTGTAATTGCTTGCCTACTGCAATTCCTTTCTTTCCCCCCGAACATTAAGTGCTGCCTCTGGAAACATAGTATTGATAAACTAGAACATATCCAAGGAATTTGGATGAATGAATGAATGAACGTCGCTGTGTGTGTGCGTGTGTGTGTGTGTGTGTTGCATTTGTGCTGATAAATAAATAAAGGGAGACTAGTATAGATCTATTTCAAGCTATTTAGCTCTCATCAGCTAGCCATACCCTTACTGGGAATCGAACCTGGGCTGTATTACATATCAGGCAGTTATATTAGCCACTAAGCCACAGGCTCTCTTCCTTTATCAGCTAGGCCAGGGAAATAGGTATGTATTGTGTCACAACCCCTGGTATGCCCAAATATGGGAGGAAGCATACTGCTTCCTTTCTCTGTCTATCGGCTCATCACAAGAGACCATCACGACAGAAAGCCATTATTTTTACTGTTGCCTTTGTTACATTTGTGTTGCATTTGTGCTGATAAATAAATAAAGGGAGACTAGTATAGATCTATTTCAAACTATTTAGGTCTCATCAGCTAGCCATACCCTTACTGGGAATCGAACTAGCACAAATGCAAACATATATATATGTCTGTGTGTGTCTGTGTGTCTGTGTGTCTGTGTGTCTGTGTCTGTCTGTGTTTCTCTCTGTGTGTGTGTGTGTATGTATGTATGTATGTATGTGTGTATATATATATATATATATATATATATATATATATATATATATATATATATATACACATACATACATACATACACACACACACACACACATACATATATATATACATACATATATACATATACATACACATACACATACATACATACATACATACATACATACATACACATATACATATATACATATGTATAAATATTATTTGTAAAGAGCAGGAAGGAGAAACTGCAAGATTTAAATTATAAGAAATAAGGGGAGAGGCAAATTTTGGAAGGAGGAAGAATAACCCCAAACTAAGAAAAGAGGAAAAAATTGGCAGTAAAAATAACACTAAAAATCAAGAGTTAATGCTCAGACTAGAAGACTGGAAATAAATCCAGCATTCAAACAGGGAGCACTACTCCAAGGCCAATTGAAGCTGTGCAAAATTGTAGTAGGATTTAAATTTCCATCACACAGACATTACTCACTGATATCCAGTGGTCAAATATGAGAGTCTCTTTTTAGTCCCCACAGATATAAATCTTCCAAGGAACCCTGAGTTTTGAATAATTTTGTCCTTTTGGTTTCCAAAATTTCAAATTCTAAGTTTACAGACAAAAATTATATACAACAGCATGCCTACATACATATGCATATATGGAAATTATTTGCAAAAACATCCTGCCCAGTGTTTATCATAGTAAATTGCAGATTTATTCGCAGTGTACATTTTGTCTCTGTGCAGGGTATATAATTCTCATTTATACCTCTCTAAACACATTCTCTGTAACTCAGTCCTTGTTGCAAGATTATTAAAAGTGCAAACCAGAAGGATTCAAAATGGAAATGGCTGTAATGTGAGTTTTTGGGAAGCAACAACAGTAGGCATGAGAATTTTCTAAAATTAGATAGTCACTACATTGTTCTGACCGCGGCTTCCCAAGTGCATGAAGCAAACTCCTGGTCCCGACAAAAAAACCCTTTTATTAATTGACTGTGAATTCTGCTCATTCCCATCCAGCAAAGTCTTTCAAGGGAGGATTTATAGTAACAGACCTTATCTGGCTTGGAGAGCTGCCAGGCTGAGATCTGCAAAATTTGGCAAGGAGTCTCAGAGAGTCACTAACCAATTAAGCGAACTAATTTTCTCCTGCAAATTCCACTTCACTTTTGCTCCTCTTTTATTTCCTCTGGGAAGGACATTCATCATCCGCCTCTGGTCTTACTCCCAAATTGACCCCTATTCTTTAGCTGTTCACTTCATCTGGCAACTCTACGCAGGCACACACTGGGAACAGGCTCCAGCTGTTTGTCTGCTTCACTGATATCTGACTCTGAAGGCAGCTGATAACCTTCATACGGCTCTGGCCCCATCTTTGCCTCTGACGCAGAGCCCTCATCAGAGCCTTCCCCAGACTCCAGGACTGGCCCATCCCCAACCTCCCCACTGTTTGAATCTGCGGCCAGCTCTGCTCTAAATAAAAAAAAAAATCAAACATGATATATATGAAAAAGTATAGAAGAAATACACCAAAAATATAATCTATTGCTATTAGGGTAATTCATAAAATCCAACCAAGTTTGATCAAATTTTATTTCCTGATTCTGAAATCTCATTTTTTAAAAACTTTATCTGTGATTTTTTTCCCTATTAATTCATAACTCAGAAGTTACGGATTCTAAAATTTTCCAGGGTTGCACCATGACAGTTTTTGCTGCTACAATTAGTCAGTTCTTTTGGCTTGGTCCTGTAAATAAATATAATAACCCTGTTCTACTGTTAAGTTTCTTCTTATATTCTCCTGTTCCTGTTTACTGGCCATTTTGTTCAAATGTCATTCCATCCCTATTCTTATGCAATGCAACATTACGTTGCCTTTCAGAAAGGGTTGACATGTTTGATTCAAACATAAATTCTGTGTTCCCATGGTAGCCAGCATCCAGTCTCCTAGGCTGCCTGCAAAATTATAATTAGAAAACTATAAAATCTACATTGGAGTAGAGCAAATTGGATCGGGGATGATAGGCAGACATGTAGGCTCTCAAAGTGGCCACATCAAAATGGCTGACTTTCATACTATAGAAATTAAAAGTAAAGGTTCCCTTCACACATATGTGCTAATCGTTCTTGACTCTAGGGGGGGCAGTGCTCATCTCCATTTCAAAGCGGAAGAGCCAGCGCTGTCCAAAGACGTCTCTGTGGTCATGTGGCCGGCATGACTCAATGCCGAACACTCACGGAACATTGTTACCTTCCCACCAAAGGTGGTCCCTATATTTCTACTTGCATTTTTACATGCTTTCGAACTGTTAGGTTGGCAGAAGCTGTTGGCAGAAATAACAGGAGCTGACTCCGTTACGCAGTGCTAGGGATTTGAACCTCCGAACTGCCGACCTTTCTGATCGACAAGTTCAGCATCTTAGCCTCTCACATGTTAAACAAGAAAGTCTTAACTTTATCACCTTCTGATAATAAGGGATGTCACTAGCATAGAGAAATCCTAAATTTATTCATAAAATGTATTGGGTGCCCACCACAAGGTAATTATAAATAAGGCTTAGTTAAGGTATTTGGATATTAGACAACTAAAAAATTTGGAAATAACAGAGTTGAAAGTCAGGTGGAATTATTTTTATAGAGTTGGACATATAGCCTTAGCAACTAAGAGTTGCTACGATTATAGATTTTAAATAGCCTTTTAAGGTGTGGTATCAGAGATTGTTCCTCAAGGAGATGTGGATTCTTAATAGTTCACTTTGTAAAGTGTGTGCAATATCAAGATTTAGAGGTATAGCTTCAAATGGATCTTTTCTAGTATTGTTACTTCATGACTATGATTTGGAAATCATTTCATGCTGGCCTGAACTCACCTTCTGTGCTAAAGGAGCATATGGTTTCTTTGGTTTTGATCTCCTTGTTGTGTCTATCCAGTTAGTAGTAGCTTAATCATTAAGCCATGGCTAAACAATCCATAGCTTAGCATGTTGTATGAATCTGTGCCAGAGCAGCACACTGAGTGGCTAAAATGCGATTGGGTTAACTAAGAAAGACATGGGGTTAAAGTCAATACTCTTTTCTCATTTCAGACTGTGCTTCGCCTACTGTATGAGTCCTCCAAGAAATCCATAATACGCTCTGAAGAAAAGTGATAAAAGAGGGCAGTGGAAGAAAAAGTTGAAAAGATAAATTCACAATATTTCATTTATATGATTTATAGCTCAACAAAAAGCAAAACTTGACTAGTTTATATTGTAGCATAAGATCTGTAGCTCAGTTATTACTCAAGCATTTTCCATTTCTAAAATATTGTCACCGATCACGAATATCTGCTGTCTTTTGCTCTGATGAATGGGCCAGAGCAGTATATGCAGATCAGTCCTTACATATGGACACAGTTTGGTTAATCCAGATTAATGTTCTATGATTAGATACACAGGTTTATTCCTGGGTTTCAATTGTTGTCAGGAAGATTGAAATTCTACTATTTTTAATGATTCTCTAGATAAGATTCACATGACAAAGATGGAGAACCCATGGCTCTTTTCAGATATTGCCGAATTAAATTTTTCAGATGACTAGTGTAATCAACACTGAGAGATGAAAGTTGATACTCTTCATTTGGATGGTTCATCATCTCACATACATGCAATGTTTCTATGAGAATAATGTTGTTCAGTCTTGGCTGTTTTGTTGTCCAAGGTAAAATGTGATCCATCTACACACCTGCATTCATCTACCTGAGAATAAGTTTACTTGATGAAACGGGACTTACTTCTGAGTACCTGTTTCTTTCTGCATTGGCATTAACCATTAAATAGCAGTTAGCAATAGCAGTTAGACTTATATACCGCTTCATAGGGCTTTCAGCCCTCTCTAAGCGGTTTACAGAGTCAGCATATTGCCCCCACAGTCTGGGTCCTCATTTCACCCACCTCGGAAGGATGGAAGGCTGAGTCAACCTTGAGCCGGTGAGATTTGAACCGCCGAACTGCAGATAGCAGTCAGCTGAAGTGGCCTGCAGTACTGCACTCTAACCACTGCGCTACTTCGGCTCTGAAATCTGAAAAGTTTCTTTTTATTTTGCACTTTGCTTCCAACAGGGGGCTGACGGACATTTGGTTGAATTCTTCATCACTCAGTGATATGATTTCCTTGTCTCACCCATACATAAATCATAGTTAGCTGAGTTCGAGTACCATGCCATGACAGTCTGCCATGAACTCTAAGGAGGCTGGATGGGAAGGGGAAAGCGAAAGTAACTTCTGTATTCCCCCAAGATGCTGTTTCAAAGTCACTTGGTGGGAGAAGAACACAGCTGCATACCAATCTATGCTTGAATTGATCATTTTGAAAACAACTTGCTACAACCTGATTGGACATGGGGGTGGGGTCAGTACAATATTCTAAGCCAAAACTAATTTGCCCCCTTTTATGGCTAAGTACAACATGCAAAGAAATATCAACATGGAAATATGTCAAGACTGACCTTGAATATCATTCATTTCCATGGGTCTACCATATATAGACCTACTTCTAGGCTTCCTTAAGCATTAACAACCATTTATTCTAAACATGGCTCACTTTCATATGTAATGAAATATCTTTGGTTATATCAATGTCTGCTTTCCAAAGTTGCTATCTTTACTGAAACTTGGTTTGGAGAACAGCTCACTCCATTCTGGAGAATCAGTTCCCTGATAAATTAATTCATTCCATCATCGTGTAACTGAAGAAAGTTAACACCCGCCCCTCTTAGAAGAATGGAATTTTTAAGGAAATATTAAAAAGGCAGAACCTTTCCCCTAAAAGAGAAATATAAATATTAGGGAAGACAGAAACTCAGCTTCAGCTCCCTGCCCCCAGCAGATATTTGGTGCCCATTGAGAAGGATTGGGCCAGCCCATCGACAACCCCCCCCCAAAAAAATCCCCAAACCCTCAGCTCCAGGGTGATGGGATTAAGACATGACCCTCCAGGACATAATAGGATTATGTATCAACAGGCTTCACCACATGGCACAACCAAGCCCCTTCATTACATCAACCCAAGGTTCAACCAACCTTAATTCAGACAACCTCAGCTGCGACCCCTGCATAGCCCCCTGGGAGTCTGACAGCCAATAGAATGCATGCCCTTGCCACAGAAACAGGAAGCTCAAGTCCAAAGCCTACAAGAGGGTATAAATAACACTCACTCTCCACTCCATGTGCTCAGCTGCCCCAGGACTTCAAACCCATGTGGTCCTGTTCATCAATAAACCATCTTTCCAATCAACTTTCATGTTTTTCCCCACTTGGAACTAAACCCAGATGGATATTTCTTCCAACATAACTCAACGATGAACTGAATTCTTGCATGCCCAGGAAGTGTATGTGTGTGTTTGTGTGTGTATGGTACCCCTGGTATGCCCCAATTATGGGAGGAAGCTAACTGCTTCCATTCTCTGTCAATCGGCTCGTCACAAGAGTCCATCATGACAGAAACCCAATATTTTTACTGTTGCCTTTGTTATATTTGTGGTTTTTATTTATTTATTTATTTTATTTATGGAGAATGGAAGCAGTTAGCTTCCTCCCATAATTGGGGCATACCAGGAGTTGTGACTTTAAATATATACCTTTCTCCCTGGCTCAGCTGATAACGGATCAGAGCCTGTGGCCTAATGGCTAAGACATCTGCCTAATATGTAATATAGCTCAGGTTCGAATCCCAGGAGGGTATGGCTAGCTGATGAGAGCTATATAGCTTGAAATATATCTATACTAGTCTCCCTTTATTTATTTATCAGCACAAATAAAAAAACCACAAATATATATATCCATCAAATACCTTTAAAAGTTACCAATATCCAAATCAGTTTAATTTACCAGGATTTTTCTCAATTCATTGCCTCAAGAATCAAGTCACACACAGACCCCTGCCCACAAATTCTGAGGAACGGTGGGCTGGATGCCTCTTTTCACTTATATTGTATTGTCCCTCAATAACAAGCAATATATAGCTTATTGCTTTGCTTTCCTCTCTCTCCAGCAAGTACTGTATTAAGCGCACTGCAATTGTTCTCACCAGACATTTTAAAACAGACACATGCAACTTTTCCCCCATTCGTCTTTAAGTGGTGTGCTGGGGACTGAACTTCCAAAGCTAGAAGATAAGGCTAGGACCAAAACTTTATCTTGTTCATTTATATTTATATTAAATTAAAGTGAAATGCAATTAGTATGATCACTCTCTAGTCATGTATTAAAATAGTAGAAGCTTGTATTTGGGTTCTGCATCCCCCCCCACCGAAAAATGTTTCGGAACATAGAGAGGTATATGAATATCACATTTTTACCATCTTTTTAAACCAACTTTCTGGGAGCAGCCGCTTGAATTGAATTAAATATACTATTCATGGATTTTTCAACAGGTCTGGGAGATGCTGCCAGCAGGAAGCCTCCACTCTGGTTGCATTTGGTGTTCTGATTTTAACCCCTCACAATCTTGTGCTTGTTGATGTTTAATTCATGGAATCATTCATTTAATTTGAAGTTTTTTTTAAAAAAAAATATGTTTAAATTGTTGCTTTTACGTGACGCAGAGTCACCTTAGGTGAGATAGATGGCCACATAAATTTGGTAAAATGAATACATTTTGAGAGCCAGTTTGGACTAGTGGTTAACGCATCAGGCTAGGAAGGAGGAAACCCTGAATTCAAATCCTACCTTAACCATGAAAGCCAGCTAGGAGAATTTGGGCCAGTCCTTCTCTCAGCCTGACCAAGCTCACAGGTTTGTTATAGTAGTGAGGATACCAGGAGTAGGAAGTGGTGCTCACCGCCTTGTGTTATTTATAAAAACATTAAAGTCAAGATACAAATTAATAAATAAAATCCCTATATCCTGGACTTGCAACCAGCAGCTTTCAAGATTTCTCAATTGTTGTTTTGGGGGTTTCTTAATTCCAGATTAAATTCCAAGTAGCATTTTGATTCCTAAAGCTGCGGTGGCACAGTGGTTAGAGTGTAGTACTGCAGACTATTTCTGCTGATTGCCAGCTGCCTGCAGTTCAGCAGTTCGAATCCCACCAGGCTCAAGGTTGACTCAGCCTTCCATCCTTCCGAAGTCAGTAAAATGAGGACCCAGACTGTTGGGGGAAAGAGGCTGACTCTGTAAACTACTTAGAGAGGGCTGGAAAGCACTGTGAAGCAGTATATAAGGCTAAATGCTATTGCTAAGTGCTAAATATCAAAGTGTTTTGCCCTATTTGGGTGGGGAAACATGTGAATAGATGACAAGCATTTGAAAAAGGGAAAATTGAGGCAAAAATGAAGTTCTAATCACTGTGTATAATCACCCTGTCTTCACTGTTTTGCCAACACACCAATATTCAGCCTCCATCTCTAAATGTTAAGCTTTCAAAGACCATCCTATTCGACTAATGGGTAAATCTCCGATGTGTATATAGTATAAATGGAGACAAGGGGGTCTTATTGTTTTACAACACTTAAGAAAGATTTCAGGGGGGAGGGCGAGTTTAAGCCATCTCTAATTGCATTTGTATTAAATTAGCATATGTTTACTGAGTGTTATAGTAACACAACATTTCACCACAGGACGAAATAAAAGAAGAAAGCAAATCTATGTCACGCAACGGCTCAATTAATCAAATTGTTGATGGTTGATCACAGGGACATCATATGCAAATTTTTCAGCTCTCTTTTCTTTCCTAATTGGTGTTCGCCTCTTGAGAATGTGAGAATGTGACACTTGAGAAAAGTGCCCAAACTTTTACCCCAAGTAGCTCTCCCACCCTCAACTTTTCACAGGGAGCTAAAATTAACAATATCTATATATTTTTATGACATACGCAAAGGGAGGTCTGGGAAGATTGTCACTGGCCTCCATTCCTTGGAGAGTCTAATTAAATGAAACTCCTTATGCACATGATGTGACAAACCAGAAGGGGTTTTTTTTTGTCTCTCCATCCTTGGCTCTTTAGTGCAGAGAAAATGAATGACAGCTAATGATGGGCCAAGCAAATGTCCATTTATGTCCCATTCTACCTCATGCTAACAAGTGTTCGCCAATGGAATGTTTTTCTAAGTCATTTTCGGCATGAAGAAATCTCTCCCCAGTGACCTCAGATGGTCAAGCGCCAGCGGTCTAACAGATTGGCTGTCCTGGGATTATAAGACCCTAATTCTTCAGGACATCCGTTGCTATGTAGCGGGTTCAAAAACAGCTTGAGTTCCCTTCGCCAATGACACTGTTTATTTCTCTGTAATGTTGCTGCCATAAAAGCTATCTGCAGTGGATATATAACATCTGATATTTTCCTCCCAAAAATCAGGGAAGCAGAAATTGAATCCTAGCCCATCCTTAATAGGTAAGGTAACGTATGTGCTAGTCGTTCCTGACTCTAGGGGGCGGTGCTCATCTCCGTTTCAAAGCCGAAGAGCCAGCGGTGTCCAAAGACACCTTCATGGTCATGTGGCTGGCATGACTCAATGCCGAAGGCGCACGGAACACTGTTCCCTTCCCACCAAAGGTGTTTCCTATTTTTCTACTTGCATTTTTAAGTGCTTTCAAACTTGACAGAAGCTGGGACAAGTCACAGGAGCTTACTCTGTTACACAGTGCTAGGGATTCAAACCGCCAAACTGCTGACCTTTCTGTTCAACGAGCTCAGCGACTTAGCCACTGAGCCACTGCGTCTCTTAATACAGATATGCAGTTACAGAGAATAGACTGAATGTATAATAACAGTTACCACATATGCCCTGGATTTGGGCCAGTTATTCTGAATATAAGCTGTACATATACTTGTGTGCTACTATGCAGGATAATCTGGTTCTTGGAATGGAGGGCAGAGACTTTGCTCCCTTCTCCAATGATAAATGATATTTCTAATTGATGGGATTTATCTATTAAAGGGCACATATGTTGTGGTCAAGGCACATCAATGAGAAGAGTGAGAAGCAGAAAGAAAGGACAAGGAAGCAAATAGACATACACAAACACACCCATCCACACATTGCAGCATCTATCTGGCAATGTTTTTAATTAGCTTATTTGAACACACTATTTTAGTGATCATTAGTATACCTGATTTCAGCAAAAGAGAATGTTTGTGGCTCAGGGTTGAACTGTGAAGTTCTTGGTGCTCTCTGAGCTTGGCAGACGTTTCATTACCCAACTAGGTAACATCATCAATGCTAGAAGAGAATTGGCTTTGCTGTCTGTTAATATGCAAGCAGCTTGCCCTTTCAGTGTTGGTGGAAGTGTGGGAATTTTACCTAAATGTAATATATGTTCATACACATTTTCCATCTATGTTGACATTTTTAAAGTCAAAGAAACAACTTCATATTATTTTTTAAAAAAATGCAGCATGGAAAGGATAAAACAATAAGAGTGGTGTCAACTCACAAAGCATCCCTGGCCTGCTCTTGAGTTTCCATAGTCGAGGAGGAGGGGAAACTGATGAAGCAACATGGCAGTCGAAGACAGGAGCACATTCCAGGCATATCTTTCTCAAGGCTGTCTCCCAGGGGTACCCACAGCAGCTGGAGGGGAGTGATCTCTACAACCCGTGAAATTGCTCCGTTGGTGAATGTGATTGATGACACACCCTGGGGGGGGGGGGAGAGGGAGAAACAGGGTCATGATTAATGCCATAAGTTACATGGGGTCAGAGTTGGCTTCATTTGGGAACATGCTCTTAATAAATGATTGGATTTCTTTTGAAACTTGGCTCAAGGCTCATGATTTAATTAGGGCATCCATTGGAACCCTGGCAAGTGGGACAGAAAAATCAGAAACTTTGCAAAAATCAGCCTTATCCATGGAGCCTAAGAGGTCCCTGCTACTTAACCGCATCCAGAGGGCTTATTGTACAGTTAAAGTAGATTCACAATGGTATCAAGTACCTATATCAGTAAATTCATGTACTTGGATATTACCTTGATGTATAAAGTTAATGTTATTTTCTCTCCAAGTTGAACAGTTATTTCTCATTCCTATTGTCTCAAGCACATTCCAAAAAAACATGTTTTCTTTTCTCTGGCTATTATATATACAATGCCAGAGTGGAAGAAAACCGTTCAGTGCATGGTTTGCTCAAATGAAGTTTACATTTTAATCTACAGAGAATAACAACCACGGGATCCTTTTATTATCCGTCAGCATTTTATACAGTCCACTGAGGTGCTGCCCAGCCCATTTGGTTGCATAGGTCTGCTCATTACCCCAATCAGAAAGTCACTTCTCAAAGAACAAAGGAAATTCCACAATCTCTTCAGTTCCATCAACAAAGAAAATGGGTGGGGGGAAAAAAGAACCATCAAGACTCATTTCTCTCTATTGTTTCACAGGAAGAAATTTGCATTTCATGAATAAAAACACTTGGCAAATTACCTTTTAATTTAGGTTTTAATTAGTTGGTTTCATAACCATTGGCTTTGCTGTAGGGATATGTCAATGTTTATTGATGTGACACTTAACTTCAAAGTGATTATCCCGTTAACAAAGAACTAAACATTATTCGGATCACATTAAACTATTTATTATTTACAGTTAATTGATTAGAATAGTGTACATTGTTCTCCTTGGACTTCTGCATCTTTTCATTCTCTTTTGCCCCGCTCTGTCTCAACACCATCATCATCCTGACGGCAAACCTATTTATTCATTCATTTGAATAGATTATTATAGGCAACAAAATTAGCATAAGAAAGAGGACTGGAAAAAAAAAACCTAAATATTTTTGTTGTTGTTGCGAGCTGTAGAAAATAAATAAATAGATGCAAAACAGAACTGGGGGACACAAAAAAAGAGCTTGTAATTTTACTATTTCTGTTAGGTTGACCTTTCACAAGTTGTCAGTCCTTCATATCAGGAAACAGCTGCCACAAGATGATTAGAAATACATTATTGAGACAGACTTTGCAATTCTGCCTTTCCCACCCCCTTCTTCTTATACTTTAGGAAATCAGGTCGAGGCCAGTCTGAAGATTGCAATATTTGAGTGTTCCAATATTTAAGAGGCTGCCGCAAAGACGAGGGACTCAAAACTATTTTCCAAAGCGCCAGAAGGCAAGACAAGAAACAATGGATGGAAACTAATCAAGGAGAGAAGCAACCTAGAACTATGGAGAAATTTCCTAATGGTGAGAACAATCAACTAGGGAAAAGGCTTTTCTCCAGACATTGTACGTGCAGAAGAAATTGGACAGTCATTTGGGTGACATGATATAAGACTTCCTGCTCGAACAGGGGGTTGGACTAGATGACTGCCAAGGTCCCTTCCAACTCTGTTATTCTATATTCTATGAATCTCTTCTTAACCCACACCCTATTTCCTAGACTTAATGGATGTTTTGGAGTATGTTGCAACTACTTCTATATACTTTCTCCAAAATCACCTCAGTTGATTCTTACAATGATGGAAATGGGATGGGGACAATAAATCAAGAAGTCAACATTTTAACTTCTCCCATTTCTATTAGTTGGTCTTAGATCAGGTCAGTCAAGTATGGAGCTGGTAGGCTTTCTTCTACCATAATCTCTCTACATGCATCCATGCCTCTCTCCTGAGAATGAAATACAGCATCCGGCTGTGTTTTGTCAAGGAATTATTTGCCACGGCTATGGATTCAGCTTCTGACTATGATGAAGCTGCTCCTGCTGAATCTGCAGAATATCAACTTCTCTTGAGGCTGAGCAAGCACAGGTACCATCTGAACATGTGGAGCAGTCAGATAATGGTGATATCAGACCTCCCAGCCTTTGCATCCAGAGAGTTAGAGTGGAGAGCAGAACAACAATGCTCAGGGAGGGTTCTTGCTAAACAGACAGAGAGATCTTTGTAACTAAAGGTTGATGGTTGCAGACTGGTTTAAGAGATAGCTTTGACCCACTTCCTTCATTGGAGATGACTATCGGATCTCTGGCTCTTGTGTGATATTCTTGTGGATGAAACTCTGATCCTTGGATTGGCTGACAAACCTGACTTGGCTCTCTGAATTTTGGATTGAATTTTGGCTATTTTTCTGCGTGCTCCTGTTGAAAGCAAACCCACTCGGTCATACCATTTTTTGATTGCATTCCTCTCCTTGTTTGCTGTTATCTCTTCAAGCCTCAAGTAAATTGCTAATCTCCATAACCGTTTTTGAGTAAGTAATTGAAATCTGAAGCAGGACATGATCTAGTTCCGGGATATGAATTACAGGAAACATCTACAGAATGAAGAAGAATTTGGGGAAATTATTTATGGGAAAAGGTAACTACGTTTACCCCAAACAAAATAAAGCGATGGAATAACAATGTGGTTATATACTTCAAGCATCTTCAGACTGGCACACCAAAGTCAGAACAGAGCTGTCCTCAGGTTTTGCAGGGCGAAATAATGAAAGGAAATCAAAGCGATGTAAGATTTCAGTGAAATGTTTCAGAACTTCCCAATGAACAAAGCTATCTGACAATACAACTCTTGTGAAATCTTTTCAAAGATGACTCAAGATGAAGCTAGTAGAGATGCTGTTGTTAAAGCTTGCATTTTGGATTCACTGAGTAATGGAATTGATTAATGACCTTCATGCTTCCTTCCAACCATTTGATTCCATCTATGTATCTTACATATTTTATATTTCCTGCCCAACGTGCAAGCATTGCAGCCCACCTGCACCCCCAACAGAGATGCCCTGCAGTGCTCTGACTACAAAGAAGATGGTAGAACATCAATAGTATTGTCATTGTAATATAGTCAAGGAAAATGCTACTCTCCAACAATTCCAATAATATGTTAAGGTCATTTTTTTTAAAGACAGTGCAAGAGCAGCCTATATATTTTGTAGCTTAAATTACTTTTCCATCATCCCTTTAGCTGAGTGTATTATTTTGCTTGAGGCGAATCAATGAAAAATTATCTACTAAAATATAACATTTTGTTTACGCGTGTTCACCAGAGACCAGTTTAAAGATGCTCTTGATTTGGTAGCCTATAAAATCAAAATTGTTATCACAAGGGTGATGATCTTTTGTTCTATAAATGTTGAGTTCTGCTTGTTATATTTGAATGCAGACTAATTTTCTCAGAATAAACCTTCTGCAGATGACATTCTTGCAAGCATTCAAGTGGCTTGGAATGTCATCAAAGTTAGAAATGGAGAGAGAAAAGGAGCAAGTTCTAATTATAAATAAGAAGCTGGATCCTCAAACCCCATCATCTTCCACCAACCCATTTTTCAATGTGCCCTCTTGTTAAAAGGCAGAAAAATAAATACCCGTCTTTAAAACCAAACCAATTTTTTTTAAAAAGCTGAAAACTTAGGAGCCGCTCACCGAAACTTTACATATATGATTTGATGGACACCTAGAGAACTGTGTAAGATGTTTAGCCTTGGAGTCAATTGTAAATGTTAAAGCAAAACGGAAAGGACAGCGTTTGAGAATGATTCAAACAGACAATGTTCCAGCCAAGGAGAGTACAAGGGAAAACATGACCCTAAGAACTTAGCAAAAAACAAAGACAGCAAAGAGTTCTTTAAAACACACAGTCTGAACTAAACAATAAACTAAGCAACAAAAGTTCACAGAAAGAAATTGGATGTGCAGCTGGCAAATCCTCTATAGGCAAATTGATATTAGGGAATTTACAGAGCAGGAACAAGCAAACTCTTTTTTCCCCCCCAAATTGATAAGCCACATTTGTTTCATTTTGGGCAGCTAGGGATCCCAAAGCACAAAAATGATGAAGTAGTGCTACTCAACAGATACGTGGCGTGTTTGATGCTTTCCGAGTTTGGTTGCTTGCTTACCAACTAGATGACATCATCATTGCAAATGAGCACGGGGCTTGCTCCCTCTTTACATACAGTAAGTAGCTTTTCTTCCAGTGTTGGTGGAGATGTGGTTTTCTCCATGGTTGTTCCTTGATTAGGATGTTATTTTTTTTTTCCTGCTTGTTTCCTGCTGGTGTTAATCCCTGCTGATTTAGAGTGTTGGCTGCTGTGTTCTTGTCTTTTGATTTTTTTCTTAGATTTTTGTCTCTTTTGAATGGTGTGCAAATGTGGTTTATCTCCACATGTCCATTGATGACTGCTTTGTTTGAATGTCAAGTTCCCAAAAATTCCCTGGTAGTTTGGATTTATCTTGGTCTAAGTATCTATTTAGTCAGGGACATGGTGGCTTCGTGGCTAAGACGCTGAGCTTGTTGATCAGAAAGGTCGCCAGTTCAGCAGTTTGAATCCCTAGCGCCGCATAACAGCGTGAGCTCCCGTTACTTGTCCCAGCTTCTGCCAACCTAGTAGTTTGAAAGAACATAAAAATACAAATAGAAAAATAGGAACCACCTTTGGTGGGGAGGTAACAGCATTCCGTGCACCTTTGGTGTTTAGTCATGCCGGCCACGTGACCATGGAGACGTCTTCGGACAGCACTGGCTCTCCAGCTTTCAAATGGAGATGAGCACCGCCCCCTAGAGTTGGGAATGACTAGCACATATGTGCAAGGGGAATCTTTACCTTTCAAAATATCTATGGAGATTCAATCCAATTAATGATTGTCCCTAATGTGTTTCCTTCCCCCCTCCAAAATAAAAACCCAACTGGAATTCCCCACCAGTGAGTTAAAACTAAAGAAGCTTCTTGGATGAGAAGTGAAATGTTTTCAAATAAAACACCAACGAAGTCCAGTTGCTTTTTGGGGGGAAAAAACACTTGGAGTAGCTTGGTCTGCAATGCTCAGTTTCCTAGTTTACAATATTGATTAGTCAAAGCATTAAGTTAGGATCTCTATAAGTTGTTTGAACTTCTTGCTCCCAGATTCCTTAACTTTAGGCCTAGTACTTTTTTTTTGAAGAACAAGGCTGAAACATGCCACTGTTCTTTGTTCATCTTGTTCTGAAACACTCCCTTTGCTTTCTCACATTCCAAGAGGTTTTTTTTCCCCACATCTCTGTTCAAAGCAAAGAGCTGAATTCAAGCAATGCTCCAGGGTGCAGATTGGAGTGGCTGTGCGGCTTCAGCCCACACAATAATAATTTTAAAAGGAGATTCTTTGCATGCACACACATTCACAAACCACCTCTGGAGCTAAGCAGCTGGACAAGCATTCTGGTTGGCTTTGACTGGAAATGTCAAATAGGGCAACTCAGTTCTCCAACTACAAGCATCACTTCAAATCAGATGACTTTGATATTCTGAATCTATTCAATGCTTTGAATTGGACCGCAGATGATCTGAACATCCACATTCACTTTGCTGCCAGAAAAAAAAAATAGACAATCTCCGTCCACACAAAAGGACCTTTTCTGGAATTTCTAGAGAAATTGGACAAATCAAATAGGGAACTCTCTGCTTTCAAAGCACTTACACAGCTGCAACTAACTCTTCCCCACACTTTCTCCTCCTTGTCCTACTTCAAGAGCTTCCAATTATGAATATGATTATCCTGAAAGCTGTGCTTATGTATTCATGCATTTATCTAAACTGACACTGTTTCTGCACATGGGAACATGTTGTACAACACTTAAAAAGAACTGATTGTAGATGAAAGCATCAGAAGAAAAAAGAGATCACCTCTACAACTGCCACACACTCTACATGGGGCTTGAAAAGTACCTGGAAATTTTAACCAGTCCGAAAGGCCGTCTGGACAGTGATGGGGCATGCCTTGGTATGTCCACGAGACACCTCACTTTGAGAGTGCATTGCTTTCCAGTTTGCTTCTGGGTGTGGTTAAGGTGCTGGCTATGAACTGCAACGTGTTACATGGCTACCTGAAGGCAGAATGGGACAACTCGCCACAGTCTACTTGCCTTGGCCATGGCAATTCACCATGGCCAACTTGTCACAGTCAATTCACTGCAGGAGAACTCACTACAGCCTACTTGCCTTAGGAACAATTCAAGTTAATTATTTAAAATAATTAAAATTGTATTTTAATTGTTGTCATTTAACATCCTTTCTATAATGGTTCGGTTTGACTATTTCTTCGATATTAATGTACCTTTTCTCCTGCAGTTGTCCCACGGTGGGTTGGCCATGGAGAGTAGAGTGCAATGAGTTGGCCATGGCCAACTGGCTGCAGTGAGATGTCTTAGACCCCATGAGGGACTGCCCATCTGAAGGTGTTGGCCCAGCTGGTTCAATCCAACAGAGCTGTGCCCTCTGGGTTCCTTTGATTGATCAGCGTCATCTCCCAAGATTCTAGAGAGCATGCCTTCTCTGTTGCCTTCTGGGATGAGGTTCCTCTTGAGCTCAGTGGTGACATTCATTTTTTTTACTACTGGTTCTATGGGTGTGGCTTGGTGGGTGTGGCTTGGTGGGCAAGGCAGGGGAAGGATACTACAAAATCTTCATTGCCACCGCATCGACTGCACAATGTCGTCTGGTGGCTCCTCGGAAGAGGGCCTTCTCTGCAGCTGCCCCGGCCCTCTGGAATGAACTGCCCCCTGAAATCTGGACCCTCCCCACTCTCTTGGCCTTCCGAAAGTCTGTTAAGACCTGGCTGTTCCGGCAGGCCTGGGGCTGCTGATCTTGATTGACCTTCAGCCTCACTAAGATCGAGTGCATGTTGTGTCCTGTTTTAATTTGTTCTGTCTTATATTTTAAATTTTTAATATCTTCTTTTTTAAACTGTCTTTTATGTAAGTCTCCTGGAGTCCTCCGGGATTGGGCGGCATACAAATCTATTAAAATTGACAAATTGAAATTGACTCTAGGGCCAGTGAGAGGTGATATTTGCTGGTTCTCCAAACTACTCAACATTCCCACTACCAGTTCTCCAGAACCTGTCAGAACCTGTTGAATTTCAACCCTGCTTGAGCTCCATATGGTTCTCACCCTGATGATGTTCTGGAGGGTCTTAAAGAAATGGCTTTGCTCAGAAGCTTTGGATTAAGACAGCTGGAACCCCTTAATTAGTTGCCATATATAAATTGTTTCATACTTGGCTATCTTCATTTTTACTCCCTAAAATCTTAAACTTTAACTTGCGGTTTTATTTATATTGCTGCAGTATATGATTTTATACCTTGTTACCTTTTGTTTCATTTTGCGACCAAAATAAAACAGTTGACTTGCCCTTTATTATTATATGGGACACATGGCGGTGACCAGATCCCACATTTGTGTATGGCCGTGTTTTTTCTTTAGATTGTATGGTTGGGGATGTGGTGGCTCAGTGGCTAAGATGCTGAGCTTGTCAATCAGAACAGTCGGCAGTTTGAATCCCTAGTGCCGCATAATGGAGTGAGTTCCCGTTAACCTGTCTCAGCTTCTGCCCACCTAGCAGTTCGAAAGCATGTAAAAATGCAAGTAGAAAAATAGGGACCACTTTGGTGGGAAGATAACAGCTTTCCGTGCGCCTTCGACATTTAGTCATGCCAGCCACATGGCCACGGAAACGTCTTCGGACAGCACTGGCTCTTCGGCTTTGAAACAGAGATGAGCACCGCCCTCTAGAGTCGGGAACAACTAGCACATATGTGCGAAGGGAAACTTTACTTTTACCTTATGGTTGTTACTCTGTTGTTATAGTATGGGAAGCTCAGAGTCATTTGGAGTTGAGTGGCATCGAAATCAAAATAATAAAGGAAGGGAACTAAAAAGGAAACCTAAAAAAATCCTCAGCCCTCTAACTTAAGTTGAATTATGTCCAGCTTTGAGACCTCCTGTGGTAAAACTCATTTCAATAAACTACCTTTAATGGTTATTGTGGCACCTTGTGTCACAATTTGTGAATGATTACTTTATTACGGTTACCTCATGCCAGTTTCTTCCTGTTCTTCTCGACAATGCTTTTCACAAATAGTGTCACCGCAACAGCCTTGCCGTGTGGCAATCGTTTCTTCCTCATAAAACAGAATTGCAGATAATTGGTGCTATTCTGTCAAATCCTTTGAGTCAGACAAGCAGCAAAAGGTCAGGGAGAAAATCACCACATCATATTCACGGTTTTCTTCTGCGGGTTGTTTAGTTTTGTTCCCAACTCTTCTCCTTCAATTCAAGGGAGAAGAAATTGTTTGGGGTTTTTTTGGGGTGAAAAGTCAGTGTATTGCCCCCAACAATCTGGGCCCTCATTTTACTGACCTTGGAAGAATGGAAGGTTGAGTCAACCTTGAGCTAGTGGGAATTGAACTACCAAACTGTCAGCAGTTCAGATAATTCAGGTTTGTTTCTCTTAGGTAATTGACTAAGGAGTTGTTGGGTATGGCTTCTCTTCTTTAGGAGAATCCCAAAACAACTCCTACTTAAGGTCTGGGAAGCTGCTTTGGACCTTCCCAGACCTTAATTAGATTCCAAAAAGAGATGTTTTCAACCAGGAAGCAAAAGTAGGCAGTGATGAAGAGCTAAGAACCAAATCAGGGCCTGATGCCATCCCAAAGTGAGAAACTATGCTTCCAAACACCACCAAGAGAAATCCAGAAGAAATTCTAAAGCAGTCTGAGAATGAGAGAGAGAGAAGAGAATTCTCTTCAGGAGACTAAGAAAACTTTCAAGAGATTAGAGAATGATTTGGGGTATATTATTCACCATACCCACATTCCATGGATGAATCCAGAAAGGTCTTCCATATTTGTATGTTTCCATATCTCTAGGTTCAACACTGCTATTTTGTGCATAAATTGTGTTCTGGGGAAAATGTCCACTTAAGTAAAGAAGCACAGTTTTCTAGATAAATGGAATAAAGCACCCTTTATTAGCATACACAACTATAATGATCACTGCTCTCTCTTTCTCAAAGGAACACAAAAGGGTCCTAGTTTCAACAAGGGTATGCATAACCAGTGGTGGGTTTCAAAAATTTTTAGAACCTCTTCTGTAGGTGTGGCCTGCTTTTTAGGAGTGGCTTGCCGGCCATGTGACTGAGTGGGTGTGGCTTGGCAGTCGTGTGGGTGAGCATGGCCAACTTGTAAAATTTGGTGAAACTCACTTAACAACGCTCTTGCTAAGAACCAAAATGTTGGCTCAGAAACTCTGGCATTTGAAGCACGCAAGTCTTAAAGCTGTCAAGTTACAAGACCCTTGCACCGTTAACCCTTAAGGAAAAAAATCCCAGGGGTATTCAAACTTGACAGCTTTAAGACTTGTGGACTTCAACTCCCAGAATTCCTCCTCCAGTCATGTTGGCTCAGGAACTCTGGCATTGAAATGTGCAAGTCTTAAAGCTGTCAAGTTAAAAGATCCTTGCACCCCTAACCCTTTAGAAAAAAAAACCCAGGGTTGTTCAAACTTGACAGCTTTAAGACTTTAAGGTTTAGATAGGACTCTTAGAGGCAGGTGGGGTGATTGGTGAGCCAGCCAATCAGTGAGCGGTGGGTGGGGCAAGCGTGGTATGGACGGGCGGGGGGAGGGAGCTGGAACCGGTTCTAAACAGCACAGTAGATTTGTGGAACCTCTTCTATAGAAGAGGTTAGAACTGGCAGGAACCCACCCTGTGCATAACATATGCCTTAGTAAGAGCTGGCACAAATGCTACATTTCTATAAAGCTTCAAGTCCATTCTTTCATGTGATATTAGAATGTTGTAATATAAACCATTCACACGAAGAAACAGCAACCTAGATTCCATTATCCATGTCCTTCTTCCTAAAGTCATCAGCAGTTTCAGTTTGACTGCTGCTTCTCCTGTGCAGTTCAAAATTCCTTACAACAGCTATGCATATAAGGAGAGAATATTATTAAGAGCCGTGGTTAGAATGCTGTATTGCAGGCTAATTCTGCTGACTGCCAGCTCAAGGTTGACTTAGCCTTCCATCCTTCAGAGGTGGGCAAAAGGAGGACCCAGATTGTTGGGGGTAACATATTGAATCTGTAAACCCCTTAGAGAGGGCTGTAAAGCACTGTGAAGTGGTATATACTGTAAATCTAAGTGCTATTGCTATTATCCTCTATAAATCACTCTGATGAAAACTTCCCTGGTGTTCTTAATTCTGCAACAATCTGTTCTGGTTTTTTTTTTTTTTTTTTGTAAACAAGAATCCAAAGGAACTACCCATGGGAAGCAATTGATAGCTTTCCATCACTCCAGAGGCTCCCTGTAGATCAGGGTGTCAAACTCAAGGCCTGCGGGCCAGCTGCATCACGTGTTGACCACGCCCATTCCCATTTTAGCAAAGGGAGAAAAAGTTGTGATACATCACATGACGATAACATGATGCTGCAAGACCCCTTCTGTAGATTCCTCATTCCTGAATTGGGGGAGGTGGGGGTGAAGCTTCCTTAAAGTTAAAGGTTCCCCTTGCACATATGTGCTAGTCATTCCCGACTCTAGGGGGTGGTGCTCATCTCCATTTCAAAGCCGAAGAGCCAGCACTGTCTGAAGATGTCTCTGTGGTCATGTGGCTGGGATGACTAAACATCGAAGATGCACAGAATGCTGTTACCTTCCCACCAAAGGTGGTTCCTATTTTTCGACATTTTTATGTGCTTTTGAACTGCTAGGTTGGCAGAAGCTGGGACAAGTAACGGGAGCTCAATCCATTACATGGTGGTAGGGATTCGAACCGCCAAGCTGCCAACCTTTCTGATTAACACGCTCAGCATCTCAGCCGCTAAGCCACTGCACCCCTTTCTCTCACCTTCTCTCACCTTCTCTCACCTTAATAAAAGGTGAGAGAAATCAGAGAAGCAGCAGATCCTAGAGAGATGGTTGCGCAATGAAAAGCATGACACACATCCCTTGCCCCCTTGCCGCTAAAACCAGTGTAAGGTCACAGGTGCTTCACCCATGAGCTTGTCCCCAAATTTATTTTCTTCTCCAAAAGTAATGCCGAGATCAAATCGGTTTTCACCAAATTGAAAAGAAGGCCTGTGGGGCGGGGAGGAAGTGCAATGGAGTTTATCTGCATGGCACTTCTTATTAATATCTGTCTCTCCTTCACGTTTCAAGCCTCAGGTTTGGGGAATAAACATGACTTCTTCTTTCTGCTAAGGTGCCCAGAACCCCTGAGGCTTCCATTATTTACACCTCCACCTCTTACTTCCAAAGACCTTGTCAGGCATTGATTGAAAAGTGGCTGGATAAAACGGTTTCCAAGGTAGCTGAATCTGCCCTACAGTGCGGTGCCTGTTTTCCTGCAGTGACTTGACTAAAAATCAATGGGCAGTAAGTAGATTTAGGAATGTGGGGGCTTTTTCTGATATGTGTGTCTGTGGGTGTGCGCGTGTGAAAAATGTATTTCTGAGACGGCAAAGACTATGTGTGAACCTGCTCTATAATTATGAAACATAATTATAGAGAAGAAACGCAAGCTGAGGTCAGCTCTGCTAAAAGAAGAGCTGTGGTCCTGATGGAATGAAAAGACAGTAAGTAGACAGACTCTTTGTAATTCCTCTCTTGGAAAGGAGAGGTCTTGAGATCAACCTCAAGTATTCCGGGCAGCTGTTCCTTATGAGAAGACTGCAAGACAGTAGCCACCAATGAGTTTAGAGCTCATTGGGAGAGGAGTCAAATGTCCCTGTTGCTCAAACCATGGTAGGTGCCTTCAAAAGGACACTGAACTCCCAGGCTTCCTTTTCTAAACCTTTTTGGAAATGGCTTGTAAATTGCTTTTCAGTTATTGAGAACCATTGTATGGACAAGCCTGACTGTACAAGGTGAGTTTCCTTCAAACCCCTAATGAAATACTTTTTTTAAAAAAAGAAACAGCGAAAAAAGAAATTCGAATTTTAATCTGGGGAAAGTACAAATGGTTCAAATGGAGTTCAGAGAAGAGTTTGAAATGAAGTATAAGAATCGTGTATAATTGTGATTATTTGTTTGCTGCTTCTTGCTCTCTTCAGCAATTTTTAGACCCTTGATCTCCACCACCCCCACTGTCCAATGAACATGCTCGGGGTGGGCTGCTCTGCTTTCACCTGGTTCCAGCGATCCTCTAGTGAAGATTCTGCACACTTTGGCGAACCCCCAAATCCTACTCCTGGCTGGCCCTGCCCACCTCACCCCTCCCAGTAGTCTCCACACACCCTGATTTGCATGCAAGGTAAGTGCAGGACCCATGTGGAGACTTGGGGAGGGCAATAAATGGGCCACCCAGAGGCTCCAGAAGGCTGGAAATGGGCCTGTTTCTGGCCTCCAAGGAGCCTACAGAACCTGGGGAAGGCTGTTTTTGCCCTACTGGAGGCTCACGGAAATCCTCTGGAGCCAAGTGAGGGTAAAAAATGGCCTCCTGGAAGTTCAAGAAGGCCAGAAATGGGGTCATTTCCGGCCTCCAGATGGCCTCCCGAGCCCGGGGAGGCAGTTTTCACCCTCCCAGAGGCTTGGGGAAAGCTTCTGGAACCTGAGGAAGGGGAAAATGTGCCCCCCCCACCGTGGTGCAGGAGGCTGAGTAGGATATGGCCATCATGGCCACGCCCATCCAGCAACCAGGCAGAGAACCCGTTGCTGAAATTTTTGAAGCCCACCCCTATCAAAGTGGCGAAGTGGTTAGAGTGCTGTATTGCAGCCACTTCAGCTGACTGTTATCTGCAGTTCGGCGGTTCAAATCTCACCGGCTCAGGGTTGACTCAGCCTTCCATCCTTCCGAGGTGGGTGAAATGAGGACCCAGACTGTGGGGGGCGATATGCTGACTCTGTAAACCGCTTAGAGAGGGTTGAAAGCCCTATGAAGTGGTATATAAGTCTAACTGCTATTGCTAATAAACAGAGTTCAATAAGTAAAGAGTGCCCCAATAATTATTGCTCAGGAATATCTGGAGGGGGGAGAAATAATAATAATAAAAAGTCACACGAGTGACACACTCCAGTTCATTTTGTATTATAGATTCTGGATTTTCCCCCAAATGCTAATTGCAGCCCCTGACCTGCAAATGTTACTTCCCTCCCTATGTTAAAAACCTTTCAACCAACGTCCCATGAGCTTTGATGAGTTACAGAAATCGTCTCTCACCTGGTGACCTCCAAATTATTTGGATTGCACTCCCAGCATTCAAATCAGAGCTGGCTGGAAATTCAAAGGACTGTAGTCTCAACATGCATCAGGATAAATAGGGACCTTTAATGTACCTTTAGTTGTAATTATTTGATTCATTTCAGCTTCGCTTCCAAGTTGATCTTATCCACCAACACAAAGCTCTTCCCAATTTGTCCATCCTTCAGTCCCCGGAATTCTCCAGCCAACATGATTGATCTTATTGTGAAGGCCTATTGTCTTTGATACTTTAGAACAAGAAAAGAAGTATTTGTCTCTTCCCATCTTACAATTGATTGGCAGACGATGCAGGATCTCAACACGCGGGGCCCTAATTTAATGACTTCTCTTGCCACCAGAAGATGGAGAGATGACAATGAGCTTTGATGGCTTTGAGCACAGCTTAAAGAAATTAAAAGGAAATAAAACTGTAGGCCACTAACAGTTGGAATTGGAATAGCAAGGAAAGAATGATTACCTTCAAACCTTGTTTGGAGGGGTTCTTCAATTGAGATAGAGATAATTAGCTAAAAAGCGAAAATGAGTTACAGATTCTGATGAAAGTATAATAGTGGGGTTTTTTTTTGGCAAGCTTACAATTTAAAAGACATACAAAAGGGAAGAAGGTTGGGGAGAGAAGAACATTACGTATCCAGGCACTAATTTTTATTCTGAAATAGGACAACTCTGACCATTATTAAATGAGGAAAGAAGCCCAATGGAATTTGTTTTGTTTTCATGAAAGTTGGTGGAACACCTCCTCATTTCCCTGAACATCAAAAGTCAAGATTCTGAACATGAAAATTATTTGGTCCAATCTATTCCAATCCTTTTTGCCTTTTGGTAGTTGCAATGGATGCCTGTGAAAGTTGGACCATAAGAGAGGCTGAACACCAAAGAATTGAGGCCTTTGAACTATGATGCTGGAGAAGATTCCTGCAAGTCCCTTGGACTGCAAGGCAATCAAACCAGTCAGTCCTAGAGGAGATCAACCCTGACTGCTCTTTAGAAGGCCAGATCCTGAAGATGAAACTCAAACACTTTGGCTACCTAATGAGAAGGAAGGACTCCCTGGAGAAGAGTCTCATGCTGGGAACGATGGAGGGGAAAAGAAGAATGGGATGACAGAGAATGAGGTGACTGGATGGAGTCAACGAAGCAGTCGGCATGAGCTTAAATGGACTCCAGGGGATGGTTAAGGACATGAAGGCCTGGATGAATGTTGTCCATGAGATCGCGATGGGTCGGACACGACTTCGAAACTAACAACAACAATCCCAATCCTTTGTGTGTAACTGTTGGACTTCTCTATTAATGTAGTTGTAAATTTGCACACCAGGAAGAGCTTTTTCAGTGAAGTCTTTCCCATACAAATATCCTGCCTCAGACCTACTGAATTAGCAAAAGAGCCTTCTTGCAGGAGATTAAAAAAGAGAGAGAGGGGAGCTTTAAATCCCTCAAAGCCACTTATATTAAGCATTTGAAACCGTTGCTTTCTTTGGTATTGACAGGAGCGAAAACAGCTTGTAGGTATGCTCCTAGCCAGAGTTATTGTTACTAATTAGTTTGTTCCCAGAAGAAGGATGATACCTGTTCTTACAATGTGACTCTGTAAAAGTGGGGAGGGGGACTCGGGGAGGGGGACTCTGCAGAGTTCATGTCTCTATTGTGGCATTTTCATGCTGAAAATAAAAAAAAAACCACCCTAAAAATAATAAGAAAAAACAGCTCAGCTGTTTATTTTGACAGTGCTTGTAAATACTATCTTTACATAAATGAATTAATACATGTCTTTGGAAATCTGTAATGCTCTCAGGGTTAGGTGATGGTTTTTTTCCCTCTCTTTTCTTTCCCCCAAAGATTCTAAATCCTCCCAGGATACTTTGACATGAAACATTAGAAGATGAGTTCAGTAAGTGGGTTCCTCCTGTTGTATTATATACTGCGAAAGGACTGGAACTAAGATTTCAAGTGTGCAAATTCTCAAAGGAAAGGAAAACTCATAACAGTAAAAAGGGACATCTCCCCCCCCCCTCAGTATATCTACTGAGCTATCTAAGCCAGGGGTGTCAAACTCAAGGCCCAAGGGCCAAATTAGAGATCTGGTCCATGGGGCTGTCCTGGAAACAGTGAAGGACCAGCCCCACAGTGCCACTGCTGGAAAAAAATGGAGCTTGGGAGACTGTTGCAGCTGAAAATGGAGCTCAGGAGCCTGTTTTCAAGGGCAGAGTGCTCAAGCCTCCACAGGCGCCACCGACCTGAGTGACGTTGAGCTGACCACGCCCACCCTGGCCTCCTGAGGTCAAATACAACCCCGATGCAGCCCTCAATGAAGTAGAGTTTGACACCCCTGATCTAAGCCTAAAATGGGTGGCCTTCTCCTCGCTCAGGCTCTAAAAGTCTGGAGAAATCTGGGATGTTTAGTACGAAGGAAGGGAACCATAGGAGAGATATAATAACAATTTTCCAGTGTAGAAATGGAAGCCACTAAGATGGAAGAATTATTTAAGAATGATCTAAGAATAATTATTTTTGATAGATCCTGGAACCATGAATAATGGGTGTAAACAGCAGCTACCTAGACTTTCTCTATATATCTCCATCTCCATCTCAATCTCCATCTCCATCATCTCCATCTCCATATCTATCTATCTATCTATCTATCTATCTATCTATCTATCTATCTATCTATCTATCTATCTATCTATCTATCTATCTATCTACCTACCTACCTACCTACCTACCTACCTACCTACCTACCTACCTACCTACCTACCTAAATGTGTGTGTGTGTGTGTGTGTGTTTGTGTGTTCCAGCATAGCTCTGAAACATCTCAAGCAATTTCAACCAAACTTGGTACATGGATGACTTACTCTCTGGAAACAAATACTGAGGGGTAAGACACCCCTCTTGTGCCTTATGGCTTCTACTGAACTGCCATAAAATGGCTTCTACTGTACAGCGCAGTGGAGTTGCCATGGTAACGGCTTCACAGTATTCCACAAGGGGGCTCCCTCTGGTAAGGGGGAAAATCCAACATTAGAAATTACGTTTGGTCCGTGCATTTCCCCCCTATAAATAAATACCTGGGCAACGCCAGGTTATCAGCTAGTTTAAATCTAAGAAAAGATTTCTTGATGGTTCTGGAATGGTCTGCTTAAGGATATTGTGGATTCTATGGAGGTTTTTAAGAAGAGATTGGACAGCTTCTCATTGAAAATGGTGGAATTAGTTTTCCTGCACACTATAGAAATGATCTTTGTGATCCCTTCCAACTTCTCAGTTCTTTGATTTATGACCACTAAAATTCTGCAAGTGGTTGAAGCTAGGAAATAAACCAAAATCAGCTTTTATTTCATTTATGGAACTGAACTGGTCATATATTTAATCATACCATTTATTTATTTATTTTTTAAAAAAGAATTACATTAAATTGTTGTTTGGAAAGTTTGTGAGACCTACAATTTCATGAGGTCCTAGGGCCTCTTATTCTGCAGCATTTCAGTAGAAGATGCAAATTTAGACAAGATGCCTGAATCCTTAAAAGGCCAATTGTTATGGAGAGGTAGATTAAAAACTTACCCAGGACTATGTAATCGACTCTTTTTTCTTAATTCAGAAACAGGTCTTGAAATTTGATGGTCTTTGAATGTTTTAATCTAAAATTTCAATCACTCCTTCTTATTGGTTATGCTAATTAGTAGTAATGGAAGGGTACCAGGTTGGATGCTCCTGCTAACTATATAGTGTTAGCTGGTATAATTTGTTAGCCTACAGCATTCATTCTCCCCAGCCATAATACCCGCATGTATATTGTTAGAAGGTTAAACAAGACAATTACTCCTTACTTTGCAATCACATTCCATCAGTTTATGCCTGAAAAAAATTACAGATTCTCACCCCAGCTTCCTTGTCATTTAACATATAAAATGAACTACCTTTTTTCAACTGTTTTGCACTTCTGTGAATTTTCTTCAATATATATTCCCCTTAATTTATTTTTGGGATGGGCAAGTGCTCAACAGTTGTCATACCAAGCCTTTGCTGCAAAGTTGTAGATGTCCACTTGATGACAGCAAAGAGGTGGTGGTTTTATATATCTCTGCTGCCACCTGATGGACATTTGGAATTTTTGCAACTGGTAGCCCTTGCTTTTACAGTAAACATTGTGGCATTTGATAGATGCTTATTGACAGTTCCAGAAGGATAGATGATAGACTACTGAGAAATTTAGGTAAAATATAGATCTTTAAATTCAAACAGAAGTATCATTATAGCCTAACATTTACAGCATATGCCAATCAAAATGACAGCTGATGACTGATGGGGGAAAATAATGTGAAGAAAAAGTCACATGAGAACCATACTGACATCTTCCAAATCACTTGTTTGATATCCAAAATCCAGCAGAAAGCACAGCTAAAATGCTACCAGTTTGGACCAGTTTGCCTGAACCAGTTGTAAAAAAAAATGCTATCAGTTCGGCCAAACTGATATTTACAACGATCAGCTGGGATGCGCAATTTATATTAGCTAGAAAGCAGGATTTCCTGCTTTCTAGCTAATCTAAATCGTGTGGCATAGTGGATTCCCTTCTCCCACTGCTCTACTTACCTTTGCAGGCATGCTCAGTAGCAGGCGCCACCCACCTGCCTAGACATCATCACGTCCATTTTTGACGTTCTGCTCATGCACGGAAGACTCTGCATGCTCACATTTGCAAACAGGTAGCGAAGGTAAGTAGATTTCACCCCTGGCAGAAAGTAAGCAACTTTGTCCATGATAGCACATTATCTGGACATTTACTCAAGCTAACAACAACATGATTTTTTTCACCATGATCTAAACCCTTGGAGCCAATGGTTGGACATCTATATAGCCATTACTGGAGTCAGAGGAGCTGGATTGATGTACCATCACAAATCTTGTAGTCTCACTTGCTTGATTTTATTCATTATGTGAACCCAGATGTTACAGTTTGCAAACCAAGGCTTATGACATAGGCCAGTCATTCAAAATATGTGTCCTGTCTGCACTCATTTTATGAACCCCAGGTGGCGGCAGCCAAATATCCCCTCTCGCGGTCCTGCACTCCATCATACCTTTAAGCCTCTCCATGGTGTGTAAACCCAGCCCTTGTCTGTTGAAGCATCCCAGAGATTATTTAAGAGTGCAGCGGGGCCTGAAATCTAAGAATGTAATTAGAGTTGTGAATCTTGTGTCAAAGAGATATAGGATAAATTATAAGGAAAGATATTAAGCGGGTGCCTTGCAGAGTATAACAATTACAGCCAATATAAGACCTTAGGTTTCTATGCTGTGGATAAATTCTCTTCTTTTGGGATCATAGAACATTTCTGAGATTTAAGGAAAGCATCTGCAAAAGAGTTGGGTGGAATGAAAAGACTGCAGGATAGAATTAAAGGCGATCTTTCTCAAACCTTCCTTGGGAAAACCTTCCTTGTTCTGTCGTGTCTGATAGACTTCATCATATTGACATAAAGAGAGAATGACTGGTTTTCTGGGGTCTCAACTTTTAGACTAGACTAGACTAGAATAACAGAGCTGGAAGGGGCCTTGGAGGTCTTCTAGTCCAACCTCCTGCTAAGGCAGGAAACCCTAAACCATTTCAGACAAGTGGTTATTCAACATCTTCTTAAAAACTTTCAGTGTTGGAGCATTTACAACTTCTGGAGGCAAGTTGCTCCACTGATTAATTGTTTTAACTGTCAGGAAATTTATCCTTAATGCTAGGTTGCTTCACTCCTTGATTGGTTTCCATCAGTTACTTCTTGTCCTGCCCTCAGGTGCTTTGGAGAATAGCTTGACTCCCTCTTCTTTGTGGCAGCCCCTGAGATATTGGGACACTGCTATCATGTCTCCCCTAGTCCTTCTTTTCATTAAACTAGACATACCCAGTTCCTGCAACCGTTCTTCATATGTTTTGGCCTCCAGTCCCCGATCATCTTTGTTGCTCTTCTCTGCACTCTTTCTAGAGACTCAACATCTTTTTTTACATCGTGGTGACCAATTTTATTGGTCAAGATCAGAGGATCTGAAAACAAATGATCAACTAGTCAAATAGGGAACAAAAGTTAAATTCTGGGTCCCATTTGGTCAAGTTGATTTTTATTTATCAAATCTCCTTTTTTTTGTCACCTGGCACAGAGCAAGTTGCTGGCCATTTCTTGCTTATGGAATCCTGATGGGAAGTTTGCTAAGCCATTTATTTCTCAAAAGAAAGCACACCTGAGCAAAACAGCCAACATTTTAATTATCTTGCCTTTGCTAGCATCTTCTCTTCTCTTTTCTTCGCCGGAACCTCTGTATTAAGGAATTCTGAAATCCCTACAGGAAGACAATCAGGTATCCTGGGGGCAAGCAACACACCTTTCACAGACCACACATGTCTCTGCCCAATGAGAAGATATGTGAAAGAGACAAACAGCTGTACTTACCACCTTCTGTAATTAGTCTCGGCCCTTGGAGGAGAGGCTTCCCTCCCTCTTGAACAAGCAGCTGAGCATACAGATTGTTGGTGCTTCTTGCTTTATTTTTTTAATTCAATTTTCACTGGAGCCAACCCAAGAAACCTGAGGCTTCTAGTGAGCATCAGCCTCAGGAGTCATAAGGAAGCTAATATTCCTTCTATATCACTTGCCAGCTTGTTTTATTCCAAAGAATGATTCAGAACAGACTGTTTATATATGTATTCCAGAATGAAATACCTTGCTCGGTTTTCAGGCAAAAACCAAAAGGAACAGTTGAATATTAGGCAAGAATTCAATTGGGGTGGACTGGTAGTGAAGAATTCATGCAGGAGATGCTTGTGGAGTTTGGAAGGGGTGGTGGTGGTCTGTATTTCATTTATTAGACACTGCCTAACACAGCACCCTGATCATAAAGTCCCAAGGGCTAGATGATGATTCTGATCCAGGCTTCAAAAAATCACAATCAGACTCCTTGTCCCGACAAAGCCCCTTTTGATTAAGCTAATGTGAATTCTTCTCATTCACATCCAGCAAAGTCCTGGCAAACAATCTTTCAAGGGTGAATTTACAACCACAGACCTTATCAGGCTTGGAGAGCTGCCAGGCCAATATCTTACAAATGCAAAGTTGTACCAGAATGTACTTGACAAGGAGTCTCTGAGAGTCACGAATGAATCTTCACACTAATGAATTGAACTAAGTGTCTCCTACAAACTCCCCTCCCCTTTTGCTCTGCTTTATTCTCTATGGGAGGGGCCATTCACCATCCACCTGTGCCTTTACTCCTGAGTTGGCCCTTGTTCCTTAACTGTTCCCTTCTCCTGGCAGCCCTGTGAATGTGCACATCGGGAACAGGCTCCAGCTGTTCTTCTGTCCCACTGATATATGACTCCGAAGGCAGCTGATAACTGTCGGATGGCTCTGACCCCATCGCTGCCTCTGACGCAGAGCCCTCATCAGAGCCTTCCCCAGCCTCCAGGACTGGCCCATGTTCCTCCTCAACCTCCTCACTGTCCAACTCTGCCAATAGCTCCACTGGCCACTGGCGGGCCACAACAATGATGGCCTTGCTAGAGATATGCAACTATGGTTTCACTAGACCAGAGGTCCCCAACTCTCATGGACTAATGCACAGACCTGCATTAGTCCATGACATGGACTAAAGCACGGACCGGCATGGACTAATGCATGGACCGGCATTAATCCATGGCATGGACTAATGCACAGACCAGCATTAGTCCATGGCATGGACTAAAGCACGGACTGGCATGGACTAATGCACGGACTAATGCACGGACCTGCAATAATCCATGGCATGGACTAAAGCACAGACTGGCATGGACTAATGCACGGACTGGCATTAATCCATGGCATGCCAGCAACCAAGCCATTGAACAAGCAAAGCCCCATCCGCAAGATACAGTCAGCATGCAAAACCATGACCTCTCTGGTCCATGGAAAAACCTCTCTCCATAGTACCGATCCCTGGTGCCCAAAAGCTGGGGAGGCACTGCCCTAGACAAAAGAGGCTGAAACATTGTTTGAGCCCATAACAAGATAAAATTGGGAAGTGCTCAGGCAGATGCTGTCCCGATTCAATGGAGTATACAAAAGGGGAAGGAAGTTTAGTAAATCAGACTTTCAAGACTCCATTATAGCCAAACTCAGTAAAAAGTAGTTTTCCTGGTGTGGCCTCACTAGGGAGGCTGATCCAGAGTACTTGGACATGTGTGGAAGGAATGAAGAAATTCACTGCTTGCCTTAGTTTATTTTCAATTGGAGGGGGAATTCCTGGGAAATATTCTTAGCGGTGTGTAGCCCAAACCATAACATGTCTTTTTTAGTGTGAATAATTTCATTGTGGAAGAAAACTAGCTTGGCATTCAGCATAGAATAATTGAAATTCAATGGTAAAATCCTGGGTGAAAATACAAAGGAAAGGAAAGGAGAGGAGAGGAGAGAAGAGAAAAGAAAAGAAAAAAGAGAAAAGAAGGAAAGGAAAGAAGAGGAGGGAAAAGAAGGGAAGGGAGATGAGATGAGAAAGGAAGAGATGCATTGAACCTACTTTGCAAGAACTATGGAGAAAAAAGAGGAAGTTAAATGGAAATAAAAGGAAATAAATTATGCACTAATGGAAAATAGCCCACTGATTTATTTTGGTACAAAACTATTCAAGTTAGTTTGACACCTGAGGGAGTAACATACATACTTTCCCTTTTCACTAAAATATAACAATAAATTAAACAACTAACCATCTGCTGGCCTTTCATGTCCCTCCAAATCAATTGCCAGATACAACTACCTCATTCAGTCTAACCTTTGCAAGAACCTACTTTCCGTGTAGCAAAGGCTACAGTCATGATATCTATTACTCCTGGGGAAAACGTTGGCTTTTGACTGATAGATGGCATTCTGACTATTTCTTACCAATCAGAGGTGCTGTTATCTGCTTTGCAGGCATGAAATATGATTTGGCATAGAGGAAGGAGATCTGTAGAAATAAAGTGGCGTGTAGACCATAGTGTGTGCACATGTAGATGGAGAGAGAGGGAGGGAGGGAGAGAGAGAGAGAGAGGAGAGTGGAGAGACAGAGAGAGAGAGCAAGAGAGAGAGAGGAGAGAGAGAGAAAGGAGAGACACAGAGACAGACACACACACAGAGAGAGAGAGAGAGAGAGAGGAGAGGGAGAGGGAGAGAAAGGAGAGACACAGAGATAGACAGAGAGAGAGAGAGAGAGAGAGAAGAGAGAGAAAGGAGAGACACAGAGACAGACACAAACAGAAAGAGAGAGAGAAGAGAGAGAGATAAAGAGAGAGACGACAGAGAGAGAGAGAGAGAAATGACACACACACACACACAGAGGAGAGACAGAGAGAGAGAGAGACACAGAGAGACACAGAAAGAGAGGAAACAGAGAGAGAGACAGAGAGAGAAGAGAGACAGACAGACAGAGAGAGACAGAGAGGGGAGACATATAGATAGAGGAGGAGACAGACAGAGAGAGAGAGGGGGGGAGAGAGGGGGGAGGGAAGGAGAGAGAGAGAGAGAGATTGCATCCACAGTCTTTATTGAGAAAACACAAAGTGCTGATAAAATGAAAACAATTTATTCCAAAGCATATAGCAAGCATACTTAATAAGGTGACCAAATTTGGGTGTTGAGATTTTCAGAGGCAAGCATGAATATTATTAGATGAACAGCGATAAGGGAGATGAAGAAGGAGATGACAAAGGATATAAAAATCACCATGTCAAAAATGTACTGTCGGACTGCCCAGAATGAGGTGAAAGGTCTTCTGAATTGTGTAATTGGGGGGAACAGTACAAAGCTCTTTGAATGAGGGGAGAAAAATAAACATTTGTGGCTGGCATACTAGAAAGCTTTGGAGATAAGCAAGAAGGAAACTGGTTGAGTTCTGCACAAGCCCCCAGGCCAATTGCTGAAAGCAAAGTAGCAAATGGTATTCTGATAAGCCAAAAAAATAACCTGAACGTTGATCATGGAGAATTTTAATTACTGAGATTGGAAGACTAATTATGATAGGATAAAAAGAATGATTTTTCTAGATAATGCAGGATTACTTTATAATGCAATTTGTCAAACAATCTCTATGGGTCAGAAAGATTGTTTGACAAATTGGAGAAACCAATTTGATGAATGAGATGCATCTAATTAATTGAGATGAACATACAGGCTCTGGTGATTTTATAGTTTCTTTCTTTCCTTCCTTCCTTCCTTCCTTCCATCCATCCATCCATTCATTAATTCATTAATTCATTAATTCATCCATCCATCCATCCATCCATCAATCTATTATCCATCCATCCATCCATCCATCCATCCATCCATCCATCCATCATTTTCATACAGTTTTCAGTTTCACGAAATAGACAATTTTTGATAATTTGTGGCTCCTTTTTCTATTGAAAGTGTTACTGAAGGAACCATCCCTTCTCTCTCCTCCCCCTATCAAAATGTGCAACCAATGGTTATTTTGTAGAGGAGGGTGGAAATGGGAAAGTAGAATAACATACAACTTCTCAGCATCTGAGATGACTTTGGTTCTCTCCTCTGCTTTTTTTGTTGTTGTTCTTATGTTTAAAGGGTTAAGAGTGCCCTGTCTTGTCTTAATGGACTTGCCTTGTTGATGGACTCGGCCAACTGAATGTGACTTCATCAACTCTAGTCCTGAGTGTTTTGACTTCATTAAAAAGCAAGAAGCAGAGTCTTAGTCCTGGCAAAATTCCTTTTATTTACACAACTGTGAATTCTTCATTCACAGTCAACAAGGCTTAGCAAACAGTGTTTCTGAGGAATGTTTATCAACACGAACATTATCTCATTTGAAGAGCTGCCAGTTAACTATCTTCCAAATGCAGGGCAAGGCAAAACTTGGGACAAGGTCTCTTATACACAAATAGAACTTTTTACTCTTGAAATGATCAAATGAACCAATTGTTCATTAGGTTCTTGAAAAAGCTCACTCTGCATTCTTGTTTCTAAGAGGAGGAGCCAATCAACTCCAAGGTGTGGCTTTATTCCTAAATCGACCCTGTTTTCTTAGTTGTTCTTATCTTCTGGTAGCTGTGCGCATGCACAGTGCACACACTGGGAACAGTCTCCAGCTGTTCCTTTGCCTCACTGCTGTCTAGCTCCCTCTCTGCCTCCAACACAGAGCCCTTGTCTGAGCTTTCCTCAGCCTCCAGGATTGGCCCATGTTCCTCCCCAACCTCCTCACTGTCTTACTCTGCTACCAGCTCCGCTGGCTGCCGGCGGTCCACAACACTGTGAAGGTTAAATGTTGAAATGGATGTTATCAAGAATGGGAGTAAACCATTGTTTACAACCTAAGCCCATGAATACAGATCAATAAGAAATGGACTGAAACTCCAGGAAGAAAGATTACGTCCATTGTGGAGCAGATGTGTAACCAAATACCGTGCCTAGGGAACTTTTGCAATCACTGGGAGATTTTTTTTAAAGAAGATGTTGACAGGCAGCTGTCAATGATGTTTAAGCTTGAACGACACATGTGAGCATAGAGGAATCTTCTTGACTGTGAAGCAAAACCAGGAGGATCCAATCTTGGGTGGGTGGAGTGTGTTGATTAGCGATTTAGCAAGGCAAAGCTTATGCTTACACTGTTGTTAAAAGAGTGCACTCGTTCTAAGCAGATTTGACACAGAAGCATTATGACTGTGGGAGAAAGCTGGCACTTAACTGACAGCTGCCTTTATTTTTCCCTTGCCTCTCAACCTTTGTATCCCTTTTTCCCCCAATGTCTTTTTTTCCTCCTTTCCGAAATGCTACATGTTGCTCCGAAAAAGGGTAATATTCCACAGTTTCTTCTTTTACTATGCCTGTTTAATAGTTTAATATCTCTTCTCCATCCGTGTAAAAGGACTTCCTCTTGACTTTTTTATACAGTGTGGTTCTCTACAGACATTGGGGAAACTTTTTGTGGCACTTACAAAGTGTGACAAAGTTGATGGCCTTTGGAAGGATATAGATCAATTAAACGTATTCCGCCGTTCAACTTTCTGACCTTATCAGCTTCATGTTCACCTTTCTTCAGATCTGTTCGTTTACCACCTAAGCTCCTGCAACTCTTTTAAACTATTGAGCTGACCTTTCGTTCTTTTTTTAACAAACATCGGTGGATCAGCCATTAAAATGCAATAAAAATGTGTAACTCAGTTTATAATGAAACTAAGAGCTACTTTAAAAAAAACTATTTGGTAGCAACTCTTCCCTGTGCTAAAACTGTTTGTCACTCCCCCCCCCCCCAATCAAACATCCTTTAACTTGTATACAGGCTTAAGGAAGAGACCTACTGATTCTGTTCCTTGCCCATGAATATATTTATGGCAGTGATGGGTTTCAAAAATTTTCCGAACCTACTCTGTGGGTGTAGCCTCCTTTATGGGAGTGGCCTGCCAACCATGCGACCTGGTGGGAGTGGCTTGCCGGCCATGTGTTTTCTTTCTCTCCCCCCCCTCTCTTTCTCTCTCTCTCTCCTTCCTTTTGTCTCTCTGTCCCTTTTTCCTTTTTTTCTTTCATCGCTCTCTCACACTTTTTCTTTCTTTTTCTTTCTTTCTTTCTTTCTTCCTTTCTCTTTCTCTCTCTGTGTGAGTCTGTGTGTGAGTCTCTCTCTCTCTGTGTGTGTGTGTGTGTGTGTGTGTGTGTGTGTGTGTGTGTGAGAGAGAGAGAGAGAGAGAGAGAGAGAGAGAGAGAGAGAGAGAGAGTGAGTGAGTGGTGGGTTTCAAAAATTTTTGGAACCTCTTCTGTAGGTGTGGCCTGCTTTCCGGATCCACTGGTGGAACCTTTTCTAACCGGTTCAGTAGATTTGACAAACTGGTTCTACCAAACTGGTGTGAACTGGTAGGAACCCACCTCTGATTTATGGGTAAGGAACTAGGTAGATTGGCAGGATGGGAAAGAATATTTCCATTTGTACGGAGATAGCAATAGCGATGGCAGTTAGAGTTATATGCCACTCCATACTGCTTTACAGCACTCTCTAAGCAGTTTACAGAGTCAGCTTATTTGCGTCCTCATTTTACAAACCTTGGAAAGGATGGAAGGTTGAATCAACCTTCATCCAGTCAGGATCGAACTCCTGGCAGTGGGCAGAGTCAGCCTGCAATACTGCATTCTAACCACTGGGCTGCTGTGGCTCCTGATGAAGATGAACAAAAATGTAGTCTGATTTCAGATAATGATAAAATGAGGTCCATAATAATGAGGAATATAATTCTTCCACTGTATAATCTGAAATATGTAGCCCAGAGTTGGATTGTAGCATTCTACAAGCTTGTAAATGTATTTATTTATTTATACTTGGAGATGTTTTATTACTCATTTTGATAGCCTCGTCAATGAATGCGATTAAGAACTTGAGAGGAAGGAGCACATACGGACCTGGGATATAGAAGTCAGGTCCCACTCTGTCCTTGAGACACCTCTTCAGAAGGAGAACTGGAGCTTAAAGCCAAGAGAAGAATATTGTTCTGGAGAACCTGAAGGCGGGCCAGAGAACATCTCACTTCCACCTTCTTCAAAGCAAAGTTTGAACTAGGGAACTGGTCCCACGGAGACGCTAAAAGCCACCTCAGTGATTAGAAACAAGACTGTTTTGAATGCAAAGTTGCAAGAAATAAAAACAGCAAAATTAAAAAAAAAAAACACCTGTGCTCATTTCTAACTTACAGGCATCCAGATGACTTCTTTGGGAAACAGAACATTCCAACAGGATGGATCTTCAGTCCTACCCACAGGGCTAATTCTTTTACTTAGATCCGTGATGGCGAACCTATGGCACATGTGCTGGAAGTGGCATGCAGAGCCATCTCTCGGGGCACGCCAGCCATTGCCCTTCTGGGTTCTGGCACACCAGCTGGTCTTTGCGTGTGTGGGAGTGCCAGAAAATGAAAGAGCAGCTCCCTGGTGTGCATGTGCATGCCAGGAAGCTGAGATTCCAGTTTCCAGCTGCTCGTCATGTGCGTGTGTGCATGCAAGGCAGAAACCAGAAGACCAGGTGACCGGCACACATGCGCACACTGGAAACTAGAAGCATGCACGCGCTGGGGAGCAGCTCTTCCAGTTTCCAGTGCTCTCCTATGCATGTGGATGCTCCCATTTTGGCACTTGGTGCTGAAAAGATTTGCCAACACTGACTTAGGCCACCCAACTAAAATGATTGCATAATAATTTTGGAAGAAACCAGGATACATTTCAAAAGGACAATACCTCTCTTTCTCAATAGCAAACTTACTACCGAACAGTTAGTTGTAGTAAATTCAAAAGAAAAGAAAAGAAAAGAAAAGAAACATGGCCATAAATCCCTATGTTTGGAAATCTATCGTGTGTGTGTGACACTTCCCACTATTTTAGCTGAACTCTGAAACGTTATAGGCAGAGTTAGAAATGTCACATCCATGAATGGTTAATGGCCCACATGAACATGGCGAGACTTCCAGATTGCTGGGATGTTTTCTTTTTTTTTTCTTTTTACAAATGCATCACTTAGAGTGAAAGCAAACATTATGTAGTATTTATGAACAAATGCAAAAAAAAAAAAAAAATGGACGTTTTATAGCCATCACGGCCCGCTCGCTGAAAGAAAATGGGATGAGATGCTGAGAAACTCAAGAGAAATGAAACTGGAGCACAAAACAGGATGAGTAGAAGGAAAGATAGGAAGGAGAGGAGAAAGGAGAGGAATAGGAGAAAGGGAAAGGCAGAGGAAGAATGGGAGGGAATGTAAGAGTAGGAAAGAGGGGAGGAATGGGAAGAAGAGGGGAAGGGTAAAGGGGAGGAAGGAAGGAGAGAAGGGAAAGGAGAGGAGAAAGGAAGGAAGGAGAGAAGAAAGAGAAGGAGGGGGTAGGAAGGAGGGAGGGAAGGAGGGAGGGAAGCAAGGAGGGAAGGAAGGAGGGAAGGAAGGAGAGAAGGAGAGAAGAAAGGAGGGAAGGAAGGAGAGAAGAAAGGAGGGAAGGAAGGAGGGAAGGAAGGAGGGAATGTAGGAGAGAAGGAAGGGGGGAAGGAAGGAGGAAAGGAAGAGGGAAAGGAAGGAGAGAAGGAGAAAAGAAAGGAGGGAAGGAAGGAGGGAGGGAAGGAAGGAGGGAAGGAGAGAAGGAGGGAAGGGGAAGGAGGGAGGGAAGGAAGGGGAGTAGGAGAGAAGAAACGAGGGAAGGAAAGAGGGAGGGAGGGAAGAAGAAGAAGTAGGACTGTTGTAAGATAAGATGGATCTATGGGATGGTAAGAAAGCAATTTTCAAGTATATTGTCAACTGTAGGGAAAAATTGTTATAAATATATATTATTAATAACAGTTATGAGATTATATAATTGTGAATGTATATATGAAATTGATAAAATAAAAATAAAAATAAAATAAAAGGATGAAGGAATATCCCATCTCATCTACGTCTTTTCTGACCAGGAAAAAAAATGGATGGGGTCAATGTAGAACTCTATTTGCCAGGAAGATATTTTGCCACACGAGGCCGTGATTAGTCATCCCTGATTCTAGGTAATTTCAGAGTTTGACAAGAGCTTAGCAAAGGATTATCATAAAGCAGTCATTACCTCGAAACCAAAGCTTATTCCGATAGGCAAAGCGTGAACTGCGATCACGTGGTAAAAGTAATGCACTGATATTTGGATCCGGCAATACAGGGACCCTACGGAGGATCAAGTTTATTAATTTCTGATCTGTGATACAGTGTGAAATCTTTTCAAGTCCCACCCCTGCAAAGTCCGACAAGCTGTTTTTTAAGCCCCGGTACATTCAGTGTTGTATAATGCAGCACTAATTTAACTGCAGCTCTTCCTTAAAAGCTTGATCAGACTCTGAGAATGGACAAATCTAGCTGCAAAGTGAGGCAGCTGTTGACCTTATTAGCTGTGATCTCATTAGATATTGGAAATGTTACCTCATTATTTCCAGAGAGGCCCCGGAAAAAAAACAGGATTCTAACTTACGTGTTTTAACTTGTTAAGCCACACTAGAAAGTGTCTGAGGAAGGTATTTTGTGCATTAATTGTTTCAGAGAACTAGTCTTGTCTGCGGTTGTTCTTTTGAAAAACAACCACAACCAACAACAACAACACACACACACACACACACACACACAAACACACACACACACACACGGAAAACCAATTTACACATTGCGACTGTAAGGTTTTAGAAGAAGGCTAAGAAGTCATTGGAATAAAAAGAAAGCCAAATTCTTCCGTAATCTTTTTTTTAAAGATGAAAGTATAACTCTTTTACAACATTTTAAAGTCTGGAAGAAACGCAAAGTCTTTCATAAACTATTTGGAAGCTTGTGAGATGGGTGGCAATATAAATTTGATTAATAAACAGACAAACAAATAAGTAACCATGCAAATAGGGGTGTGTCCCCTCCCATGACTCCCACAGATCTGGAACAAACCAGAAACTCTTTAAATATCCTTAAGAAGAATGAATGAAAGAAAATATGAATAAAAGATGCTTGCCCCTAGGGAGGAAAGCTATGGCAAATCTAGACAGCATACTGAAAAGCAGAGACATCACCCTGCCAACAAAAGTGTGTTTAGTCAAAACTATGGTTTTCCCAGTTGCAATGGATGGCTGTGAAATGTGGACCATAAGAAAAGCTGAACGGCAAAGAATGGAGGCCTTTGAACTGTGGTGCTGAAGAAGACTTCTGCAAGTCCCTTGGACTGCAAGGCAATCAAACCGGTCAGTCCTAGAGGAGATCAATCCTGATTGCTCTTTAGAAGGCCAGATCCTGCAGAGGAAACTCAAATACTTTGGTCACCTAATGAGAAGGAAGGGCTCACTAGAGAAGAGCCTAATGCTGGAAAAGATTGAGGTCAAAAGAAGAAGGGAACGACAGAGAATGAGGTGGCTGGATGGAGTCACTAAAGCAGTCGGCGTGAGCTTCAATGGACTCCAGAGGATAATAGGGGACAGGAATGCCTGGAGGAACATTGTCCATGGGATCGTGATCGGTCAGACATGACTTCGCAACTAACAACAACAAGAAGAAGAATGAAGAAGAAAAGGTCACAGTGGATAAGTCCTGATTTATAGAGAAAGAAAAAAAGGAAGCAGATTGCTGAAGCAACTCATAGAATGGAGAGACATCTACTTCCTAAAGAAAGAAAGCTAATTATTTTCCAATCACTTGGGAAATCATTATTTCTAAGTTTTCCAAGAGAATTTAACAATCTAAACTGTGATCCAGAAAGAACAATAGAGAAAAAGAACTCAACACCAGAGAAAAGTGCATCGTTTTTATAACACGCACAAAGGTTTTCGTAGGTTTCCCCTCTCTTAATCATATACAGTACATCTCACTCCTAACACTTAAGCATCTGGTAAAAGCCACAGCGTTATCACATGTATTAATGTAGCACTGATGTCATGATCAATGCTAGGGATGACTAGGGACTTGGGGGTGACATAATAATGGTGTTCTAATAACTAAGGGGTTGCCACAAAGAAGAAGGGAGGTCAACCTATTCTGCAAAGCACCCAAAGGCAGAAGAAGGAGCAAAGGATGAAAAATAAAAAGAATAAAAGAAAGAACCAACCTAGAACTAAAGAGAAATTTCCTGACAGTTAGAACAACGAATTAGAACAGGTTGCCGTCAGAAGTTACGGGTACTCCATCCCTGAAGGTTTTTAAAAAAGAGATTGAACAACCAATTGCCTGAAATGGTATACATTTCTTGCTTGAGCAAGGGATGGACTAGAAGACCTCCAAGGTCTCTACCAACTCTGCTATTCTGCTAATGCAATATTACTTGCACATACACACCCAGACACCTGCTGTATGTCTTCACATGAGTGCATTCCCTGAAATTTGAAGCCTTTCCTGTTTTAGGTGCCAAGGTACCACCGATGAATTCCCACGCCCTTTATTAGATAAACTATTATCTCTGCCCTTAACTTCCTCCCTCTTGCATTTCCACTATTATTAGGAATACTTTACTGATCTATTTTGAACAGCAGTCTACCAATCAATCATTTCCTTCTGCAAACATTCTTAGCTCAGGAGAATCTGAACATGTCAAACATAATCAGGGCTGGTTTTGTTATCGGTAACTTTTGAATGGCTTACTAGAGACTCTAAAAAAATAAGATGGGGGCAGGTTTGAAGGTCTCTGTGCAGCCCTAGACTTAGACATTGCTCTTCTGTTTCCAGATACCATATTTTTCAGAGGATAAGATGCACCTTTTTCCCGCCCAAAAAAGAGGGTGAAAATTTGGGTGTGTCATATATAGACACACCCAATGTAGCCCACCCACCCCCCACCAAAGGCCAAAAATGTGAGGTGCTGGTCTGTGGCAATCCCTGCAGCCTGGAACAGCTGATTGGGAGTATTCCGGCAGTCCGATCCACCCACCAATCAGCTGTGCTGAATCAGGCTGCAATAGGTTTTGAAGCTGGCCTGGCTGGTCAGAGTTTGCAGCAGCAATCACATTCAGAAAGCACACACAGGTAAGCAGGATTCAAAATAATGATAATACACAATACAATTCCAAGAGCAGGTTTTCCAAGGTAGCAGTAAATACAAGCAAATCACAAGCAGTTTCACTTTCAGTTCTCAGCTAAGCCAAGGCTCCTTCCTGTCTCCTTGTTGTTCAAAGAACAAATACTGTTTCAGAGTCCAAATAGCCCTCATTGGCTGACTTAGTTTCTATGACTATTCATTGGCTGACCTTGTTAACAGGTGTTCCTAGTTAGGAAGCAAATACTATGGATGCTGGTAGGCAGAGGCAGAATTTTTCCCCCTCTTATTTTCCTCCCCAAAAACTAAGGTGTGTCTTATACTCCGGAGCGTCTTCTACTTCAAAAAATACGGTAACCAGTCTTACTTGTTTAAAGGCAATGCACACTCTGCTATGCTTCCACCATAATGATGATGCTATCTGTTCAATTATGCACGATTCTTGGTGGTTCTATGAACCTGCTCCTTCCCCGTTTCCAGTCTTGGATGGCTTCTTTCAGCTATTTTTTACTCCATTTAGTGTTGGCTTTGATGCTGTCAATGTACTGTGTAACCTGTCATGCCTCCATTGGAGTCTGACTCTGTGGGGGAAGAGGAGCTGGGACAAGAACTGGTGGCAATTGAGAGGACAGCTCTGTTGGCCTTGGGGGAAACTGGGAAAGGGCAGAGTAAGTCCAAGCAAGGCTGTTCAGTCCAGGCAAGGCTGTAAGGCCTGCAGGCAGGGAGGAACAGAGGCAGGATGAACATGAGAAACAGAGCTCAGACGAGGAGCAAGAACCACTTGCTCCTGATGCAAGAGCTCAGAGACTGCAGAGAAGGCATGATCAGCACAGACTGAGAAGATTACTTGGGAGGAGTGCCGCACCCATTTTCACCAGGCACACCTGGGGAATGAGATTTAAGGAGTTGCTGTGGGGAGGGACCAAATGCTGAGTTCCTGAAGTGTTGTGTGCCGACATTTGAACTTGCCAAGACTTCTTGCATATCTTTTGGTCTTCTGGACTAATAACTTGCCTCTTGATTTGCTCTTATTTTGCCAAATACATTTGGGATTTATTGTCCTGCAGCCTTGGTGTAGACAGCTCTGGGCTGTACTAATTGCAGCCAGAGACTACTTGAGTTTTGTTACCACTCTACTCTGGGACTTGCTAGAAATGTGGGAGCGTTTGGGGAAATTTGGAGCAATAAAGGGGCAGTTTGAACTGCCAGCTGTTTATGTTATCTCTGTGCTATGCCCTGGGTCATCACATGACCATTCTCACATAACATTTTTTCCAGCGAGTTTGAGCGCATGACATATGCTGAAATAAGTAAGAAGGGATCCCCTGATTTTGCTTTCCATCATATCTTGGAGAAATCGACCATGTAAATATGTTCCTGCAAATCAGAACACTTACCGGTGTTCTACTTCATACTTCCTCTATTTCATTCACCTGTTGCCAGCTCCAGTCCATCTTTTTGCATTTCTTTCTGCCTCTAATTAAATATAGGAGTCACACCTTGTGATGAAATCAATTAAAGGTCAGGGTGGTGCAAAGCTTGGCAGAGAGTTGTTTCATTTTCTTGGGTGATCAATCAATACCCACATTAATTAACTCCTATAAAGGAAGAAGCAAGCAAACAATGAAGAAGGAGAATTATGGGTCCCAAGTTGAGAAGTATCTCGGTGAAAGGAGGAGGAGGAAATCTTAAAATTGTGATTACTAAAGTTGCTGCTTCTTGCTCTCTTCAGCAATTTTTAGACTGTTCATTTTTCCCCCCACTGCCCAATGAACATGCTCGATGTGGGTTGCTATGGGTTTGCCTTGGTTCCAGAGATTCTCTAGCGAAGATTCTGCACAGTTTGGTGAACCCCCAAATCCCACTCCTGGCTGGCCCTGCCCACCTCACCCCTCCTAGTAGTTTCCACACATCCCATTTTGCATGCCAGGTAAGTGCAGGACCCATGCGGAGACTTGAGGAGGGGAAAAAACAGGCCTCCCAGAGGCTCCAGAAGGCTGGAAATTGGCCTGTTTCTGGCCTCCAGGGAGCCTACAGAACATTGGTGGGATTCAGCCAGTTCGCACCTATCCGGGAGAACTGGTTGGTAACTTTCTAAGCAGTTCGGAGAACCGGTTGTTGGAAGAAATCTCATTTTGGTTTTTTCCCAATTTACAGGGCTAATCCTGTAAGGAAGGCAGGAAGGAAACATTCTGGTGTTGTTTCTAGCCTCATCTTTATTGCCCTGCTTACAGAAACTGCCTCTCTGGTTAACCCTTATCACATTGTCACAGCTAAGACGAAGTGCCCATCGACCTGAATGACATTGACTTGGCCATGCCCACATGATCACATGATCACATGACCACTGAACCCCGCCTACCCAGCTGGTCATTAGGGCAGAGAACTGGTTGGTAAATTATTGAATCCCACCACTGCTATAAAGCCTGGGGGGAGGCCGTTTTTGCCTACTGGAGGCTCAAGGAAATCCTCTGGATTTCCGGGGGGGGGGGGGAATGGCCACCCAGAAGTTCCAGAAGCCCAGAAACGGGAGCATTTCCAGCCTCCGGAGGGCCTCCAGAGCTCAGGGAGGGTGAAAATGTCCCGCACACCATGGTGCAGGAGGCCAACTAGGCCACACCCAGCCAGCAACCGGGCAGAGAATCTGTTGCTAAAGTTTGAAGCCCATCCCTGAACACGCTATGATAATTTGGCTTTACCGCAATACTCAGATTGCAGTAAAAGGATTAGGGAGCTACTGGCAACAACCTGTCAACAACAACAAAAAAGGAAGAATCCTGGGAATTTTCAAGGAGATCTTCTGCATACTGATGCATATTAATGAACTGCTGCCATTCCACAAAAGTGATGTAATCAACTCAAGAACTACTTACAAGTTTTTTTTAAAAAAAAAACTATTAAAAAAAAACAGCTAGGCACGACAAGGGAATTGCAGGCAAGTTTGACTGTCCACGCATTGATATTCTTTAAAACAACACTGGAGGAAATAAAATAAATAAATAAAAGGAGGAAAAAAAGAGAGAAGGGGATTCTCTTTGGCACAATCAGCTGCATAATATGGCCTTCTGGAGATGTTAAGAGGATTACTTTAAGTAAGGAATTCGCAACTGGCAGATTATTTTCATCTACTGTCTGTAATAGTACATAAAATATTACGATATCCCATAAGTGTAAAAGTTAACAAGTCCTGATTTTTCAGAACATAAAATTCCAATCTGTATTGCTTTTTTTATTTTTTACCTCTCAAATGTACTGATTTATAGTTGTTTAGGCACATGTAACTGCATTTGCTTAAGATGTATCCCCAAGTCCACATTTTTTTTCTTGAGATAATTTAATGGGGATGTTTAAAAAGGCAAAAGTTGCTTCCAGAAATATCTAGGGGGGTTCTCAGTCATCCTGGTTGTGGTTGCCACAAAGGTGCTTTTTTTCAAGAGACAACTGGACTTCCTTGTTTTTCGTTAAAGATGTTCTGCTTCTCATCCAAGAAGCTTCTTCAGCTCTGACTGGATGGTGGGGAATGGAATGAGTTATATTCATTCCAGACAACAGTAATCATTTGCATTGTTTTAGATAGTCGTTGAGACGTGGAAGCTTAGTGGCTAAGACGCTGAGCTTGTTGATCAAAAAGATCAGCATTGGCCAGTTCGATTCCCTAGCACCACATAATGGAGTGAGTTCCTATGATTTGTCCCAGCTTCTGCCAACCTAGGTGTTCGAAAGCACGTAAAAATGCAAGTAGAAAAATAGGAACCATCTTTGGTGGGAAGGTAACAACATTCCATGTGCCTTCGGCATTTAGTCATGCCAGCCACATGACCACGGAGACGTCTTTGGACAGCGCTGGCTCTTTGGCTTTGAAACAAAGATGAGCACCGCCCCCTGGAGTCAGGAATGACTAGGACATATCTGCAAGGGGAACTTTACCTTTTCTTTAGATCAGTGGTGGGTTGCAGGCGGTACACCCCGGTACGTGTACCGGAGCAGGCCCTGAGCACCAGCTACCATTCGGTATGGTGCTCCGGAGAGCCCAACCACCTGCCCGAGCTCCTTACAGTGTTTTAAAGCTTTTGTTGCTTCCGCACCCATGCATGGCGCATACAGCTCCTGTGCGATGCTCCACCGAGCAGCTGGAGCTTTGAGGAGGCTTATGGAAGTGTTGTTTGCATCTATGGATGCGTCCATGAGGGCGACGCTGGGCCTGTTCCAAGCGTACTGGTTGGAATGGGATCCAGAACCCACACTGACTTCGATAGTTGTTGAGACCACTTGAAAGGTTTTCTTTTGTATCCTAATGGTCACCTAAGCAGTTCAAATGAGTGTGGAGCCTTCTTGGAACTGCTGAAAGGATTGTGTTGTAGACTGGAGATAGACGGTGTTATATCCCTCCCCCTACCTTGAGAGAGGGCTGTTCAATCTTAATATAGATGGCCCCTTTGATCCCTCTTTCAAACCAGCCGCCCACTCTGTCCAAATTTTGGATTTTGCTGTCTTCAAAAGGGCGGCCTTTGTCTTTTAAATAAAGATGAAATGCTGAATCTAGTCCTGATGGGTTTGTTCTCCTATGCTGTGCCATGCGTTTATGAACATCTTCAAAGAAAAAGAAAGTCCAGCTGCCTCCTGAAAATAAAAAAACCTTTGGGACATTTCAGAATATCCTAGAGAAATGGGGTCTCATATGCAAATGAAACTTGAGGTTTATCCCATGTAACCCAGGCTTTGAGCCTCAAATGTGTCATTTATTAGACTTAATGTGCACAGACAGTTGAAGTTCCCTTTATTGGGACCAACTAAAATGTCAACAAAATTAAAAAAAACAAGAGCTAGGCACACATGGCCTTTTGAAATGAACTGCCACATTTTGATACACAGAACTGGGGGAGGGGGGGAGGTAGTTTTCTTCAAATGTCCCCCAGAGAGAATGAGAAATTCTCCAACAAGTACTTAGGGTCAGGAGTCCCCTTGGGTGATGCCACTGGGACCATAACAACATGCAAAAATGTCACCTTTGAAAACATACCAAACTTACTGAATGAAAACATACTGAATCCTACCCTCAAAACAATGCTATAGAGCCCTGAACCCTAAGACAACTAGACACAAGAACAGTTTTTCCCCGAACACCATCGCTCTGCTGAACAAATAATTCCCTCAACGCTGTCAAACTATTCACTAAGTCTGCATTACTGTTAATCTTCTCATCCTTCCTATCCCCCATCTCCTCCCACTTATGACTGTGGACTGTTAACTTTGTTGCTTGTATCCTTACGATTTATATTGCTTGTTCCCTAGTATGATTTGATTGCTTATTTGTACACTCTGACTATCATTAAGTATTGTACCCTATGATTCGTGATGAATGTATCTTTTCTTTTATGTACACTGAGAGCACATGCATCAAAGACAAATTCCTTGTGTGTCCAATTACAATTGGCCAATAAAGAATTCTGTTCTGTTCTGTTCTCTATTTTGTTCTTTATTCTACTTTCTACTATCTATTCTATCTCTATTCTACTCTTTATTTTCTCTCAATTTTCTTTTCTATTTTCTCTCTCTTCCCTTCTCTTCTTCTCTTTTTCTTCTCTCTTCTACTCTATTCTATTTTCTATATTCTATTCCTTATTCCAATTCCTATTCCAATATTATATTTAATCTGTTCTGTTCTATTCTAGTCCTTATTCCAATATACTATTATATTCTATTCCTTATTCCAATTCCTTATTCCAATTCCTTATTCCAATATTCTATTCTATTCTATTCTATTTCTATTCCTTGCAAAATGACCCATTTCGCACCATCCTAGAACGGTTTATAACTGAAATAGCTCTGAGTTCAAACAGGCAGTGTGAAGAGGTTCCTATTCTGAGGGAAATGCATTACACAACCGAGGACCCTGTGCATTTTTGTTCATTGTACTTATAATGTGCCAACAGAGATAGGAATGTGCTGTAGGCAGTTAAACGAACATCCCCACCAGCACCCTGTTTTCTTTTCCTCCTTCAGCTGCAACAGGAATGAGAATGCAAGAGTGATTTATTGTTACTGGAGTAACTATTCTAGGTTAACCTTCTCTACTGACATGAGTTCATTTTAACTTGTGGCTCTCCATGTGCATAGCTTTCTCTGTCACCCCCCTCCTCCTTCAGAGTTAATCAAGAATGTTAATTAGGCATGATTAGCATTTCTCCGGCTGACAGAATGTCATCTGCCTTGATCTTTGTGGGCTTTAGGGCTATTCTGAAATGCTTCAGCCGTTTTCTCTCCACCCATTTGGCTGTAAAGCCTTTAGCAGCCTTAACGCCACTCTAGGACAAGCAAATCTTCAGGAACGACAAAGCTGTATAGTCCAATATGTATTTATTTGTTTAGAATGTGTCAAATAAAATGAGGAAAAAAAATAAGAGAATAAAAATACAATGACAGGGATGATAGGCACTTTAATTATGCCCACCTCCCCCTCCACTAACCCCTGAAGCACGAAATAAGGTCCATGGAAGTCAATTTGTAACTAAAACTGTGAAAATTCATAGCTGAGACAACTGGATCAGGTAGGGCATTCCAGACTTTGGCAACTCTATTACAGAAATCATTTTTTTTAATAGTCAAGTTTAGAATGGTTTACATTGAGTTTAAGCGGTTGTTAGCGCACATATTATTGCGATTAAAACAAAAAAAAAAAGTCATTTACAGGTACGACATTAAAAAGTATAATTTTGTATGCAATACCCAGGTCTGACCACAAGTAGCACAGTTCTACTTTATCCAAACTGAGAATTTCGAGCCTAATAGTATAGGGAATTCTATTGTGTACAGAAGAGTGCAAGACTTTTCTCGTGAAATACTTCTGAACCCGGCCCGATTGTACTTATCTCAATATATGGTGGGGATTCCAAACAGCTGAACAATACTCCTAAAATTATAATAGAATAGAATAACAGAGTTGGAAGGGACCTTGGAGACCTTCTAGTCCAACCCCCTGCTTAGGCAGGAAACCCTACACCACTTCAGACAAATGGTTATCCAACATCTTCTTAAAACTTCCAGTGTTGGAGCATTCACAACCTCTGGGGGCAGTAGTTCCATTGATTAATTGTTCTGTCAGGACATTTCTCCTCAGTTCTAGGTTGCTTCTCTCCTTGATTAAGTTTCCATCCATGCTTCTTGTTCTACCCTCAGGTGCTTTGAAGAATAGTTTGACTCCCTCTTTTCTGTGGCAGCCCCTGAATATTGGAACACTGCTATCATGTCCCCCACTAGTTTTCATTAAACTAGACATACCCGTTCCTGCAACTGTTGTTATGTTTTAGCCTCCAGTCCCCTAATCATCTTTGGTGCTCTTCTCTGCACTCTTTCTAGTGCATAAAATTGGTGCATAGATATCTCTTCTTCTCTTTCCTTGTTCTGCCTTATGGGGAATTATTTGTGTCGAACCTTCATCCCCATGACCATGTGCCTGGCACTGGTATCAGCTTTTAGGTAGAGATCAAGAAGATGAGTATTGGTTGGAAGTAAATATACAATTCAAATCTGTGTCAGAGGTGCTACGCTTGATGAGGAAACTGTCGGCACATAAGTTCCAATTCAGAAGATTTATCGCTAAATCTATACACAATATTCTGGGTGAACTAATGGCCAGTAATAAATTGGTGCTAGAATCAAGGGGTCTTGGATTGGAGTGCTTGTGGACATGTCATGATTCTAAGCTGAGTCCTCTCTTGACTCTGCCTGCTCTTCTTTTAAAGAAACCTCTGTAACTACCAATTAAGCCTCTGCTTCGTAACAAAGAATAGCTAAGAGGTGTTTTTATTAGGGCTTTTAGTATGTGGCGAAATCCATCTCTCTGTACCACGTGTCAGTTTGAACCTACATTGTTAATTTAGCAAATTACCCTTATGGTACAGTGTATCTCTTCTCGTTTCAAAATCGGTTACATAGGTGAAGCCACTGTAGTCCAAAATGATTTGTTTTCTGCCCCACGATACATGTAGGTGGCTTTGTCTAAATGTAATGTTCTCCCCACCCAGTTTTTCTTTGATGCCATATGGGTGATTCTGACAGGCTGAACACCCCCCCCCCCCCCCCCGTGCTGTCTATTGACACATCCAACAATTAAAACAGTGCTTAACACTCTTAGGTTTGACTGCTGAAATTTGTGTTGGTGGAAAAATGTACGGTATACTTGCTCCCCTTCTAAGCAAGGGTCAGTTAACACATTTATGAAAACGTAAAAGTGATAATCATCCCAAACAGATCTATTATCCTCTCTGTAATCCTGCTGCTTAAAAGGGTACAAATGTTGTTTCATTCTGTGATACTTTTCCTGCATAAACAAACATAAACTTTTCTCCCCCCCCCCCCCGTTATTAGAACTGAATTGCACGCTTTTTGAAGAAAGAAGTGCATTCTCTGGTGGGGTATTCGAACATTTCCCTAGGTGAGCAAAAGCCGCTTGGAAGTTGGGCCTCCTGCATAGCTTTTTTCTGTTTTTGTTTAAAGAAACTGATTATGCTGGTTGATACCAACATTAAAGAGTTGAAAGCTTATGTTTCTCCTGTGCATTTCTCCCGCCTCTTCCTCCACCCCAATAACTTAGCTCAAATTTCCCAGATGAATCTGCAGATTGGAGCATTGTATTGTTCATTTGGATTTTGCCTACTTTGCAAAAATTGCAGTAGAGTTCCAACTTGAAACATGTTCCCCCAAATGCATATAGGAATGTTCTGTCACTATTCATTAAGCACCCTTTGTACAATACACCACAGCCTTCTTCTTTATTATCATATTTTCATACTGAACTCAAAACTTCCTCTTCTTACAAACGTACAGTACTACCTTCCATTCAGATTTCCTTTGCCATCGTTAGCAATAGCAATAGCAGTTAGACTTATATACCGCTTCATAGGCTTTCAGCCCTCTCTAAGCAGTTTACAGAGTCAGCATTATTGCCCCCACAGTCTGGGTTCTCATTTTACCCCACCTGGAAGGATGGAAGGCTGAGTCAACCTTGAGCGGTGAGATTTGAACCGCCAAACTGCAGCTAACAGTCAGCTGAAGTGGCCTGCAGTACTGCACTCTAACCACTGCGCCACTCGGCTCTTTTCCCCAAGGCCCAACTGTGACATACCAAAAAATGGGAACTCCTCTTTATTTGCAATCTTTCACTCAATCTCCGAAGCTTTCCTCACAAATAGTCAATGGATCATATTGTTTATATATGCCATGGGTAGGTATGCATTTTGCTCACACTGTGTCTGAAATCAATGGTCATATTTTTAAGCAGATGCTCACCAAACAGTCACCATTCTCACAAATAAAGGCCATTTTCATTTGTTCCTTGGTTTTCATGACACCTAACAAAATATTTCTTTCCTCCACCCCATAAATCTATCTTTATATATTTTGTTTATATATTATATCCATATAAAACATTGCCCACTGTTTTCCTAGAAAGTCATCTCGGTTCTTCTTATCACCATTTAGTGGAGTGTTGCATGCAATTATCACCAAGCTTTGGAGTCCTAATTTCATAATCAACTGTGAGAACTAGAAGACTACAAGTTATACTTTTTGGTATACATTTTAGGTCCTTCATTCAAGAATTAATGAATTAACCAATTCTTTCATTTTATTTGCTAATTTAGGCCCTCTATATTTACATTCCAAAGTACAATTTTCCATATACCGGTTATCAGTAGATGGGCCCATAGCTGTTGGCCACTATTGTCCACCATGGTTTTGGTCAGTTGAGGCTTTCACATAATGCTTTTGAATAAGCCAGGAAAATTGTAGACCTGGTTGCTAGTCTTAGCTGAAGTCACCAATAGAATTCCCTGCTAACCGTAAGGACGGTATGAATCTCTTCTGGAAAACTTGGATAATATGCCCTAACTGTAACCAAAACACATCTTTTCCCCAAGCATGTGATATTCTGACCTAGGCTTCCCAAAAGCATGAAGCCAACTCTTCATCTCTTTATTTAGTTTAAAGTGAATTCCTCTCTAGCAAGTCCCGGCCAACAGTCTCGCAAGAGATTTCACAACTACAGATCTTTATCGAACTTGGAGAGCTGCCAGGCCAATATCTTCCAAACGCCACTCTGTAGCAGACAATACTTGGCAAGAAGTCAGGAACAGATCTTCACCCTAATGAATTGAACTAATTGTCTCCTGCAAACTCCCCTCCTCTTTCGCCTCTTATTCCCTATGGGAGGGGCCATTCACTGTCCACCTGTGGCTTTACTCCTTAGTCAACTCTTGTTCCTTAGCTGTTCCCTTCTCCTGGCAACTCTGCACCTGTGCACATCAGGAACAGACTCCAGCTGTTTCTGCCCCACTGATCTCCAACTCCAAAGGTGGCTGATAACTGTTGGATGGCCCGGGCCCCATCTCTGCCGCCAACACAGAGCACTCATCAGGCCTTCCCCAAACTCCAGGACTGGCCCATGTTCCTCCCCAGCCTCCTTACTGTCTGAGTGCCACCAGCTCCGCTGGCCACTGGCGAATCAAACAGGTGACACAATTCTATGCAAGATAGGCCTCCAATCTCAAGGCTACCTATGTTAGGCTGGGACACCCTGACAGACCCAAAATTTGCAGAGGGTCTCAAAGTTAGGATGTTTGTCTATTTGTCAATTCCATACACAGAGTCCCAAAGACACTTAGAAGAATGTAAATGTGGAAAGTTCTTCTCACTTTCCCCATCCTTTTCTATCGTCCAACAGAATCTTATAAGTCAACTTACTTTTGCCCGCATGCTACCAATAAGAAAGTTCATACAATATTGACAATACATCTGAAATGTGAAGTCCCTTGCCGGTAGCATTAATTATTTCATAATATATTGTAGAGGCCTACAGAATCCAAATACAGTGCCATTATTATGTGAAATTAAAGGAAAATAAAACAAGAATGCAAATCAACAGAGGGTCCATTTGGACTCTAACTTGATGACTCTATAATTATGGCAGAGATTGCTGGATGACAACCTTGGAGGGCTCGTGATGATACAGAAATGAAGCAGCATTGATGCGAATTATGCTGCCATTAGGAAAATGAACACTGAACCAACTGTGGAAATAAAATCAGGGTTCTTGCTCCTTGCAGGGAGCAGAAATATTTCATAGCCCAGCTTTCTTCTGCTCACCAACCGTGTATTCCTCTTGAGATGGATTTATGCTCATTGCAAGAAATGCAGCTGGAAGACAAAAATAAAATACCGACTTTAAAAGAAGTAGAGGGAGGGTTCTTTTTAAACAATTCCCTCATCTTCAGAGTAGAGTTATATTTTAATATGGGGTTTTTTTCCTTAAAAAAGGGGGAGATGATTAAATATGCCCATCCTTAGCCATTTAAAAAGATCATGTGTTAAATGAATGGGGAGGCACGTTCATCAAGGACTGTGTTGCAAGTTCGAATACTTTTCCCCAGAAATAATTGGAAGGTTGAACCAATCATTACGTTTTTCTTATGAAAACTTATTATTATAAAAACCATTGGTATGAATGGCAATAATGATACTTCAAAGAGCTTACAGTCTAACATTCTTTGCAGGTCAAATAATAGATCACGAGAAAAGCAATAGGCAGCCATTTCTGCTGAATATATTTAAAGTTACTTACTGAGTGAATTACTGTGTCATAAGGGAAAGGTATTGATTGATTATATTTATACTTCCTTTGACAATATAGTCCATCTAGGGTGGCTGTAAGTCAAATCAGACACATATTCATGGTGGGAAGGTCACACTGAAATATTATTTGAAGATTCAAGGGTTCCACTGGGTGGGATCACTGATGAAGATTTGTATATTGCCTTTCCTTCAAATATTTGTTCTTACTATTCCCCTCTCTCTCCATTGAGTATCTTCCACTGAAAGGCAGTAGTAGATCCAAAGATGAGAATAAATTAATCTCTTTAGCCTTGGTCCAATCCACTTTAAAGGTAAAGGTTCCCCTCATACATACGTGTTAGTCATTCCCGACTCTAGGGGGTGGTGCTCATCTCCATTTCAAAGCTGAAGAGCCAGCGCTGTCCGAAGACATCTCCGTGGTCATGTGGCCGGCATGACTAAATGCCAAAGGTACACAGAACGCTGTTACCTCCCCCACCAAAGATGGTTCCTATTTTTTCTACTTGCTTTTTACATGCTTTCAAACTGCTAGGCTGGCAGAAGCTGGGACAAGTTACGGGAGCTCACTCTGTTACGCAGCGCTAGGGATTCGAATCTCTGAACTGCAGACCTTCTGATTGACAAGATTAGCATCCTAGCCACTGAGCCACCGTGTTCCCCCAATCCACTTTACCATCACAACAAACCAACATGCGTTAAGAGCCTTGTTTCTTTTCCAGATATATTTAACACAACTTTTTTTTCTGATCTGACACTTTCCTGTTGTATTGGTTTCGGATCCCAGAATGGATGACTGAGGATGGCCAGCTGGAAATATCGAACATCACAGATGGAAGGCATCACTTCAGAGGACCTGGTTTAATATATAGTTGTGTGGCATGTGCAGAATCTACAGAATTTGACTGTCCATATATTTTTACACTAAATTACTTTTGACAGGAGCATGAAGTCTGGGTTTGGAAAGTAATTGTTGTTCAGAGCATTTACATGGCTATTTGAATGTTTCCTTGGTTACAGTATTGTTTTATACAGCGTGTCAAACTTCACACCGTACCTTAGCAGTAAAACAGAGATCGGTGAAAGCTTTTCAGCTCTTAGTTAAGACACTGCAGAAGACCTTCAGATACTCTTGGCTAGTTTATAGACTTGACAGCAGCGGAGAATGAAGGTTTAATGCAACAGTTGCATTACTATGCAGAACAATAATTCAGAGGCTTTATATAGCAATGCTCAAAGCTTTAAACCTTACATCTCTTTCTCCTAAAGTTTCAAAGTAATAGATACTTGGCAGTTTAGTGGATAACTTTGGGTGGCTGGAATATAGGTACATAATGGTCCTCACAAGCTTCAGCATTGGCCCAGTGATTCTTCCATATGTAGTGTTCATAAATGATCCTTTCTTGCTCTGTGGTTTGGCTAGTTATTCAGACACACAGGTTTTCAAGATTAAAAAATGGAGCGGGATCTGAACTCATTCGTAGCCTCACACTGGAAGGAGAAACATTCAATTTTGCAGCTACTAAGATTGTTGGGTGAGCAGGCACAAAAACAGTCAGGGAAGTGATTGAAGTCTGGGAAACCTGCCAATCAATGAGAATGCTGATTTACCTCCAGCCTATCAAATACTTAGAAGGGGAAGGCTGGGCAGCACAAGCAAATGACAGGCAACAACTTAAAAGCCAGCCATCAACACACCCTCAATATCTAATATCTAATGAAATCACATACAACAGACATCATATAAATAAATACTACCAGGGGTGAGATTCAGCCAGTTTGGACTGATTCAGGTGAACCAGTAATTCCAGCAATCAGTTGGCCCTGTCCACCCACCCCTGCTCTATTCCATCCTATATTTCCTTTGTTTGAAGCCCAGCTGATTGGCACGGCAGAGCGGGATTGTTGCATCTCAGCTGTTTTACTCACCAGGGCTGCAGTGCTGATATTAAATGTAATGTGCACATGTGCAATGCAAAGCATGTGCAAAGTGAACCGGTTGAATCCTACCACTGAATCCCACACACAGAACAGAACAGACTCTGGGAGAGAGAAATTCCCCTGACAATGTGTTCCAGCATGAATCCGAAAGCTCAGAAGGCAAAACCTCTGATCCCTTGAGTGACCAACCCAGATAGGATCCTGCAAAAAAATGGAGTCCATTAAAGTAAAGTCCTCATTAAAAGTCCTCCAAAGTAATACAAGTTCATGGGAAGTATTCTTTTATACGTATGACCAACTGCTTTGGCTCCTGTATTTAATCACTGATTGATTAATTGATTGGGGTTTTTAATCCATTCAATAATAAAAGTCTCTAAATGCGTTGCAAAGCATATTAATCATTATAATTTTTTTCCAATGGTGACATCCAAAAAATGATCAGATCTCTCTGTTTTTCTGTGTTTGTTTTTAATTCCACCTGTCTGCCGATAATTAATCTCCAGACTTCTGCCAAGATCTTTTGGAATTACAATGAGAGGAAGTGGTGCTTTTCAGGCCTGGTTTTATCATGATTTAGTGCGAGGCATTTATTTATCAATCTTATGTATACACCGCTCAATAACTAAGACCTCTGGTGGCTTACAATATCAATGCAGAAATAAAATGCAACCCACACTTTGGCAGAATGAAGGAGATGCCTAAGGCAGTAATTGGTGAGGAGAAGAAATCAGAAACAAGAGGCTGTATTTCTGTGTGCTTCCCCAGCAGCCCGCTGCTCTCAGATGCTGAGAAGGATGCTATTCACCAGCACTGAAGTGAAGGTTCAATTGGAAGCCTAATCAGCTTTCATCCTTGGAACTGGAGATGGTTGAGGAAACCTTGCCCTTTCATCTTAGCATGATATCTCCTAGCCAGTCCAGGTCTTTTCAAAGAAAGCGACCAACAGAATGTCAATCATATGTTGTGCTTGGTAAAAACCAACCTCATTTTCTTAATAAATCAATAAATAAGAGAGGATTGGAGGGGGGAATTCAGCCTCTTTGACTCTGAGTTTACAAGTTGTTGTTGTTGTTATTGTTGTTGTTCAGTTGCTTCTGTAAGTAGTTCCGACTCTTCATGACTCCATGGAGCTTAGCACACCAGATTCTCCCATCCTCCACTGTCCCCTGGAGTTTGCATAAATTCGTCTTCACTCCTTTGATGACACTACTTAATCATCTCATCCTCTGCCGTCCCCTCCTCCTTTGGCCTTCCATCTTTCCCAACATCAGGGTCTTCTCCAATGAGTCCTGTCTTCTCATTCAGGGGCCAAAGTATTTGAGCTTCAGCTTCAGGATCTGTCCTTCCAAAGAATAGTCAGGGTTGATTTCCTTTAGGATCGACTGATTTGATGTTACGGTCTAAAGGACTCTCACGAGTCTCCTCTCCAACACCACAATTCTTTGGCACTCAGCCTTCTTTATGGGATGGATTTCATGGTTCCATAGACAAGAAAAGACTGACCAACCTTGCCTGTCAGACAGTCTAAGCCAGAGGTGTCAATTTCATTGAGGAATGCATCAGGGTTGTGTTTGACCTTGGGGCTGGGTGGGCGTGGCCCAGAGGTGGTAGCCTACTGGTTTGGACCGTTTCACCCGAACCGATAGTGGAAATCGTGGTTTGATCCACCCACCCGCCTCAGCTCTACGACATCCCATTTAGGCCTTTTTTTAGTCAAAAACACATGCTCAGAAGGCTATGTGCATGTGTGTGTGCTCACACTTGCGAACTGGTAGGGAAGGTAAGTGAATATCACCCCTGATGTGGGCAGCTCGACATCATTCGGGGCGCCTGTGGCGGCCCGAGTGCTCTCCCAGTGAAAATGGAGTTTGTGTGGCTGCAACAGCCTCCTGCAACCCTCTGCCAGTGAAAACGGAGCTCGGGAGGCCCGCATACATTCACTGTTTCCAGGGCGAGCCCCATGGGCCAGATTTAAGCACTTCATGGGCCAGATCCAGCCCACAGGCCTTGAGTCTGACACCCCCGTCTAAGCCAGCTTTTCTCAACCTCACGTTGAGAAAAAATTGTTTAGACCAGGGGGTTATGAAAGATTATGAAAGGTTATGAAAGATTGCTAGAGGGCTTATTTATTTATTAAATTTACATGTCACCTGGAGCTTCCTCTAGGAAGCTTACAACAAAGTCAAAACAAGATAAAACATTAAAATATTAAGGTAGTAAATATTTACCCAGAGTCTCTCTCTCTCTCTCTCTCTGTAGCCACGAACAGACTACGTCAAAACGGTCTTGAATTTCGTTGACCCTTACTTAGTGCCAAAATCGTGCTAACCCCCGTACTTGAGCAGATTCCCATGGATGGGCATGAGCAATAAATCACTTTAATTGGAATTTGCATGTGGTCCTGGCCTTTCGCACCTGACATTAGCCATGTAATCATTTATTGACATGAATTAACTTGCTCATTGGCAGTGTTTGTAAAGGGAGATTTAAAATAAGTCTTCTTAAAGGCAAAGACAAACAAGGATAACGGCCCTTGAGAAGAACAATGGTTGGATAATGTATGATGTTCCGTACCTTTTCATGGGCTGCAGAGGCTAACCACCCATCTCCATCTGGCAAACATTATAATAAACGTCCAGTAAACGATTGCATTTTTTCCCGTAAGGGGAATAAAACAGTTATTTATAACGCCATTAGGCGTTTCGGTACTTATGTTAACAACAACAAAAGTATAGAACTGATCAATGAGAGGAAAAACTGCTATTCTGAGGCTGTCAATTATACCATGCTTAGAATCAGCAGCCTAGCAACGGAAGGAGGCTGAAGAAATTGGGAGAGAGACAGTTCTGCAAATTGTGAAGTCATTAAATTGTGATGATGGTTAGAAAATAGAGAGACAGACAGAGAGAGGGAGAGAGAGAGAGAGAGAGAGAGAGAGAGAAAGAAGAAAGACTGGGGAGACGTGGCATTAAAAAGAAAAGAAGATTTGCTATGTTTCTATAAGTTTTATCCTAGAGAGCTTTCAAAACACCAAGGAAGCTTTAATTAATTACATCTTTTGAAAGGCTTACATGGGAACAGTTATTATCACTTATTACTAACACTTATTTTTAATAAGGAAATAAGGCCAAGAAGTTAACATCACCAGCAAGTTTTGAGTTTTTGTGTTTTACTGAAAGAGCTGAAGAGATATGAAACAAATGCATCAATTCTTCTAGTCATATATTCAATTAAGGGACTATTTCCACCCCTATTCTAATTCTTTTAAGAACTGAACAAGAAATGTCTCTCCTCCACTTCTCTTTGTCTGTGGTCCTCAAAGAAAGGGGAAATGTTAAAAATATCTGGAGAGTAATTACATTGGTTGTATATCTTTTTAGTTAAAGTCAAATGCACATAATTTTTAGTACTGTAGTAGTATATTTAGTATAACCTAGTGCTGCTCAGGTATTTATTTATCCCAACCCTCCTTCCAGGAATGTCGCCGCAATTTCTAATGTTGGATTTTCCCTCTTACTGGAGGGAGCCCCATTGTGGAGTACTGTGAAGCCATTATCATGGCAACGTTGTGCAGTAGAAGCCATTTTAAGGCACAACAGGCTGTATCTTAACAGAACACACACCCCAAGGGGTGTTAGGGGTGTCTTATCCCCATAGTATTTGTTTCCAGAGAGTACGTCATCTGTATACCAAGTTTGGTTGAAATTGCTTGAGACGAATGCTGGAACACTCTCTCTCTCTCTCTCTCTCTCTCTCTCTCTCTCTCTCTCTCTCTACACACACACACACCACACACACACACACACAGCCATTTACACACACACACACACACACAAACACACAGAATGCTAATTAGATACAGTGAACACCAAGGACCAAGTGCAGTGAAAATCTCGGCTTTGGATAGCTTGAAAAGTAAGCTTGACAAAGTTATGGAGAAGTCTACCAAAATCAGTGCTGGGATAACTGTAGGTTCAAAGCAGGTAGTTAAATTAGACTCAGAGAAGAATTGTTACTGATTTACTAATTCACTGATTGGAACTGAACTTCAAAATGTAGAATCTGGAACTGACCTGCATGGGGTTGCTAACTTAGATACCTTGGGGGCAGTGGTGGGATTCAGATTTTTTTTTACTACTGATTCTGTGGGTATGGCTTTGTGGGCATGGTGTGACTTTGTGAGCATGGCAAAATCCACATTCCCTCCCCACTCCTGGGGGAACATTATTGCAAAATCCCCAGTCCCTCTACCCACCCACTAACTTGCTTTCCAGCTCCACTCTCCTGTTTAGGGCAATAAAATAAGATCAGCTGGAAGGCTGGTAGGCAGTGGGGGGTGTGGCCAGCCTATTTGCCGGTTCTCCAAACTACTCAAAATTTCTGCTACCGGTTCTCCAGACCCTGTCAGAACTGGCTGAATACCACTTCTGCTTGTGGGCTTTTAATGCATTTAGGTGATAAATCAATGTCCATTCATGGGGGAAACAGATCTGGAGAAGGGGAAAGACAAATTGAGTGTGCCATCCCTCTCAATGATAGATTACTGCGGATGGACTTACTAGGCAAAACTTGGAAACAGTCAAGACATTTTTTGATCTACCAATGTCCTGCCTAGCCTTACCCATGCTGAATTTCTCTTATATCTATTCTTAGGGCTCTGCCCCCTGCATCCCACATCTTTATATTCAGTTCCTTTGTTATGCAGAAGGGACAAACACATGAAATCCAGATATTAGCTATGTCCCATTATGTGTATGTGTGCCAAATTCCAAGCTTTATTTGAAACTCAATTCATGTAGACGATGCATCTTTGTGCCTTTACCCTGGGTGGAAAGAGCCAGATTTATGTTGTTGAATCATTGCCAGCTGACATTTTCTAATGTTTAATGGTACATGATAACTTTGCAGCCAGAAACACGCAGCCTCTATGAGGGAACTTAAATGAATGGAGCCATCAGCAGAATCAATACACATCCTGGCTTCTTCTTAAGCTTAATATCCCTCTCTTATGGGAGGAAAAATAATAATCCCCCCTCCAATGCTTTATTATTTATTATTTATTATATTTATTATTTATTTATTTCATTAATTAATTTTCACCCTCGATGCCCACATCTCAGTAAATATGAAAATATTACCCTCCTTTGGTTTCTTGCAATTTGGCATAGTTATTGATCTCTTAATGCTGCTAATATATGTCAGCAAAAGCTGGCACATAAACATTTTCATCTCTGCTGCTTGCCAAACCTCCTGCCACTAGATTTTCTCTTATTTTAAAGGGGTAATAATCACATGGAGGGAATTAATTTGAATAAAAGGGATTCCGTCACACAAGAAAGAAAGAAAGAAAGAAAGAAAGAAAGAAGAAAGAAAGAAAGAAAGAAAGAAAGAAAGAAAGAAAGAAAGAAAAACATTTCCTCATTGATAAGAAGGAAAGAAGGGAGGAAGGAGGGAAGGAGGAAGGAAAGAGGATGGAGGGCAGGAGGGAGGGAGGAAGGAAGCAGCAAGGAAGCAAGCAAGCAAGGAAGGAATTTGTCTTCATATTGTTTAAACACTCATTGGCCAAGTGTCTGTATACATTGTGAAGGGAAGGGAAGGAAGGAAGGAAGGAAGGCTAATCAACAGGGACAGTGCTCTTTTTTCAGGACAATTGTAGACAATTCTTACCTTAATTAATGGAGATCATAAATCATTTTTAACACAGATAGGAATGAGCTACCATGAGCTTTCCAAGCGCATGACTCAGAGGATCAGTTCAGAGATTCCTTACCCCAAATCAATGGGTAAGCAAACGAGTTACTGGTTTGTAGAGAGCTTCCTCCCAGTTTTTATATTTGTATTCACAGTCTGCCTTTCTTCTTACCCTTTGCTCTGACCCACTCCATGTCCTCTTTCCCCAGACTCCCTGTGCTTCAATACATCCCACACCCTCTTTCTCTGACCTTCCTTAGCTCACATTCCACCCCAACACCCTCCTCTTCCAACTCATGGGCAACCTGAATCTTCTCCAGCACCCTCTCACTCCCTACCTGACCCTCCCTCCAGTTTCCACTTAATGACCTATGCCTTGAGTTAACCTGCCTGGATTACTGTCACTAAGCAATGTGGTTATGCGATATCAAGCTTTACAACTGTATTACTTACTGACAGTAAGTCATAACTTGGTTACTGTTCTGACTTATGCTTCCCCCAAAAGCACAAAATAGATTCCTTGTCCCGACAAAACCCCTTTTATTAAACAAATGTGAATTCCTGTCATTCACATTCAGCAAAGTCCCGGGCAACAGTCATTCAAAGATGAATTTACAACCACAGACCTTATCAGGCTTGGAGAACTGCCAGACCGATATCTTCCAAACGCGACACTGTACAAGAAAATAACAGTCATGAACAAATCTTTCCACTAATTAAGCGAACTAATTGTCTCCTGCAAACTCCACTCCTCTTTCGCTCCTCTTTTATTCCCTATGGGAGGAAACATTCACTGTCCATCTGTGCCTTTACTCCTGAGTCAGCTCTTGTTCCTTAACTGTTCCCTTCTCCTGGCAGCTCTGCACATGCGCACATCGGGAACAGGCTCCAGCTGTTTTTCTGCCTCGCTGATCTCCGACTCCGAAGGCGGCTGATAACTGTCAGACGGCCCTGGCCTACGACACTGCCTATGACACAGAACACTCATCAGAGCCTTCCCCAGAGTTTAGGACAGTTAGAGGCCACAACAGTTACTACCTACAGTATACGTTCTGACCCCCTTCTCCGTCCAGGAACAAAAGCCAAAAAGCCACGTAACTAAAAAGGTTTCTTTTAATCAGGCAAGACTCTCGTTGGCTGCAAGCCAAAATAAACAAATAGATAAGCTCTCTGGCAGCAATTACTACGAACCTAGGCAGTGCAAATAAGCTTCTCACAGCAAACCACTTATCCAAGTTGGTTTCTCTGAATCATGAACGTGAAAAAGAACGTTGACTCCTGCAACCAGGGCGTGGTACAAACAGTCTCTTTTATACTCAAGAGAGGATCTTAATCAGCATCAGCTAATCACAATCATCTCCTACAATTACGCAGTTGTTCCTTCCTTCGAGTAGCCCTTCGCCTGCATGCATCCTGAAACAACTCCCAAATATTTTCCTAAACATTCCCTTTGATCCAATGCTCTGCTGCCACCTGGTGGCCAAACAGTCTCTCCCCGCCCTGCTCGGAGTCGACCCTGTCCAGGGTCCTCCACCTCCTCTAAGGCCGACTCATAAGACCCCTCGCTGTCGGAGTCTGGCAGCAGCTCCACGGCTCCAGTATATGCCTAGAGAGTCAGTTTGATGTAGTGGTTAAGACACCAGGCTAGAAACGAGGAGAGCAAAGGAATAAAGCTGAATGACCTTGAGCCAGTCACTCTATCTTAACCATAGGAAGAATGCAATGGCAAATCACTTCTGAAAAACCTTGCTAAGAAAATTGCTTGCCAGGATTCCACACTGACTCAAAGGCTCAAACACACACACACACACACACACACACACACACAACCACACACTAAAGCAATGCACCTACGTCTTCACAGGAGGCCAAAGGCTTTGCTCCTTAGTCTACCAATCCAATTATGTTGCCATTTAGTCTTTTAGAAAACAGGTAATTTTTTGTCAAAGTATTCAGGTTTATCTTGTTAAGAATGAGGACAACATTTTCATCAAAAGCTCTTTCCTTGGAGCTTTCTCATCCATAATTAATGACTCCATTCTAAATTAACACTTTGTAATAAACATGTTTAGATGTTTCTGATTACATTAAGAGAGAAAGCAAGCAAAGGAGCTTCCCTGTGCTTGATATATATATATTCTCAGGGCATTGGGGGGAGATTAAGAACATCTGAAGGCATGGACAAATGTGTGTGGTGGCTTGAAGTAGAACAAGACATCATAATTTCAGGCCAAGTGATGCATCATTTTTTTATTTGTGGATTGGCTTACAAAAATAAACCAGCAGGTGATGGTGGACCTATCTTTCATGTAAAGTATTGTAAGGTTTCGATATTTCTGCCGAGAGTCTGTTTTCAGAAATTTGAAGTTGATAGGCTAAATCCATCTTCTGCATACCCTATTTTTTCATATTGTAGGTTCTTTCATGTGCTGGTAAGAAGACTCCTCTAAATTGTCAGAGAATAGGGGGGGGGGTGTTTGAGGATTTTCTTTTTCGTTGGTTTGATTTTTCTCTTCTCATTTTTATGTCACATTTCATTACCGCTGGATACAAACACATATCTTATTTATCGGCTTAATAAAGCATAAAATTAGGCTGAAAAAGATAATGTTTGCCAGGAGGAACCAAGGTTTGTAGCAATTGCAGCTGGAGAAACCAGCTAAAGTTCCACAAAATATACAAAAGTTAATGAATGTCAAAGAGATATGTATGCATTCCCCCCCCCCACCTTTCACATTATGGAGCTGTAAATCGGTATGGGAATATATGAATTAGGTATGGGAAAGATAACTGGAGTGATAGGAAGAAGTTGCCCAGAAGATACAGAATTGATGCTGCTTTAATAATCTTAATAAGAATAATCAGAAGATGACAAATAATGTAATATAATATCTTGAGCTCATGTGCTGATGAAGAAGAAGGCTTCCAATAGTGCATACAGCAGAAATATCTGGTATCATACGGTAACAGCCAAGCTGACAGCAGGCCTGAATTTTTCAGAAAACCAAAATTCATGGGTGGCATATTGATACGGATATCCAGAAACAAGCTACCTTTCACATTCATAGTTAGCCTTCCTTTATGTTTGTCTCTGTGTTCTAACTCCATCCTTAAGATCAGTCAAGACCTACCCACAAGACATCATTCAGGACCAATAACTCCATCTCAGTAACCCTCATGCTTCCAATTTTTTCGTCCCCTTTCATTAGTAGGACAAACATACTTGTATCAACATTTATAGCTTTTGCTGATGGCCATTAAATTAGATTCCAGTTTCCTTTCAATATTGCAGATAAGCAGTTCCTCAGACCTGCATCAGGGAAGTGAATCACAGCCAAAGGGTTTCATGATCAAATTAGTAATTTGTGGGAAATTCTGTTTGCTCAATGCCCGAGTTATATGTTCCAACTATCCTATCCTATCCTATCCTATCCTATCCTATCCTATCCTATCCTATCCTATCATTATCTGCTCTGCTCTGCTCTGCTCTGCTCTGCTCTGCTCTGCTCTGCTCTGCTCTGCCCTACCCTACCCTACCCTACCCTACCCTACCCTATCATTATTCTGCTGTGATCTGCTCTATCTACTCCACTCTATTCTTCTATTCTAGTGTACAGGTTCTTTCCCTGGATATTACGTTTGCTCAGTAATACCATTTTTCCCTTTATATCAGAGGTGGGTTCCTACCAGTTCGCACCTATTCGGTAGAACCGTTCGTCAAATCTACCGAACCGGTTAGAAGAGGTTCCATCAGTGAACCCGGAAAGCAGGCCACACCTACAGAAGAGGTTCCAAAAAATTTTGAAACCCACCACTGGTCCTTGGATATGACTATCATGCTCATATTTATAAAACTCAGTGCCTCTGTGAAAGGTGAGGATGACTACTGCGTTTGTGGTGCAATCAAAACATTGCCTGTGTTGAAGTTGTTTTAACACAAACCAAAGATGCCTTTTAAAAAACAAGTTTACATCATATTTTATGCATGCCAGTGCTGTGTGTGAGGTAATTTAAGGTGGTTCTAACAAGTGTTGCCGGCATCTTCATATCCAGTCACATGGGCGGCAAGCCACTCCCATCCAGTCACATGGCAGCAAGCCACTCCACAAAGGAGGCCCACCCACAGAGTAGGTTCGAACAATTTTTGAAACCCACCACTGCTGTATATTGTATATATGTATATATGTGTATATGTGTATATGTGCATATGCGTATATGCGTATATGCGTATATGCGTATATGTATATGCGTATATGCATGTATGTGTATGTGTATACACATACACACACACATATATATATACATTTATATATACATATATATTATAATATTGCATTTGTGCTATAAATAAATAAAGGGAGACTAGTATAGATCTATTTCAAGCTATTTAGCTCTCATCAGCTAGCCATACCCTTACTGGGATCGAACCTGGGCTGTATTACATATTAGGCAGATGTGTTAACCACTAAGCCACAAGGTTCTCCTCCTTTATCAGCTGAGCCAGGGAAATAGGTATGTATTTAGTGTCACAGCCCCTGGTATGCTCAAATATGGGAGAAAGCCTACTGCTTCCTTTCTCTGTCTATCGGCTCATCACAAGAGACTATATTTCACTTCACTTTCCTCCAATCCACCTGACAGCCATCCTAATTCACTATTTTCCCTGCTATTCTGTCTTTGACTCTGAGCTCGTTCTTAATCCATCTTGGCTTTCCATTTCCATCCCAGCAGACCAGCCTTGCCTTTGTTTGCTGCAAATGCTCTTATAGACAAGGATATGACCAAACAAACAGATAGAGAAGCAACACTGAAACTGCCTGGATAAATAGAAGGGAGCTTCTTTTTTTTGTCTTAAGGAGGATCTGTAAGTTAAGTCTAAATAAACACTGCACTTAAGAAAAGGTTATAATTTCTCATAGTTCTTATAATTAAGATAGGCTTGATAAAGTGATCCTTAAAATTTGTCTTTATCTTTTATGAAAACCATGAATCAAGATGGCTTAGTTTGGAGCAAATGATACATCTAAAATAATCTAGCTACAGAACTCTGCATGATTTTGGACAAAATAATAATTAAAAAAATGCTGTATTTACTTTAGACTTCAAAAGTCTACCTAAAATGTAAGACATGTTGTCCCCATTAATTCTCTGTAGTGGTGGGAGTCAAAAATGTTTACTACCAGATCTGTGGGTGTGGCTTGGTGGATGTGGCATGGCTTGGTGGGCGTGGCTTGGTGGGCATGGCAGGGGAAGGATACTGTAAATCTCAATTTCCTCCCCACTCCAGGGGAAGGTTACTGCAAAATCCCCGTTCCCTCCCGATCAGCTGGGATTTGGGAGGCAGAGACCAGATGGGAGCAGGGCCAGTCACAGGTGATTTTTAATGGTTCTCCAACTTACTAAAATTTCTGCTACTGGTTGGATTGGATTGGATTCTCCAGAACTGGTCAGAATCTGCTGAATATCACCTCTTGTCCTGTGATCTAAAACTCCTTGCAAATAATGCCTTCTAGATTTTTTTGAAATGATTTTCTATTATTAGATAAAGACGTTTTATTCATTTAAATATGTGACTTGATATGATCATTGTATACATCCAAATTGGGAAAAAAAAGGATGCTATTTATTCACAGGTTATTCTTGTGTCTTTTATCTGTCTTTGGGCTATCGGTTGGTTGTGTTGTTCCACTTTATTTATCGCTAGCTTTCTATCCACGACGCAGTGGCAAACTGGGCTAGGAATATAACAAAAGAATAATAAATGCAGAGGTTCTTTTAAAACGGACTTTTCAGCACCTTCACAAAAGTTCCAGCATTTGTCAAAAATCCTTTGAGGTTGGCTTTCCCAACTATCAGCTGGGATATTTATAACTAGTTTGTGACCTGACCATAAAGCAGGAAGCAGAGTAGGGAATTTAATAGTTTCTGGGGTGTATAGGAATGCATACCTCTGGTGTGTGTGTGTTTGTGTGTCTGGTGTGTTTGTGTGTGTGTGTTTAATGTTTTATTTACTATGTAACAAGCATATCCATTTCTGTTCTGAATAAGAAAAACAGTTGAAAAGCCATTTCCACCCCTGCCTGCATTAGCCACGCATACATTTTGCACAGCAGGGCATTCTGCCATTCCTGTCCCTGAATCAAAGTGAAGTTTAATAATGAGCACTGCAGATGCCTCGACAACACTTCCCATTAAAGAAGGAAAAGGAGCAAGTTTACTGTTAGTGTGAGCCTGAAGAGCAGTGGGCCCTAAGCAGTCCTTTGAGGTTCCTCCGGTGATGGATGGATCTGCCAGCGAAAGGCAGGACAAGTACAAATACTATGACCCTCCTGCACATCGAGACACTGTTCGCCGTGCCGGATTTAGAAAATCTGAACCACTTTGGGTGACACCATTCCTGTTCAATTATTTCTGTCCAAAAATAAAGCGTCACACAACCGAGAAGAGTTTTGTCCTTTAGGATTTATTTTCCTTCAAGTAAAGAGTCAAAAGGAAGACGGGAGATAGAAAACATCTGGCTTTAGAGCCCCGGGGTGATTTCACTCTTGTGTCTGTAAGGATCAACTCCAGCTTTGAACCTGTGGTCATCTGATAGACTAATTTACTCAGAAATGTTTGCAGGTAGGTAGCTGGGAAATGTTGGATATTGTTGGGTAAGAGGGAAGGGGTTGGCAGTCCCATGAAATCAGAAATTGGATGGAGAAGGAATTATTGTCTCTTCAGGTAGCCTCGCTGGTTGATCCTACACACTTGAAGGCCAGACATTTCATTATTTCTTTAGGGAAAATACCCAGAGCTGTTCCTATTGCATCAACATCAACTCATTGTTTAGGGCTGCCTGGCTTGATCTAAGTGGCTTGTATGCATCTTTGAAGCCCTTACTAGCTTGCATTTCCTAAACCTTAAATAAAAAACAGTCTTTGCGCGTTCTATTTTTCACAGAGAGTTAAAACTTGGACCACAAGCCTGTTGACCCGTATTGATCATGCACTAAATCTGTTCCATTGAGGCGAAATGGATTTTAGGAGGCTGGCATCTGAAATTAATTGTATCATAACAAGGCAAAGTAGACATCGTATGGAACAACCTTCAACTTAAGGTTGAAGAACCTTAAACAGGAAAACACTGAAATAAATATCTTCAACTGAGAATATTGCTGTATAGGCTTATAATCAGTTTCTGTTTTTAAAAGTCTTCCATTAAAACAATCTCAGCATACTTTCTTGTGTGTGCATGATTTCTGCTGTCGTTGGCCAACCTTGGTTGACAGTTTGATTTTCCAGATGGGCTTAAGAGTTCTCAATGCGTTTTTATCCTCCTTGAAAAGTGATTGTATTATCAGGGACTAACTTTAGTTGAAGAATGAACACAAATGATAACACATAGGTATACATTGATGAGATATTTTTAACTTGCATCTATCCTACATGGCATGCACAGATTAAGAGAATGTCATCTCAGCCATATTGGTGAACTCCAGCTTGATAGCAATAACAATAGCACTTCTATACCACTCCGAAGTCCTTCATAGGAAAACTATGGCAAATCTAGACAGCATACTAAAAAGCAGAGACATCATCCTAACAAGAAAAGTGCATCTAGTCAAGGCGGTTTTCCCAGTTGCAATATATGGCTGGGAAAGTTGGACCATAAGGAAGCCTGAGCACCAAAGAATGGAGGCCTTTGAACTCTGGTGCTGGAGAAGACTCCTGCGAGTCCCTTGGACTGCAAGGCAATCAAACCAGTCAGTTCTAAAGATCAACCCTGACTGCTCTTTAGAAGGCCAGATCCTGAAGGTGAAACTCAAATACTTTGGCCACCTAATGAGAAGGAAGGACTCACTTGAGAAGAGCCTAATGGTGGATACGATTGAAAGCAAAAGAAGAAGGGGATGACAGAGAATGAAGTGGCTGGATGAAGTCACCGAAGCGTGAGCTTAAATGGACTCCAAAGGATGGTAGAGGACAGGAAGGCCTGGAGGAACGTTATCCATGCAACTTCACAACTAACTACAATAAAAACTTTACTTGAAGAACGAATACATAGGATAACCCATAGGTAAATGTTGATGGGCTATTTTTTTATCTTGCATCTATCCTACATGGCATGCATAAATTAAGAGAATGTCATCTCAGCTGTATTGGTGGACTCCAGTTTAATAGCAATAACAATAACACTTAGACTTATATATCACTCCCTAATGCTTTTACAGCATTCTCTGGGTGGTTTACAAATGTCAGCATATTTCCCCCAATAGCCTGGCCCCTCACTTTATTGACCTCTAAAGATGGAAAGCTGAGTCAAGCTTGAACTTGTCAGGATCGAACTCCTAGCTATGGGCAGAGTTAGCCTGCAGTACTGCACCACACTGGCACAATGCTTTTAATACTTTTCATAGCTTAATCCTTTTCACAGACAAGATCCCAGTCCTAGTTATCTCCAGATGGAGCTATAAATTCAGGATTTCTACTGTCAGTTAGCATCGCCAGTATTTGGGATAGATTTGGACTTTGTGCAAAACAATTTCAAATGTTTTCATGAAGTCTTTCTAAAGTGCTGGTACAGATCTGCTGCTTGGTAACTTGACAAATGTATCAGAAGCTCATTTGCATGGGTGAAAATGGTCCACTGCAAATGTGATGGTAGGTTTTTCCCACCAACTACATTCATTACCAGTGAAATTTCTTCACACATTCAGCTACAAGCAGTCATAGTATATGAAGAAGTGTAAAGAGTCAAGTAATGTACGTGCGTACATGAATTATGCATCGGCACCCGATGCACACATGCCCCCTTTAGCATAGAAGAATTACAATTAAAAGCTAGCTGATCTTGATTTTTAATTGCACAATATCAGTGAATGGAGAGCGATACAGGCATAGAAGTATATTTAGTGGCACATAAAGCATTTTTAATAGGATGGTTTTATTAACACATTTGCCCCATTCATCAGAATGTCTGAAAATTAGACCATGAAGACTGGGTGATTTTTCAAAGAACCTTTTCTAGTATGAACAAATAGCTAAGTGGTCTTTTGCCTCCCAGTGACTGTGCAGTCAGAGGCAAGTAGAACAAGGCAATTAACAGCACACAAAAAAGCAGAAGAAAAGAAAAAGAATAGTGTAAAACTGGTGAAAACTCAGATAAAAGCTCTACAGCTGAATTTCAGTAAACAAGCATCTGATCCATGAATGGATCTGGAATTGTAAGGTTTGTGAAACCATATCATCTTCAATGAACCATACTTGCTACAACATTCTAAGCAATAACCAGGATTTACAAAATATTATAGTTTCATTCTTCATATTAAAAAAGTAAAGGTTTCCCTCTCACATGCGTGCTCATCATTCCTGACTCTAGGGGGCAGTGCTCATCTCCGTTTCAAAGCCGAAGAGCCAGCGCTGTCCGAAGACGTCTCTGTGGTCATGTGGCTGGCATGACTAAATGCCAAAGGCGCACAGAATGCTGTTACCTTCCCACCAAAGCTGGTCCCTATTTTTCTACTTGTTTTACGTGCTTTTGAACTACTAGGTTGACAGAAGCTGGGACAAGTAACAGGAGCTCTTTCCATTACGCGGCGCTAGGGATTCAAACCGCCGAACTGCTGACCTTTTTGATCGACAAGCTCAGCGTCTTAGCCACTGAGCCACCACATCCCTATTCTTCATATTAGGTCAAAGCAAAATACACACCAGTATCTGGCATTGTACCATATGCCTTGACTTTCTCCAGATATTTTGCAGTTGTGTTCTTCACATATGGATAATCAAAATATTCCATTTCTGGGCTATGAACATGCACAATGTATTCAATCACTTTTATTTAAGATATAAAGCTACTAAAGTAAGTGAGGGCTTTGGCCCAAAATGATTATTACAGGGTCTAAACCAGGCTAATGGTGGGTTCAAGCTTCTTTGAAGACCAAAATAAATGTGTGTGTGTGTGTGTGTGTGTGTGTGAGAGAGAGAGAGAGAGAGAGAGAGAGAGAGAGAGAGAGGGAGAGGGAGAGACAGTGAAAGAGAGACAGAGAGACAGAGAAAGAGAGACAGAAAGAGACAGAGAATAAGAGACTCAGTGAAAAAGAGAAAGTGAGACAGAGAGAGAGGGAGGGAGGGAGGAAGAGGGAGAGAGAGGAAGGGATGGATTAGATAAATAACATGAATCAATCTGCTACAACCTTCTTAGCCTTTTACCATTCAAAGCATTTGTCTGCTAAAGATGGAAGCAAATCATATTTGTTTTGATGTGGATGTTTTAGCAGTCACGATAAAAAAAAGTGTTTTCCTTCATGCTGGTGTTTGCATGTCACCTTATATCAAAAAGACACCAAGACTTGAAAGGAACTGCCACTTCATAATTTTGGAAATCGAATTTTATACTTGCAAGGAGGCAATTGCCAAAGCAATGAAGGTGTTCTAGAAGTAAACATTCTTTAAAACTGTATATGCCTCCATCAGGTTCTTTTCAAACCAGCCTGGCTTTCATCTCTCATTCTTTCGTCGAACATAATGGAAGTTTGATACGCATGCTTAATTTTTCATACCCGCGTTTTAAAAGCATGCTTCTTTAGAAAATACCATGTCACATAACATGGTATTTTCTATGCAGAGGTACACAGCTTTGTATAGGGCTTCATATCTGTGAGGGCCTCTACATCTACTCTTTAAAAATCAGGAAAGACTTGTTTCAAATCATCCTAGAATCCTGATGGCTCATATGAACATATCTATGCAGAGGTTGTTGTGGGCGTTTTTTAAACAACATTAAAGAAATGCTTTAGATTATTTTCTTTCTTTCTTTCCAGTTTCTATTTGAGAGCCCCAGATTTTGATGTAGAAATCAAAGCTGACCCTGCCAAGTTTCCTAGTTCAACCTTGGTGGGTTAGTGTTGTGGCCCACCAGTGGCCAGTGGGGCTGGCAGAAGAGTCGGACAATGAGGAGGTTGGGGAGGAACATGGGCCAGTCCTGGAGGGTGGGGAAAGCTCGGATGAGGACTCTGAATTGAAGGCAGAGACGGAGCCGAGGCCATCTGGCAGTGATCAGATGCCTACTGAGCTAGACAGCAGTGAGGCAGAGGAACAGCTGGAGCCTGTTCCCAGTGTGTGCATGTGCAGAGCTGCCAGAAGAAAAGAACAACTCAGAAATCAGGGTAGACTTGGGAGTAAAGTCACAGGTGGAAGGTGATTGTCCCCTCCCATAAGAAATAAAGGAGGAGCGAAAGGGGAGTGGGCTTTTGCAGGAAACAATTCATCTGTTTGGTCATGAGATTCATTTCAGGAGTGTGAAGATCTGTCCATGAATCTCAGGGACTCTGTGCCCAGTCTTTCCTTGCACAGCACCTCATTTGGGAAAATATTTACATGGCAGCTTTCCAAGATAGATAAGGTCTGTAGTCATAAATATTCCTTGGAAAGACTGTTTGCCAGGCCTTTGCTGAATGTGAATGAGAGGAATGCACATTCGTTTTAATAAAAGGGGTTTTGTCGGGACCAGGACTCTGCCTCGTGCTTTAGCTGTTCAGAACAGCTAGATCCTACTTCTTACAGAAGCCCTTGGATCTAGATCACATCAACTAATTATGTATGGCTGCAAATTCCAAGTGAAAAGCTACAGATGCCTCTCTGGGGTTGATTTTCCTTGACATTTCTGACTGTAGTGATGAGCCTTTTGTAATAAGTGTTGGCACTGGCACTCAGCTTCCTATGAAGTCTTCTCAAAACTTGCAGCTTTCCACATCTTTTGAAAAATACGACATGGAAATCCCAGGTTTTCAGAATGATACTACAGAAGAGTTATTTCATTTGTTCTAGAAGACTGCTTCCAAAGAGCAGGAAAGAGAAAAATAAACACCTTAAAAATAAAGGGCGAAATGAAACGCTGCTTCTGGATGACTTGTCATTTAAAAACCTGGTTATTCATTATTCTGCAAGGGGTATCTGCTGAAAAATGTTGCAGTGTACCTTTTTCTTCTAGTAGGCGTCCTCCTGATATGCATGAACACAGTTCTGTGTCCTCTTCCAGGCCACTAAACATTGATAGGGGTTGTATGTAATTGAAATGAGCTGCGGTGGCGCAGTGGTTAGAGTGAAGTACTCCAAGCTACTTCTGCTGCCTGTCGGCTGCCTGCAAATTAGCAGTTCAAATCTCACCAGGTTCAAGGTTGACTTGGCCTTCCATCCTCCTGAGGTAGGTAAAATGAGGACCCAGATTGGGGGTAAGATGCGGACTCTGTATACTGCTTAGAGAGGGCTTGTAAAACATTATGAAGCAGTATATAAGTCAAAATATTACTATTAGGGAGCCCTGGTGGCGCAGTGGTTAGCATGCAGTATTGCAGGCTGACTCTGTTCACTGCCAGGAGTTCGATCCTGACCTGCTCAAGCTTGACTCAGCCTTCCATCCTTCTAAGGTGGGTAAAATGAGGACCCAGATTGTAGGGGGCAATAGGCTGACTCTGTAATTCACTTAATTCACAGTAAAGCCATATATAAACTTAAGTCTAAGTTTTAAACTTTAAAGAAATCGGTTAAAATAGCCTTTACGTCAATCAAATATTAGAATTTGAATCATACTGTAATTCAAGGAAACAGTTGACAAGGAGAGAAAAGGCAAACTTTTCAGAACAGAATAACATTTGTGCAAATACAGGGAGTCCTTCTATTACGAACACAACTGAGCCCTTTTCTGTTGCAAAGTGAGACATTTGCCACATTTTATGACCTTTCTCGTTGTTAAGTGAATCACTAAAGTTAGTGATACAGTTGCTAAGTGAATCTGGCTTCCCCACTGACTTTGCTTGTCAGAAGACTGCAAAAGGGAATTTTATGACTCAATGAGTCATAAATACGAGTCTGTTGCCAAGAGTCTGAACTTGTTTAAAAAATATTTTCTATTAAATACATTTCTTAGTGCTTAATAAACATTGGATTGTCTGGGTATTTAATTTACTTAACAATACAAATTTACATTCTTAATCTCCACCCCTTTTTTTCCAGCCATTGGTAAAATAAATTCTATGTTTGATAATATTCTACATCTTCTTTCCGTTTAATTTTTAATGTCAATCTATCCATTTCTGCACAATCTAGTATCTTCCTGACTGTCCATCTCATGGTATATCTTCATGTTTCCAGTATTGGAAAAAGAGTCTGAATGTGGATCATGTGTCCATGGGGATGATGCAATGGTTGTAAATGTGAAAAATGGTCATAAGTCACTTTTTCAATGCCATTATAACTTTGAATGGTTGCTAAGTAAACTGTGGTAAGCTGAGGACTACTGTAAATCAATAAATACTATTCAGACGTTAGGGCCAATATTTCATCTGCAGCTCGTTCCTTTCCCAATTCTAAACTTTCCAGTTTTGGGCCACGGAGGCCTGAAACCAACCCTAAGATGGTCAGGGATGTGTTTATCATTATTAAAAATAAAATTAAACAATTCATAGGATGACAAGTAGACCAAAAGTATGTGAAAGGAGCTTGCAAAATTTCAGAAACTCTTAGGTTGCCATGGAAAAACACATCACTTGCTTAACGTGCTCCATATGTTGAATTATTCAGCTACATCTAGATTACACAAGCTTTTATAGATGATCAGTTTGCATCAGAGTCATTAATTAGGGTTCTGCGAGTTTCAAGAGGTTCTTTGATTCAATGAATTGTTCATCAAACCACACAATCAATGCAGATCCAGACACTCACTGCAGCTCCTGAACGCACTCAAAGCCCCTTTTCTGCTACATCAAACAGCTGGCAAATCACTCAGAGTTATACTATGCTTTTTTCCAAGTCAGTTCAGATTGCTAAAATGATCTAGATCAACATAGAGTGAAACCACTTCCCATAAGCCTACATTAATCACAGGCTGTTAAGAGAGATTCAAATGATTGTTCGTAGGTTGCCACTCTATCATTTTGGCAGCAAACCACAATTCTTGCAACTTAAAAATGCATTTTTCTACTGTCTGTGCTTTCTATTAATAATAATAAAAACCAGCCCAAATTGATCTACTGCAATCACTCAACTGTAAAATCACTCTACTCGATGTAGGAAATTGTTCTTCAGTTACTTAATTGCTTCCAACTTTTTTGTAATCTGATCGACATCATATCTCCAGGAATGTCTGTCAGTAACTATTTAGATTCTGGTGAATTCTTGCTTGTGGCATCAGTGATAGAATCTAGCTACTTTATCTTCTTGTTTCTTTTTCTATTGCTATTGATTGATGTAGTATATATCCGGATCTTCTCCAATAACTCTTAATTTAGCAACAATTTGCAATGCAACAGGTGGTATTGTTCCTTCCCTCTAAGTTATTACGTATCTTGGGATAAAATGAGAGAATATTCTTTCATGGAGACAAATTTTCTAGCATAGAGAAACCAATACTTTAGTCTTTGCTATTCTCCTTTTATTTATATAGGCCATAGCTGTGTCAAAGATGTCATAGACATGCAAAAATGTCTACGTTGATGAAAACAATATAGAAAAATGCATTTTATGAGTGACTCAAATGCATGCATTGTGGAAAAGGGTAGGTGATGATCGACATATTGAAGGACAAAATAATAATTGGCCTCTGAATGTAAAACAAAAATGGCAGATCCTAGAACCAGAATGTAACAAATTTACACTGGGAGAAAAACTGTATAAAACTGGAATTGACAGATTTGTCCAAGGTAATGAGGTTCACCTGGACTATATATATATAGTCCAGCTGTTACTTTCCCTGCAGAGTTCTTATACAAATGAAGAATCATCTACTTGGTCTGTAGACAAAGTATGCAAGCAATATTTGACTGGGATGGAATTTGACCTGATTTGGGAGAGAAATCTGGTTCAAAGTTCAAATGAACCAGATTGTGCTTTGAACTTTTCAAAAACAAAGCCCAAATCTTGGCAAGAGAAAGCACTGTTATGTCCATGGAGGACATATGGCCCCATTTATAAGATGGAACTCCTTTCATTAGAAAAACTGGTTTTAAGAAGGCCAATGTTTCAGTATTTCCAAACCCTGCTGAAGAGTTGTTCCTGTCCTTGAAGCTCCCATAACCATCTTGAATAGTCGAGTTAAGAGACAGAAGAAACTATCAGGGATTAATTCTGGGGCCAGAAGATGATGAATGAATGCCATCATCAGTCCTATGTAGCAGAAAAATGGATTATGACCTCTAGGACTGATCAGTTTGATTGCCTTGCAATCCAAGGGACTCGTAGGAGTCTTCCCCAGCACCATAGTTCAAAGGCCTCAATTCTTTGGTGCTCAGCCTCTCTTATGGTCCAACTTTCACAGCCATCCATTGCATCTTGGAAAACCATAGCCTTGACTATACACACTTTTGTTGGTAGGGTGATGTCTCTGCTTTTCAGTATGCTGTCTAGATGTCTCCAGCTGTAGTTTGACATAAATTCTGCAGAAAAAAATGTTTGCATCTCCAAACCCACCCACCCCAAAACCAAAAATGTTTAAGGAACTTTCATCTCTGTTTCTTGTCAGTTCATCGTCTCTATTGGGACATAAATTGGAAAGATTCCGAGGTGTTTCTTGAAATGGATTGCTTCAGATTTGCCTGCAGAAAGTGAGTTTTCTTTTTGCCAGTTTTGGAACAATAATATGTTCCCATCTAAAGTGTTACAGAATGTAAAACAGATGATGGATCAGTAGGAGTTGTTCCATTTCCCACCTTATGTTCAAATAGCAACAAAATGCCAATCAGGGAACCAAGTAAACTTTAGAAAGAAAAAAGATGGCTCTGTTGCTCCTCCTGATGCAGTTGTAGGAGGCTCTATTGATACATCAACAAGGAGCAAAGATAAGAAGCTGCGCATAAGAACTGGACTATATGCTGTTCAACTTGGAAGTTGCTTCCGTTGGCTTGGGACTTCAGTTGGAGCCAACAAGCTCACCGACTGCACAAGAAAGAAAAGGACAACTCAAATGGAAACATATGAAATCCTCCCACTAGGGAAAACATAAGAAGCTGCTACTTTACAACAATTAACTCCAACATCGGCTAGCCTAATATGGTCTAATTTGATTGGCAATTTCTTTCCAAGACTGCTTTCCTATCAGCTGCTACCTGGTCCAATCTTTATGTAGATGGCATAACAAGAATTTGGGATTTTCCATAGGATATCAGGCCTGCAGCCATCTTTTCTTTTGGATCCTTCTATTATTCTACTATGCTTTTTCTATTGTGGGAAAATGGGAGGGGGGATTGTACGGAGTTAGATGACATGTAGCCATAACAAAATTCTTTCTAGAATGCCAAGGTCATCCTTTGTCTTTGCATCTCTGCACCTGACCAGAACTGGATGGGTGGAATCTGTCGTCGTGGCAGTGGAAAATTGGACCATGTGATGGACTTGTGGGTGTGGGGGAAAGATCTTGAACTTTCAACTGGGTGGGGAAAACCGGGAAGCTTTCAGATTGGGGTTTTGCCACATGTGCCAACATGACTCTCTTAATAAATTGGAACTTTGAGGAATGCTTTGCCTCAGACTCTGATTTAATTTTGGATGCTATTGGAAACCCTGACATTGGAAATATTTTATTCTACCATAGAATCATGGGTTGACTAAACATTAAAATGGAGAAAAAAAAGGCCTTATACCACCACAGATTATTTGTCTGCCTAACTCAACTCTCTCTGATCTTTCTGAAAGCAAAATGGAAATTCTCACCTAGACGCAAACCAATCTGGACTTGGCTCTCTGCCCAGCCCTGGTCTAAGAAAGTGTGACTTCAAAACCTGGCAACGTTTCATCCGTTACTATTATTAATCCATGGTAACTGGGCCAATTCAGCGTCTGCCTATCACAGATATTAGTGCTGCAACTCCTGTTCCAAACTGTAAAGGGAATATTGGAGAAATTCTCATGGAGAATTGATGGTGTCTAAATATAAATTTACCGTATTCCTTTACACAATCTGGCTAAAGATGATGCTGGCCTTCAATCAGAATAGCTGGAAAGGACATTGGAAGTCTTCTAGTCTAGTAATTTTTTTTTACTACCAGTTCTGTGGGCATGGCTTGTCCTGTGCAGGGCAACAGAAGAAGACCCAGCTGATCAGCTGGGAATCGGGAGGCAGAGAATAGATGGGGGTGGGGCCAGCCAGAAGTGGAATTTGCCAGTTCTCTGAACTACTCAAAATTTCCACTACCGGTTCACCAGAATCGTTCAGAACGGTTGAATACCACTTCTGATATTACAATTATATGGGTGTGTTCTAAGTTACTTAGAACTGCTTGAGTAGTATATAATTGTTGTGCTTATATTGTTTAAAGATGCTTGAGAAGTAAATAAATGTTGCACTTATATTGTTTAAAGATGCTTGAGAAGTAAATAAATGTTGTGCTTTATTGTTTAAAGATGCTTCAGAAGTAAATAAATGTTGGATTTATATTGTTTAAAGATGGTTAAGGGCTGTGTCTTAATGTCCAGTTAATCATTGCAGAACATTTTCTCAGACTAGAAATTATAGGGAATCTTCAGAAAGAAATAGAAGAAGACTTTAACATCTCACCACTCACAAAAAAGCAGCTGAAAAAGTAACCCCAAAGAGAGAAATTTGAAATAAATCTTCTAGCATTGTGAATTCTTTTGGGTGTTTTTTTTTAAAACTTCTTTCACTGTGTTTGAAAAATTACAATGCAAATTTTAGCCCAGAATTAAATGTACTGAAATGGAAAGTTGCTGGAAAGGAAATGCAGAACAAAATAAGCCAGATTAACAATTAAGGAACACAAAAGTTAGCAATTTTTTTCCCCATCTGTAACCTTACCCCAAAGCTTTACTGCTGCATTGCCTTGTCTTCTAAGCAAATGTCTAAAAGCAGTAGAAGCTTGCCATGATGCTTAGGAATTAATTATCATTAGTTGATATTTTGAAGCAATGCTTTAAATCATTTCCTGGAACACAATAAAATAGCCTTCTGAATAATTAAACAAAGCCTGCCTTACCAAAGTATGCAATGTGAACATCGCAAATCACAGATTCACAACGTTCAGCAGAACTTTTCAGAAATAAACATAAATAGGCATAATCCTCCGTAGATCATTAATCTGGATTTTTTTAAAAAAAAACTGTAATCCTAAGGAATCAGGACAGGAGTTATATAGCAAAGTGATAGGAAAGTCTAAAGCCCAAAATGTATTAAATATTCATCCCTTGAAATCCAGTAGTCCAAAAGGTTATGGTATAAGAGAGATGAATAAGCTCATTTTTAATGAGGGCCATCTACATGAAGCCAATAATGTAAAAGAAACGGTAGAGGATATTACGGGTGCACTAGAAGCTGTAGAACAGCTTGGGAATGTGTGTATATATAAATATTTCAATAGCTTCCATAATTATTCTCTTGTTGAAGTGTTCAGTTTTGGAGATTAACCTGGTTCCTTCAAAATTAATTTCATGTCCTGTAGCTTTAAGGTGCTGGAAAAGGGAGGAAGTTTTTTTTTTTTTTACTACACACACACACACACACACACACACAACTAATGTATACATTGGGTAAAGTACTCTATGAACTGTTCCTCTTTTAATTCCCTGCTTATCTTCAACCATTAAACAATGAGCTAGTTAAGTGCCCCCTACATGGTTGCTGTGAGGTTCTTTTACTGAAATTTGTTGAGATTTCCATCAAGGGGAAAAGGTTAGCTATGTGTACTTAGCAATGTGTGGGTCTACAGGTGGAGGCAGCATGTGCTTCATGTCTCACTTCATGGGACGGAAGGGGCACATGCTAGCTTGCGAAGCATTAAGAAGAGGCTGACCAAAATGAAGCAGAAGAAATCAGTTTGCCTTGAGGAAGGTAGCTGCTATATCTCTTCTTGTGCCATATCCCTCATCAGATGCTGGCGATCCTATTTTTATCAACAGCCTCACGAAGAATTGCTGTTGGGTTTTGTCCAAACCAGCCCCTTTTGAAACCATGATGTTCTTTTTCTGCCTGGACCTCGGTTTGCCTTCAATCTTTCCTTGGAGGATTAAGGGAAGTGCTGCCATATGCAAAAGCCCATTTATCAGTTAAGAGACAATTGCGTACCAGTCCACCACTCTGTTGCTTGGAGTATGTGTGTCTGTGTGTGTCTGAGTGTGGTGTGAAGGGATGTCTACACTTAACCAAAGGAATGCTAGTTTGAGGAGCCACAGATACCCTTAGCATTACTTATAGCACCAATGGTTATTATTTCTTGGTTCAGAAGACACTGTTTGATGACACCAAATGCTCCAGTGATATCAGAAATCAAGGATCTTTGAGCCTATGAGTTTGAGTTTTATTGTCATGGTTTTATGCTTTTTCATTATTTCAGTAGGACACCCCGAGTTGTGTTTTAAGATGGGTGGGCTTTTAAATAAATAAGTAAATTTATATTGTTACTGACTCTTGGGCATTGTGGGAGAAGGAAAGAGTCGCGCCCAACTCACCAACCAATGAGTTGCTGATGGGAAGTATTTATAGATATAGCAGGAAGAACTAGCTGGACTATTTCTCTCAATCTGGAGACTGGATTTTTTCCTCCTTCTGCATAATCAAGGATGATGTCAATTAGAATGGAACTGGAAAGGACCTTGGAAGTCTTCTATTCCAACCCCATGCTCAAGCAGGAGACCCTATATTATTTCAGACAAATGGTTGTCCATTTGTCTCTTCTTAAAAGCCTCCAGTGATGAAGCACCCACAACCTGTGTGTGGGTCTACAGGTGGAGGCAACATGTGCTTCATGTCTCACTTCATGGCACTGGTTAATTGTCCTCACTGTTGGGAAGTTTCTCCTGAATTCCAGGTTGGTTCTCTCCTTGATTTCTTTCCATCCATTGTTTCTTTTCCTGACTTCAGGTGCTTTGAAAAATAAGTTGCCCCCCCCTTCTTTGCAGCCCCTTAAATACTGGAATATGACTATTGTGTTACACCTAAACCTTTCTTTTCTATGAAGTTAAGAGCACTTGAGTACAGCTCTACCTGTCTGAAGAAGATCACATTGATCGGAACCCATCTTGCTACATAAACTGAATGCATTTCAGCATTGAATCAAAAGAGATACGTAAACAAAATTGGGAGAAAGGAAGAGAATGGATGTGGTAGATCTTTAGATACAATCATGTCTGTGTTGTGTTTAAAAATGTAAGCCTATCGATCACAATTGGAGACTTTTCTAGCCATTTCAAGAAAGGGGGTAAAAATTATCAACCAACATGGTAGGATGGGAAATAACAATGAAGGTGTATGCATGGGCACCCATCTTCCTGTGTACACATCACACAGACAAAAACCATTTTCCTATAATAGCCAAAAGCAAAGCAAAGTCAGTTTCAAACATTTCGCTAGCGCTGTCCATAGATCTGATCAATTGAGCTCGGCAACAGGAATCAAAAAATTGTCATCACAGCCATTTTGTTTCATTGTTGTTTTTCTTTCTGGGTAGACTCAGAAAGATTAAAGGGGGGAGATCCATCAAATAGCCATTGCAAGCACTGATAATAAACGCAATTCCTTCCTCCTCCTTTATGCATTCTTTATTGTTGCTGTTCCATTTCCCCTGATTGCTTTCAGTTTGGTTCTCCGAGTGTACAAGATCTTCTTTCTTTTTTTTGGTAGTGTTTCGTTCACCCCACCCGAGACTCAATGCTCAGCATTGTATCTTTTTTAATTATTCTCCTTGGGGGTACCAACATTTAGAAATCTCACAGTGACTATTATTAAGAGGTTGGATTAAGGAGGAACATTTTATAAGATATTTTTTTATGTGCACCTAAGGATAAGGCATTTGATCAAAGAAGTTATGGTGTTGGAATTCAACCACGTAACTATGGGCCAGTTCTCATTTTAATCTATCTCACATGGTGCCAATAAAAGATAATATTTACAGCTCAGAGTTTAGATGAGGGGTCAGAATAAACAGAGTTGGAAGGGACCCCGGAGGTCTTCTAGTCCAACCTTAATCCTTGATGCTCTCTGGGCTTGGTTGTTTTCTTGCAGTTGTTTCATGACCATAACTAGATAGCATCATCGGTGCTTAGGTGATTATTTCCAAACTAGTACTGACAATGTTATCTAGTTTTGGCAATGAAACATCTGCAAGAAAACAACCAAGTTCAGATAGCAATCAAGGCCCGCTAATCTCAAATGGTTAAGTGGATGAGTGGAGAACCCTTGTTTTTCAAGAGAAAAGGGAAAAAATAAAGGCAATAAAATGCACCCTATTGTATCAGAGTTTGTTCGGGTTTTACTAAGTTGTGTTGTCCAAATCCAGATATTCTGGCCCTTAATCAAAATGAATGAACAAAGTGAAACTAGAGGCAGTAGGACAACACAATATATCCACAGTCCAATAATTTTATCTGAAGTGTTCCAAGCGAGACGACTTGACTTTTAATACAAATTGAGATTGTAACTGGAAAAAAAGTATATTTAAGACCATCAAGTGAATCTTGGCACATCACTAGCCACAATTGATGGCAAACCAGACAGTCACCTTGATAAATCTAAACTAGCCCCACAATCAAAAGTTTCTTCTTGGTTGTATTTTTTAAGGAGACAGAATGCAAAATGACTGTGTACACATGGGATTAATCATATTTATAGGTAAATGCCCAGTAAAGACGCAGCACTCATCTAAACCTGTCTAATCTTGGGGGGGGGGGGGGGAACACACTAAGAAGGATTAAATCTGATTGCTATTTGGATTAGAGAAATCCTTATGCTGTAGACTAGACAGATTTCAGTAAAACATCCCAGAAACATCTTATATTCCCTCCCGCCAGCCAACGACGTCAAAATGGCCCTAAAGTCAACAGGAGTTGAATATGGCTTGAAGGTTTTACTTTGCTAACATTAAATGAAGATAAAATCAATTCATTTCCTCTCCCCCCCTGCCCCTATTCATTTTATGGCATGACACTCGAAGGCTTTTTGTGACCCAAAGCCCAAACAACACTGCACACCACAATCTCATTCTAAAGTTGAAAGGCCCAGACCTGGAAATTTCCCTACCTTCCCTCTTGATTCTGTGGAGTTCCCCCTGAGTGTTAAAAATGTGGACTAAGTGCATAGAGAAAACCAAAGCTTTCTTAAAATCAATCTTGCAATACTGTCTTGGCCCAACGCTATCTTTAGAATACTGGAGAATGACATGACTCAGGTTTTAAGAATGGGCCTTGGCAGTGATTTATAACAGCCTAATCATATATTTATAAACATCTTACAAATTGTGCATAGGGATACATAAAAACACCCTACAAATTATTTACCAGGTATTTACAGACAGACTAACAATCTGATGCATCAGTCAACCTTGCAAAATGCTCTCTGCCTGCTTAGTTGGAAAGAGGGCGCATTACAGAGAAAGTTGTTCAAAGAGCTCGGATATCTCTTTTTAATTGAAATAAACAATCATGATTATTTGCTTTCCTATCTTCCTTAATAGATAATCTGTTGCATGACAAAAGTAGAATTTTTTTAGACCTCAAGAAGTGTCAATGGCTAATGTTTTAAAAAGGTATGGCTATGATGGTCAGTATAGCAAGACTAGATAGATAGATAGATAGATAGATAGATAGATAGATAGATAGATAGATGATAGATAGATAGATAGATAGATGATAGATAGATAGATAGATAGATAGATAGTAGATAGAGATAGATAGATAGATAGATAGATAGATAGATAGATAGATAGAGATAGATAGATAGATAGATAGATAGATAGATAGTCAGGATGCTATGGCTCAGTGGCTAAGCTTGTCAGCAGTTCGGCGGTTCAAATCCCTAGTGCCATGTAACTTGTCCCAGCTTCTGCCAATCTCACAGTTTGAAAGCATGTGAAAATGCAAGTAGAAAAATAGAGACCACCTTTGGTGGGAAGGTAACAGCGTTCCGTGCACCTTCGGCATTTAATCATGCCGGCCACATGACCACAGAGACATCTTCAGACAGTGCTGGCTCTTCGGCTTTGAAACGAAGATGAGTATTGCCCTCTAGAGTTGGGAAAGACTAGCACATATGTGCGAGGGGAACTTTTATCGTTACAGCAAAATCAACCATAAGGTATCAAAATATCAGGGAATATACTGTCTACCAGATTCTAGTACAAAACATAAGTCAAAAACTAAAGAAATGGGGAGCTGGCATCCTGCAGAACAAAACAGTAACTTCTAGTATCATATGTATGAAAGCAAGAAAGCTTTCTTTACAATCCAAAAATTAAATGGTAAGTGGTTGCATCTTGGTGTCCTGGATACAGTAAGTGCACGTACACACACACACACATACACACACACACCAAAATAAACAAAATAAGATAAACTAAAAGGATGAGGCACAATATGAGCCAGCAGTCTCACAAGTCTTCCATTTCAGTTCCAAAAAGTTCTCCCACTCTTCTACACTTTTATTTAAGATAGATGAATATGCAAAGAAAATATGATACCATAATCCTTACCCCCAATGGATAAAGCACTTTTTACCCATTCCACTTCTTCTCATCCTTTGAACAAGTCAGTATGCTATCTGAATATACAGGCCTAAATAAATGATACATCAACAACATATTTAGCAATGGGGATATTCCCCCATTCATGGGGGGGAGGTATTTAACATATTCCCCAGTGAATGGGGCCTGCAGGAATATCTCAGCCTATGAGCCTGACGCTGGAAGAGAACATCCTATCCTGCTACTGCTTATTTTGGGAGGAAGAAGGTGAAATTAGAAGTAGAAATGCTCAACTATGCTTCATGTTTCTGTTACAAGTTGAAGGCTATATCTATTAAACAAAATAGAGGAGCAAATAGAATATTGGCCATTGGGTGTGTATTTATTGAAAATATGACTCAACAAGAGAGTCCTTTACCATGTTTGCTCCAACGTTCTTGAGCCATGTCATGGACACCCTACTTCTTTAGGGTGCTAATTTCCTGGAAATTTATTACATCATATCATGTTGTTTCTAACATGGTATTAACATAATATCTGATTATGTTAAAACAACTGGAGTTTTTAAAGAAGAGATTAGACAACCATTTGTCTGAAATGGTATAGGATTTCCTACTTGAGCAGTGGGTTAGACTTGAAGATCTCCAAGGTCTCTTCCAGCTGTTACTCTGTTATTCCGATTAGACACTTCTGAAACCTATAGTGGTTACATTCAAACGCAATGGCAAAAATAAAATGTAATAGCAAATCAATCTCCCATTTGCTAGGCTACTTGCGCTTAGCTTGCAGCCGAAGGTTTATTGCAGGGCGCCATTTATCCATGAAATACTCTTCAAATATGTCACGTCAATCTACCATCTGTTCCAATGAGCTGTGGTTGACACACAAAGCGGTCGAGCTATCCAACCCATTTTTCCCAAGACGCAAATATAGCAATTATCCAGTCTTTTTATCCTGAATTCAGGGAAAAATATTCCCACTTCAATCTGACTTTGTTGTGTTTTGGGAGGGGTTTTTTTTGGTGGGCGGGCGGTATGAGAAAGGAATTTTACAGCACAGAGAGCACCAGTAAACAGGAAATGTGAGTTATGGGGACAGAAATTCTCACAATTCTAAAGGGCAGTGGAAATTTCAGTATTTGACCTTGGCTAAGATTCTTGGACTCTTGTCCAAAGCTCTTTCATGTGGTAGGATTTGGAAAGCATCTTGGACTCTTCTTCTGAAGAGATGTTACCATGTCAGAGGACTATCAAACCAACATTGTTCTCATGGAACTGGCCTATGCAAGCAGAAAATTGCAAGAGTAGAGCATGAAAAATGAGAAACGACATTAAAAAAAAACTATAGAAATCTTGGACAATTTAGCATTTGGACCTTGGTCATACATCTAACTTCGTCCAGCAATGAAAGCCTTTGTTTTGTAACCACTAAATAATGAAATTCAGATATTGTAGCACAATACACGCTGAAGAATAAACTTAAGAATAAGGTAGAAAAACAAAATGTCAAAAAGGCATTAAGAATTGTCGACCTAATCTTGTGACGCTTCTTTCCGGTAATATTGTCCTGCAAACTAGGGTGTACAAAACTTTTGATAGACCATTGATCGAATAGAGCTTGTCTGCCTGAAATCCACACTGTATATCGGATATTAGCACAATTGAGAGTCCAGAGGTATTTCACGAAAAAGTACTCACTCCTCTACTCACAAGAGAATGCCCTATGCCACCAGGCTTGAAATTTTAGGGTTAGAGAACCTAGAACTACGGTGTGACCTAAGCGTAGTACACAAAATTATCCACTGCCATGTCCTACCTGTCAATGACTACTTCAGCTTCAACTACTGCTCTACATGGGGCAGCCCTTGAAGAGTATTCGGAGACTTCAACTCATCCAGAACGCAGCCGCGCGAGCGATTGTGAGTGCACCTCGGTACACCCACGTTACACCTATCCTCCGCGAGCTGCACTGGCTACCGATCAGTCTCCGGATACGCTTCAAAGTGCTAGTCGTAACTTATAAATCCTTCATGGTATTGGACCTGGGTACTTGAGAGACCGCCTGCTGCCAATTACCTCCCAAAGACCCATTAGATCACACAGGGTCAGCCTCCTCTGGTTCCGTCTACCAGCCAATGCCACCTGGCTACTACCCGGGGGAGGGCCTTCTCTGTGGCAGCTCCGGCCCTCTGGAACAAACTCCCGCAGAGATTCAGACCCTCACCTCTCTCCAGGCCTTCCGAAAAGCCGTCAAAACCTGGCTGTGCCGGCAGGCCTGGGGTTGATGAGTTCCCTCCCTCTCGACCTGTGTGGTTGTGTGATTCTTGGCTATTTTTAACTACTTGTATTGTGTTCTATGTTCCCCCTTTTCCCCCTTTGAGTTGTTCGCCGCCCTGAGTCCCTCCCGGAGAAGGGCAGCATACAAATAAAATAAATCTAAATCTAAACCAATAATACATGAGCAAACCATAGATACATATTCAGTGTAAACCACTCCAAACTCGATTGCAGAAAATACGACTTCAGCAACAGAGTGGTCAACGCCTGGAATGCTCTACCCGACTCTGTTGTTACATCCTCAAACCCCCATAATTTTAGCCTAACTGTCTACTGTTGACCTCACCCCTTTCCTAAGAGGTCTGTAAGGGGTCCTGCATGCGCACCAGTGTGCCTGCTCTCCCTGTCCTACTGTCTCCATTTATTCGTACCATCTACTGTGTTCATATTTACGTTTATACGTATATTTGTTATCTTTTACATGTTTGACAAACTAAAAAAGTATAAATAAAAAAAATAAGGAAATAAAAATACAGTTGTGTCACACTGGGCATATGCATCATTGTGTTATTCTCCCCATTTTTGCGCAGTTGGCCATCACCTTGCATTCAATTACATTAATCACATGTTACTAAAAGACCATATCTATCCCTCATACCTGCTTTCAAGACAGAAGCCAGATAATTCTATTAGAATATGTTCCGCCAGAACTTACGTACATTACTGCTAAGGGAAATTTGGTTGCTGCAAAATCACATTTCACATAAGAGCGATTGATTGCCAAACTTTAATAGCTGCATTATTTTGTTATGTTCATAAATAAACTCGGCATTCTCATCTTGGCGCTGGAGTAGGAAACAGATGCTTAAAAACACATACGATCTTGCAGATGTTCAAAACTATTTTTCTTTAAATGGCTTCTAATTTTTTTTTCTTAGACAAAATTTACTGTGTTATATTTGCCCTATGATGTTATATTAATCCTTTTAGACTCGTCGTCTGGCTAATGACTGCAATAAAGATTGATATTCAAAATTGCTTGCTTCTTGGGTAAAATTGCCTTTGGAGACAATTTTGCAGACTAAAATATAGGCTGGTGTTAAGAAAGCTGCCTGTTAGCTGTCCTGCAAGAAAAAAAACCCCAAGCCCACTATATAGGTAGTCCTCAACTTATGACCACAATTGAGTCCAAAATTTATGTTGCTAAGTGAGACAGTTGTTACATGAGTTTTGCTCCATTTACAACCTTCTTGCCACCATTGTTAAGTGAATTACTGCAATTACTAAGCTACTACCATGATTGTCAAGTGAATCTGGCTTCCCCATTGACTTTGCTTGTCAGAAAGTCACAACAGGTAGGACACCACAAGCATCATCAATTTGAGTCAGTTGCCAAGCATCTGACTTTTGGTCATGTGATTGTGGGGATATCACAACAAGTGTGAAAAATCGTCCTAAGTCACTTTTTTCAATGCCATTATAGTTTCAAACAGTCAGTACACAAATGATTGCAAGTCAAGAGAAGGCCAGAGATACTTAGCAAGTTGACAGACTGATTATAGCAATAGCAATAGCAATAGCAGTTAGACTTATATACCGCTTCATAGGGCTTTCAGCCCTCTCTAAGTGGTTTAGAGTCAGCATATTGCCCCCAACAACAATCCGGGTCCTCATTTTACCCACTTCGGAAGGATGGAAGGCTGAGTCAACCCTGAGCCGGTGAGATTTGAACAGCCGAACTGCTGAACTGCAGTCAGCTGAAGTAGCCTGCAGTGCTACACTCTAACCACTGCGCCACCTCGGCTCTTTTTATAACCTGAAGCATCCAACATGACTCCAACTTTTGTATCAACAGATAGAGTGGAGTGGAGTGGAGTGGAGTGGAGTGGAGTGGAGTGGAGTGGAGTGGAGTGGAGTGGAGTGGAATAGAATAGAATAGAATAGAATAGGAATAGAATAGGAATAGAATAGGAATAGAATAGGAATAGAATAGGAATAGTTTTTTATGGCCAAGTGTGATTGGACACACAAGGAATTTGTCTCCAGTGCATAAGCTCTCAGTGTACACACCAGATTTAAGTGATAAATCATGATCATACTCATCATCAATACAATCATCATGAACCATAAGATACAATACTTAGTGATAGTCACAGGATAATAAGTAAGCAATCAATATAAATCATACTAGCAAACTAAATAAAACAATATAAATCACAAAGACACAAGTCACAAAGTTATAGTCCTAAGTAGAAAGGGAGATAAGTAATAGGAGGGAGGAGAAAAATAATAGTAATACAGTCTTAGTAAATAGTAAATAGTTTTATGGTGCAGAGTGATGGCATGGGGGAAATATATTCTACTTCAATTCTATGAGCACAGCAAAAGGCAAAGTTATCGCCCCTGAAACTTTCCTACTTTTCTTTTTTACCAGGTTATTACAAATGCTTCTAACACACTGCAGTTGGGAAGGGCAAAGGAGAATGTTAGCACTACGCAAACACATTTTCTTTTTGAGCTACGCCTCGTCCAGGTGCGTGATTCCTAGGATAAGAATCCAAAACAGGTTTGAAATGTGAACTGCAGGAGAGAACAGATTACAGGTGAAATTCTGCTCTGGCTGATACTGGTGGAAAGATAGCACCTGCCATTGTTTTATCTCTCGTTTGTCCTGGCAGTGAGGGAAAAGTGAGACATGGGCCTTTAAAATCTAAATTAATACCAAGCCTTCTCACCTGTCTTTTTACACAGCTTTCCTTGGTGGGCTTACAGAAACATCAGTCAAGTAAAGTGCAATTAACAAATCTGAACACCGGTTGGATTTTTTTTTCCCCAGCTTTTCTTTTTTTATTTTGCCGTGTTTCCTTCCCACCCCCCTGTTTCCTCCCTGCCTTGCAAAGCTGGAAAGTTCCCAAATATGCAAATAGTCCCAGTGCTTTCTCTACTCTTTCAGCTTTTGAAAAATTAGAAAATATAAAACAGTCTCTTGGCAGGACTACAGCAGTCAGAATGGTAATACGCAGCATGTATAAAATGTGAGCCAAAAGAAAAAAAGAAAAAGTTTGGGGAATAGATTTTGAAGGCTGTGGAAGAATGGAGCCTCGTGCAGACATCTCCTCCTCCTCTGAAATAGACATTGAACTAATATTGAAACAATCGAGTTTGGACTCAATAAATAAATGTTTCTGTTCTTTTTACAGCAACCTTTGTCCGAAGTAGTTTTGCTTTCCAACAACGTAATACAATTTACCAGAGGAAGCGATAGCTGTTTACATTCTCCAGAAAGTCCCTTGAAGAAATGCCATGGCACAAAAAAATAGAATTTGCAGAGATTGGGTAGAGAGCAGCGGTGGGTTCCTACCAGTTCGCACCTATTCGGTAGAACCGGTTTGTCAAATCTACCGAACCGGTTAGAAGAGGTTCCACCAGTGGACCCGGAAAACAGGCCACACCTACAGAAGAGGTTCCAAAAATTTTTGAAACCCACCACTGGCAAGGATCTTGTAACTTGACAGCTTTAAGACTTGCATGCTTCAATGCCAAAATCTCTGAATAGCTACTTGGACCAACCTAAGTACTAATTCATAATTTCATATCTGGTCACATGGGTGGCAAGCCACTCCCATCTGGTCACATGAGTGGCAAGCCACTCCCACAAAGGAGGCCACACCCACAGAGTAGGTTCCAACAATTTTTGAAACCCACTACTGGTAGAGAGCCAAAATGTCAGTCTGGAGACCAGATTTGATCTTGGACAGATTCAGTACCATACTACTGAGTGATTTTAAGACATAAGTCATAATCCCTTAGTTGAGCCTGAGAGGTTGAAATTATCTTCTCTAATGTCCTATCTGCCAATGACAACTTCAGCTTCAACTACAACAATACACAAGCACACAACAGATACATACTTAAGGTAAACTGTTCCAAACTCGATTGCAGAAAATACGACTTCAGCAACAGAGAGGTCAATGCCTCGAATGCTACCTGACTTGTGGTTTCTTCCCCTAACCCCAAAACTTTAACTTTAGACTGTGTACTGTTGACCTCACCCCGTTCCTAACAGGTAAGGGGCGCGCATAAGCGCACCAGCGTGCCTACCGTCCTGTCCTAATGTCCCTTTTCATTTGTATCCTTTTCATATATTCAAAATCATGTTTAGATTTTTATCTGTTAATTTATACATATCCTTGACAAAATAAATAAATAAAAATAAGAACCGGGGCCTTGAGGCTGTTAAAGACTGGATGAGAGCTAACAAACTGGTAGTCAACCCGGACAAGACCGAGTGGCTGTTGTGTTTTCCTCCCAACAATTTGGCTGACGTTCCATCGCTCAGGCTGGGGGGTCAAAATTTATACCCTCAGACAGGGTCCGCAACGGGAGTCCTCCTGGACCCACAGCTGAGTTTCGACCACCACTTATCAGCTGTGACCAGGGGGGCATTTGCCCAGGTTCGCCTGGTGCGCCAGTTGCGGCCCTACCTGAACAGGGAGGCCCTCACAACAGTCACTTGAGCCCTTGTGATCTCTAGGCTGGAATACTGCAATGTGCTCTACATGGGGCTGCCCTTGAAGAGCATCCGGCGACTTCAGCTAGTCCAAAACGCAGCCGCGCGAATGATTGTGGGCGCACCACGGTTCGCCCACATAACGCCGATCCTCCGTGGGCTGCGCTGGCTACTGGTTGGTCTCCGGGTGCACTTCAAAGTCCTTCTTACCACCTATAAAGCGCTCCATGGTAGTGGATCTGGCTATTTGAGAGACCGTCTTCTGCCGATTACCTCCCTTCGTCCCATCAGATCGCATAGAGTAGGCCTCCTCCGAATTCCATCCGCCAGTCAGTGCCGACTGGCAACTACGCGGAGGAGAGCCTTCTCAGTTGCAGCCCCGACGCTATGGAACAATCTCCCCGTGGAGATCCGCACCCTCACCACCGTCCAGGCCTTCCGCACAGCCCTCAAGATCTGGCTATCCCGTCAGGCCTGAGGATAAGACTTTACTCTCGCCCCTCCCGAATGTTGAATGAATGTTGGGTTTTTATTGCTAATTATTTTTATTCACATTTTCTTTTTGTGTTTTGTCCTGCACTCCCCTCCCCTATCATTGTAAGCCGCCCTGAGTCCCCTCAGGGAAAAGGGCGGCCTATAAATGCTAATAAAATGAAAAATGAAATGAAAAAAATCACAAATAGGAAAGTGCTAAACTGCGAAGAGAAATCATCAAAGCCATTAAAAGTGAAAGTTAGAATATTTTGGACCTGTGATGCCGACACCCAAAAAAACACTTCACTTAATCCTCCAGGAAAAATTGAGTGCAAATGAGGTTCCAGGCAGAAGAAGAACATCATGACTTCAAAATCAAAGGGACTGGTTTGGAAAAACTCAGCAGCACTTTTCCATGCATCTGTTGACAAAAATAGGATTGCCAACATGATTGCTAACATCCGATGACGGATATGGCACAAGAAGAAGTCTGCGAGTCTTCTTAGGCAGAAAATCAGATGGAGAAAGGCCAGATAGCTCACAGTCAGCTTTGAGAGGGGGGGGGGAGGGAAGAAAATATTGAAATGGTATGTAGGAATGACCTTTGGAGACAAAGCAAAGAGACACGGCCAAGGAAATGCCCAGAGAAAGGGAACTTAGTCTACAGGATGGATGGGGGAGAGGCAAGCAACCCAGAAGACACCTTACCTGGTCTTTACAGTTGTAAAGGGACAGTGGTAGGATTCATTTTTTTAATCAGTTCTATGGACGTGGTTTGATGGGCATGGTGTGGTTTGGTGGGCAGGGCATGGCTTGGTGGGTGTGGCAGGGGAAATATACTGCAAGATCCCCATTCCCTCTCCACTCCAGTGCAAGGATACTGCAAAATCCCCATTTCCTCCCCACACAACTAACCTGCTTCCTAGCTCCATTCTCCTGTGCAGGAAACTGTTCACCATCACTGCTCTATAGCCTTATACTTCAGTGACTGTCAAACCTGTGATACTCAACTGTTCTGACCCCCTCCTCCGTCCAGTAATGAATGCCGAGACAAGCTTAGCTGGAATGCCACATCACTTTATTAGCAGGAAACATAAATCTTGGTGGCTGAAAGGCCAAACACAATGAACAGATAAAGAACTTTGGCAGCAACCCAGACTCCAACAGATATAGAGAACAGCTTCTCCAGCATTGATAATTAAGTTGAATCCTGCATCCAGACACCTCCCAGAGTCTCTCCTTAAATACTATCTTGAGAGGAGCCTAATTACAACCACCTGGGTCCAATTATCTTCTGTACCTGCATAGCTGTTCTCTATGTCGATCTGCCTGCCATTGCCAGGCGTCCAGGACCAACTCCCTTGTCTCCTACCCACTGCTCCAAGGCCTGACATCAGGAGCACACTCCCTTCAGCTTTCACCGCTGCTCCATGCCTCCGGCACCTCCTGGTGGGCAACCAGCCTCTCTGATCCCTGCTCAGAGTCGGAACCCTGTCCAGGGTCCTCCACATCTTCCAGAGACGACTCATAAGACCCTCGCTGTCGGAGTCTGTTTGCAGCTCCAACGGCTCCTGCTGGGCCACAACACTCAACCATTATCATCATTGCTCTTTGTGAACTTAAAATGTGTTCAGGAGTATTTGATCTTGATGTTCATAGCAAGAGCCCTTTCTTCCATACTTGTCCTATTAGACCTTAGATCTTTGGCCTGGGGCCCCAGTACCACCTCTTCATCTTCTGCAGATGAGATCTACATACAAACGATGACATAAAATCAATTGAATCCTGTGTCTCACTGGGTGAATTTCTGGTTAAAACCCCCGAGGTTTTGTTGATTTGATCAATTAATGTTATTATTTTTAATGTGTTACCACAACTTATTAGTAAATATGTTTCCTTGCAAGCCTGAAACAGATGACACTGCTGTAATTAATCAAATATTAAAGCAGAACATTTTCCATGCAACACTGAATATGGCATCGCTTGTGCAACACATTTTTATATATACTTCTAGATTCTGCTTTATATCAATCGGATATCTATAAAGAGAAAGAAAATTAGCAGCTGAGATAAAAGGCACTCAGGTCTACAAGATTGCAAAAAAAAAATCCTCAAATTACAACAGTTTAATTTATTTAATTAATTTAATTTAATTTAATTTATTCTTTTAGTGAATAAATAGTGAATTCACTGAATAAAGTGACATTTTACACCTCAGTCAAAACAAGACACAGCCTAGCTGGTCAAAGTCAAGGCCATCTCCATGGAGCCCTGCAACGGCTGGAGGGAGTGACTTCTATGACCCGTGAAATTGCTTCATTGGGGAATGTGACTGGTGATCAGGGGTGGGTTCCTGCCAGTTCTAACCTCGTCTATAGAAGAGGTTCCACAAATCTACAGTGCTGTTTAGAACCGGTTCCAGCTCCCTCCCTCCACCCGTCCTCACCATTCTTGTCCCGTCTGCCGCTCACTGATTGGCTGGCTCACAAATTGTCCTGTCCACCTCTAAGAGTCCTATCTAAACCTTAAAGTCTTAAAGCTGTCAAATTTGAACACCGCTGGGGGTTTTCCTAAAGGGTTATGAGTGCAAGGGTCTTGTAACTTGACAGCTTTAAGACTTGCACATTCAATGCCAGAGTTCCTGAACCAACATGACTGGAGGAGGAATTCTGGGAGTTGAAGTCCACAAGTCTTAAAGCTGTCAAGTTTGAACACCCCTGGTTTTTTTAAAAGGGTTAGGAGTGCAAGGGTCTTGTAACTTCACAGCTTTAAGACTTGCGTGCTTCAAATGCCAGAGTTTCTGAGCCAACATTTTGGTTGCTAAGCAAGAGCATTGTTAAGTGAGTTTCACCACATTTTACAAGTTGGCCAGGCCCACCTAGTCGCATGGCTGGCAAGCCACTCTCACCCGGTCACATGGCTGGCAAGCCACTACCACCCAGTCACATGGCTGGCAAGCCACTCCCACAAAGCAGGCCACACCTACAGAAGAGGCTCTAAAACAATTGGAAACCCACCCCTGCTGGTGACACACTCTGGGGGGAGGGGGAAACAGGGTCAGAAGCAAGGCGTGAATTGGATGAAGCCAGAGCTGGCTTCACCTAGGTCTGTGATGGCCAAACTATGGCACGTGCGCCGGAAGTGGCACACAGAGCCATCTCTCTGGGCAAGCAAGCCGTTGCCCAGTGCCCTTCCACGTTGAGGCACTAGCCAGCTGGTCTTCACATGCACCGGAGTCCTGGAAACCGGAAAAGCAGCCATCTTGTGTCCATGCGCGTGCCGGAAAGAGGATCTTCTGGCTTCTGGCATGCGCATGCGCACTGGCCACCTGGTCTTCCAGTTTCTGGTGCACATGCACATGCGAAGACCAGCTGGCCAGTGTGCATGCGTGAACCGGAAACCGGAAGATATTATTCCCGGCACATGCATGCACACTGGGAGGTTGCTCTTTTGGCACTCAGTGGCGAAAAGGTTTGTCGACACTGACCTGAGTTGTGCCAACATGGCGCTTCTAATAAATCACTGGATTTTTCTTGCTAAATGGTTTGAGACTCTTAATTTCATTAGGGCATTGGTCCGGCCCCTGACACTTTACTTTCTTTCTGCCAAAAAGTTTATCCAGGTCTTTACACAGATTGATGGTGCGATTTAGCTCATTTTTACCTTCGCTGCTAGGATTTGTGCTACTTTTGTTTTTTTAAAAATGTATTTGTTGTGGTACGGCCCGCAAATCTGCAAAGGAGCCTTCAAACAGTCTTTTTAGGAAATAAATAAAGTCTTGGCATTATGGGAACTTTTTTCAGTCTCCCTCCTGTGCACCATATCTAAACAGGGCACTCCAAACTTAAGATCAATGGGAAAGCAGCATTTCAAGAGTCTCAGTTTTCATGATGTCAAATTGGTAGGTTATTTTTCTTTTGTTTAGCTTTTACAACTTTGTGGCTAAATTCTTTCTCTTTAGTCACAGTAACCATTTCAGATGCGAGTATCTTGTTGATCTAAATCCAGAGATGTCAGGAGTAATGTTTGAACGACAAATGCATGGGGGATGAAAGAAAGAATATCCGCTCTAGCCACCATTTTAAAAATTGTTTTCGTATTTAAAAAGAGGAGTTTTTGCTTTCCATCCCCTTTGTTCTTCTCTTCTCTGCTTCAAAACTAGAACAAGGCATATGTGGTTTTATTTTAACAAACATAGCAAGCATAGAAAATGCAAAAGTTTTAAAACTAACATTCACTGGAGACTTTGGGAAAAAAAACAGCTAGAAATCTAGCAGACTCCAATCTATAATGCTGCAGTCTGCTTTCCTGATCAAGTTTCTATGGGAGAATGTTTTTTAAATGACAATTGAAGCACGGATTTCAATATATTTAGCTTTTTAAAAGATTCCAGCTTAGGTATGTTTTCTTAGAAGTTTTACTGAGTTTTACTGAAAGTTTACTGATTTTTGTGCACTAAAACTGAAAAATCACATTATTCTTTAAGCAATTTCTTTCACATTTCCCAACCATAATCACCATGGATTTAACGGAATGTTTTTTAATGTTTTTTTTAATTGTGGGATCCAATCCGGATCAGTCACCAGGACTAGAGATTTAGTCTTCTGGGTGTTGTGGCCTGCCAGCGGCCAGCGGAGCTGGCAGCAGATTCAGACAGAGAGGAGGCTGGGGGGACATGGGCCAGTCCTGAAGTCTGGGGAAGGCTCTGACAAGGGCTCTGCATCAGAGGCAGAGAGGGGGCCAGGGCCATCTGACAAGTTATCATTTGCCTTCAGAGTCAGACAGCAATGATGCAGACAAACAGCTGAGCCTGTTCCCAGTGTGTGCATCCACAGAGTTCCCAAACAAGGGGAACAGCTAAAGAACAAGGGAGTAAGGCCACAGGTGGATGGTGAATGGCCCCTCCCATAGGGAATTGTTCTGACCCCCTCCTCCATCCAGTAATGAATGCCGAGACAAGCTTAACTGAATGTACTTAATAGCAAGACACCAAACCTTGGTGGCTGAAAGCCAAGCAAAACAAACAGATAAGGACCTTGGCAGCAACTCAGACAAAACTCAGGCAGCAATAAACACAGATAAGGCTTGGCAGCAATCCAGCCTGCCCAAGCTCACAGTAATGTCCTCCCACATTCAATCCTCCGTTGACTTCTGCAAAGAGGTCCGTGTGCACAAGTAGCTTTTTATAGACTGGAGAGGAGCCTAATGACCACCAGCTGAGTACAATCACCTCCTGTAATTGTGTAATTGTTCCTGACGCCTAGTAGCTCTTTGATGGGCGTGCATCCAGGAACAACTCACTACTGTCCTCCGACTCACTCTCCTTGTCTCCTCCCCACTGGTCCAAGGCTCAGGTGCCTCCTGGTGGCCAACCAGCCTCTCTGCGCCCTGCTCAGAGTTGGAACCCTTCCAGGGTCCTTCACTCCAGAGCCAACTCAGAGGGCCCCTCGCTGTCGGAGTCTGGTGGCAGCTCCAACAGCACCTGCTGGGCCACAACAGAAATAAAAGAGGAGTGAAAGAGGAGGTGTTTACCGGAGACAAGTAGTTCATTCCTGCATTCTTGCCAAGTATTGCAGTGTCTGAAAGATATCAGTCTGGCTACTCTCCAAGCCTGGTAAAGATCAGTAATGGTAAACTGTCTTGAAAGACTGTGGGAGAGGAAAGACTTTTCTGGATATGAATTCACTGTAAATTAAATAAAAGGACTTTATCGGGATGAGGCTTCATGCGGCTGGGGAAGCCTAGATCAGAACACAGAGCTTCCAGACTCATGCTGAAGCCAATCCCCAGGAAACTTGAATAATCCAAAGCACACATTCTTGGTTCCCTGAAGATGGGCTCCATTATGAGTCCAAAAGCTTGGAAACTAAACCTCTGGTCCTGGTGACTGACCCAGATTGGATCCAGTCCTTTTGTTCTCCAGTCCTTTATCCAACAACCTGAAGCCTTTCAGGTCCATTAAAACTGAAAAGATCACTTCTCTAGATATGTCTTTTTTAAGATCAAGACTCATACCATCAACCTTCTCACGCCTGAGAAATTCTAGCATTATGCTTCTTCCCACCCACCACAGATTCCAATGTATTTTAATGTATTTTATAGGATTTTATAGTTGCCCATCTCACCCAAGTAACTGCAGGGCTTACAAAGATTAAATCACAGAAAAATCCACCGCTATATGACCCCGCAATGTCTAGGGATAAACTCCAGTCACCAAAAACCAAAAACGCATCAACCCCCTGACCCAAATACCTGGGGAAACATGCAGGGCTTCAATGTCGTGTGAAAAGCTAACAAGACCAAGGCCTGCATCTCCAGGGGGGATACCATTTCTAAACTCTGCAAAGCACAACAATTTTTTAAAAATGTCCTATCAGATCAAGGTGGTAGCATCTTATCTAGAATACCTGGTTAGTCCTTGAGCAAGCATACCATCAACAAAGTATCTCAAATACATCAGATACCACTCATAAATTTGCATTTATGAAGCGTAGTGGCGCAGTGGTTAGAATGCAGTACTGCAGGCTATTTCTCCTGACAGCTGGCTGGCTGCAATTTGGCAGTTCAAATCTCATCAGGACCCAGATTGGTAGGGGCAATATGCTGAGTCTACTAAACTGCTTAGAGAGGGCTGGTAAAGCACTGTGAAGCGGTATATAAGTCTAAGTGCTATTGCTATTCCTCCCTCCCTCTTACCACCTTTCTCATTCTCCTTCCTGATGGTTAGAATGAAGTATTGCAGACTGACTCTGCTCACAGCCAGGAGTTCAATTCTGACCAGCTCAAGGTTGACTCAGCCTTCCATCCTTCCAGGTGGGTAAAATGAGGACCCAGATTATTGGGGACAATACACTGACTCTGTAAATTGCTTAGAGAGGGATGTAAAGCGCTGTGAGGTGACATATAAGTCTAAATGCTATTGCTAATGTTATTAAATGCCCTCCAAGTCAGAAGGATTTCATGATTACATTATTTGGAAGCAGGGGTGTTATTCAGCCAGTTCTGACAGGTTCTGGAGAACCAGTAGTGGAATTTTGAGTAGTTTGGAGACCTGGCAAATATGCTGGCCTCACCCCTGCTGCCTCCCAGCTGATCTTCTTTTGTTGCCCTGAACAGGAGAACAGAGCTGGAAAGAAGGTTTGTGGGGAGGGGAAGGGGATTTTGCAGTATCCTTCCCTTGCCACACCCACAAAGCCACATCACGCCCACCAAGCCACACCCACAGAACCGGTATTAAATTTTTTGAATCCCACCATTGTTTGGAAGCCTAAATGCATTTAGAGTATTTGCTCTGTTAAAAAGGGGACCTGGGAAGATGGGCTTTTCCCTCTCCCCCTTGCTATGATGGTCAAATCAAATATGGAGGACTAGAGATTTATTGCTTCTTTCCATCCTAGCCTTTTCCTTGAGGCAGCGTTTGATGTTGTTAGTCTGTGCTGTGTATATTTGTTTCCAAAAAACCAATTTGCATTTCCTCAAAGACTACATGTTAGAAATATTTTCCCCTTTGGTCACCAAAGCTCACTGTTATTGTCATTCTGAGATTTATGTAGTTTTAGTCATAAATAATAAATCGAGAAGAGAAGGGGGCACAAGGCAACATCAAGTGGGATGGTTTGGCAAGGGATGCTTTGTTGATTTTCATTTTCCTGACTCCAGAACAGGGTGAACATGAACCAAGATAATGATAATGTAATTTATTCATTGTTTAAAACATTCCACGGCAGCAATATAATGTATGTGTATTCTCACATGGAAAGCTCTAAATCTTCCTGTTTGTCTATATAATTTTCTCTTTTGATTATTATGGTAATAAGAATCTATGCAATTTTAGGATTCTTTTGGATCTAATATTTTATAGCAATTGATTCTGACTGCTTTGGTAGCCATTCGGTTCAATTTGGGATTAAACACAAACTGATACTTGGAATACAAAGCTTGATATTCCTCCCCAAACCCACGAATGATTAAAACCTCTTTGAAAATATCTTGTCAAAATCTTATCTTCTGATGCCTGATATGCAGATGGATATCCATAGATGTCTCCAAGCAAGGCATTATCTCCGATAGTGGGTGGATTGGTTACTTCTATGCTTAGTCATTCTTGTCAACGGTCCTAACCTAAAGGCTTTTTTCACTTCTGCTGCTCCAGAAAACTAGTCACAGGTAAAGGTTCCCTCGTACATATGCGCTAGTGTTCCCTACTCTAGTGGGGCGGTGTCATCTCCATTTCAAAGCTGAAGAGCCAGTGCTGTCTGACGTCATCTCCTTGGTCATGTGGCCGGCATGACTAAATGGCGAAGGCACACAGGACTCTGTTACCTTCACCACAAGGTGGTTCCTAGTTTTCTACTTGCATTTTTACATGCTTTCGAACTGCTAGGCTGGCAGAAGCTGAGGCAAGTAACGGGGAGCTCACTCTGTTATGCGGTGCTAGCAGAGGTGGGTTCCTACCAGTTCGCACCTATTTGGTAGAACCGGTTCGTCAAATCTACTGAACCGGTTAGAAGAGGTTCCACCAGTGACCTGGAAAGCAGGCCACACCTACAGAAGAGGTTCCAAAAAAATTTAAACCCACCACTGGTCCTTGGATATGATATTCTACACTATCATGCTCATATTTACAACACTCAGTGCCTCTGTGAAAGGTAAGGATGACTACTGCGTTTGTGGTGCAATCAGAACATTGCGTGTGTTGAAGTTGTTTTAACGCAAACCAAAGATGCCTTTAAAAAAACAAGTTACATCATATTCTTATGCATGCCAGTGCTGTGTGTGAGGTAATTTAGGTGGTTCTGACAAGTGTCATCGGCATCTTCATATCCGGTCACATGGGCAGCAAGCCACTCCCACAAAGGAGGCACACCCACAGAGTAGGTTTGAACAATTTTTGAAACCCACCACTGGGCGCTAGGGATAGGAACCACCAAACTGCTGGCCTTTCCGATCAACAAGCTCAGTGTCTTAGCCACTGAGCCACTGCTACTATAGTGCTAAAGCACTTCTACTGCTGGCCAAAAAAAAAAAACAGACCCTCCTCATCAGTCTAAATCATTATTCACCCAATTCCAAAATCATATACTTAGAATTAGAAAGACCCACCAGGTAAGTCATATATTTGTCCACCTCACATTCTTCATGGAACTAATATAGCTTCCTCTGTCAGTCAGGTCCAACTCTGGACATGCTCATCTCCATTTCTTGGTTGTGGATTGGATTGCTTGGATTGGATTGCTTTATTTATAGGCCGCCCTTTTCCCTGAGGGGACTCAGGGCGGCTTACAAACCTATAGGGAGGGGATACATGTAATGACATATACAGACAATACACAATTAAAAATAGAAGCAACATTCATTCATCATTCGGGTGGGGACGGATCCCAATCTTTAACCCCAGGCCTGGCGGGGATAGCCAGATCTTAAGGGCTGTGCGGAAGGTCTGGAGGGTGGTGAGGGTACGAATCTCCACGGGGAGGTCGTTCCAAAGGGTCGGAGCTACTACTGAAAAGGCTCTCCTCCGCGTAGTTGCCAGTCGGCACTGGCTGGCAGATGGAACTCGGAGGAGGCCTAATCTGTGTGATCTAATCGGTCGCGAGGAGGTAATTGGCAGGAGGCGGTCTCTCAAATACCCAGATCCACTACCATGCTTTATGGGTGGTAAGTAGCACCTTACAGAGTTGTGGGAGTCAGAGTTGTCCAAACTCAATTTCCGTGGCCATGTGGCAAGCATGGCTGTATGCCGAGGTGCATGGAATGCTGGTTACCTTCCCACCAAAGTTGGACATATTCATCTACTTGCATTTGCATGCTTTCGAACCGCTAGGTGAGCAGGAGCTGAGGCAAGTAATGGGAGCTCACCCCCAGCATGGAAGCTCAAGGTCTTGAACCTTCCTTCCCTCCTTCCTTCCCTCTTTGCTTCCCTCCCTCCTTCCTTCCCTCCTTCACTCTACATTTTTAACCACTGAGCCATTGCGCCCCTTCTATCAGGTGCTAAATAAAGGAGGTTTGAGAAAGAAGTTTTTTTTCACTTGTTCTATTACTATCCTGTCCTATTTCACAATTTTTGTCCTGGCCACTTGACTTCTTATTCCATAACTGGAGAAATGGGTGTTGATTCAAACCAGAAACTTTCTTGATGCTAAACACAAGCTGTCCCATTCAGAACTACTGCAAAACAAGCCAAGGTTATTCAAAATGATGGGACGCACATAATGAATCATGACCCAAGCTCTACTTTGCATGCAAAGTTGGGAAATAGATAACAAAGGACAGAATTTACAGCATGACAAAGATTCCGCCATTTGCCCTCCTTAACCTGCTCATCAACATCCATTTCTCCTTCATGCTACATTTCCAACCATTTTAGATGCCAAAAATTGTAAGCCATTTCCATCTTATACATTCAAAACACAACCCCAAAATGTATGTGCCTCAGTGTGTGTGTGTCTGTGTGTGGTTGTGTGTATGTGTGTGTGTGTGTGTTGGGTTTCAAATTTTTTAGAACCTCTTCTGTAGGTGTGGCCTGCTTTGTAGGAGTGGCTTGCTGGGCATGTGACTGGTGGGCATGGCCAACTTGTAAAATTTGGGACAACTCACTTAACAATAGCAACAGCATAGCAGTCTAGACTTATATACCACTTCATAGGGCTTTCAGCCCTCTCTAAGCAGGTTTACAGAGTCAGCATATCGCCCCCACAGTCTGGGTCCTCATTTTACCCACCTCGGAAGGATGGAAGGCTGAGTCAACCTTGAGCCAGTGAGATTAGAACTGCTGAACTGCAGATAACAGTCAGCTGAAGTGGCCTGCAGTACTGCACCCTAACCACTGCGCCACCTTTGCTCTTAACAGCCTCTTGCTTAGCAACCAAAATGTTGGCTCAGAAACTCTGGCATTTGAAGCACGCAAGTCTTAAAGCATTCAAGTTACAAGACCTTGCACCCCTAATCCTTTAGAAAAAAAACCCTAAGGGTGTTCAAACTTGACAGCTTTACGGCTTGTGGACTTCAACTCTCAGAATTTCTCCTCCAGTCATGTTGACTCAGGAACTCTGGCATTGCGTAGCAAGCCTTAAAGCTGTCAAGTTACAAGACCCTTGCACCCCTAACCCTTTAGAAAAAAACCCCAGGGGTGTTCAAACTTGACAGCTTTAAGACTTTAAGGTTTAGATAGGACTCTTAGAGGCAGACGGGATGATTGGTGAGCCAGACAATCAGTGAGCGGCAGGAGGGGCAAGCATGGTGCGGATGGGCGGGAGGAGGGAGCTGGAACCGGTTCTAAATGGCATGGTAGATTTGTGGAACCTCTTGTATAGAAGAGGTTAGAACTGGCAGGAACACACCCCTGGTGTGTGTGTGTGTGTGGTGTGTGTGTGTAGAAGTGCTTTGAAAGCCCATTTGTGATAATAAAGCAAGAAAATTCAATTCATCTCACTCTGGTCTCTCTCTGGAATTAATGAAAAAAAATACACATTTTGTCCTTGTTACCACAGCAAAAACATATTGGCAGATAGCAAATGGTGTATATTTTACCTCTTTAATAAAGGTCTGTTTTCTCCCCACCTCCAGAAATGAAATTAGACTGAGATGGTGAGGAAAACTATTATAATGAGCAATTTGAGACCACAAGTCATATTTTGATAGATTTTTATGAAAGTAGGTTATGCACAACCATATAACAACTTCTTGACCTTGTCATTTTGTTAATAATTGGATATGTATGTGTAGATGCAAAACACACAGGGATGCAAATTCAAGAAAAAAAGGTCTTGCTTAAAATGTGCCACAGGAAGTCTGCTGGAAATCTACTTTTTCTGGGTTTCACTGAACCCCAAGAAAAACTCCTTAAATGCAAAGATAAAAGCCATTGAGAATTATTTGCACATGATACTGTTAGTAAAAAAAATATTCCCCGTTGAAAAAATAATACTTTGCTATATGGATCATCTCAGTACCATAGAAAAGTTGACTTGGGTGAAAGTTTCAATACCCTTGACAGCATCAATATTTGCAATTATCCTTTAAAGTTTGGCAACATCTCTGAAGTCTTTGGTTAGCTCAAATGTGAGTTTTCCCAAAATTTTGGATGCTGACCTGAATATACTCTCTGTTTCCAAAGAAAAATCTGGCTAGTAAATGAAAGACAGAAAAGTTTGCAGCAAAACTTTTATTTCAGCCTAATGACCTCTCCACTGATCTATAGAAAAGATGAGTTTTTTTATGGTGTGTGTGTGTGTGTGTGTTTGTGTGTCTCTCTGTGTGTGTAGATAGATAGATAGATAGATAGATAGATAGATAGATAGATAGATAGATAGATAGATAGATAGATAGATAGATAGATAGATGGATGTAGAGATGAGATAGATGATAGCAGATAGATAATAGAGAGAGAGAGATGGATGGGTAGATAATAAGAAAGAGAGATGAGACAGAGAGATGATAGATGATAGATGATAGATGATAGATGATAGATGATGATAGATGATGATAGATGATAGATGATAGATGATAGATGATAGATAGAGATAGATAGATAGATAGATAGATAGATAGATAGATAGAATAGATAGATAGATAGATAGATATTCCACCCCTTTTTCCCAAACTTCCCCTCCACGTATTTTATGTATCCGAGATCCATTCAGCTTTGGCAGCCAACTTACTCTCTCAACATCCAGAAGATCAGGGACCGATTGGACCTACCAATTCCTTGGCATCTGGTAGTGCAATTTTTCATACAACGCTATGCTTGTAATTCTTCCAGCAGTTCTAATCAGGTGAGGGGGAAGAATCACCCTCAGGAGTACATTTATGTGTCCAAAGTGCAAAGTAATTACTTACACCTTCCAATTCATTTTGTTTGTTTGGGAGACATTATAACGCCCCTAAATCCCAGAAACAAATAACTCTTCTGCTCCAGCTCAGAAGGTTTTGCCTGTCATCAGTTTCCAATGAAGGTTCCCTCTCCACCATCCATGAAAGTAAAGTATGGGAGCTTTCTAAGTTTCTACTTCCAATGTCTAAAGGACGGACAAGAACAAAATAACACAGTTGGAGTCTACTAGTGTAACCCCCCTGCCTATACCATTTCAGACAAATGATTGTCCAATCTCATTTTAAAATCTTCAAGGGCTGAAGCACCCACAACTTCTGCACGCATGCTGTTCCACTGATTACCGTACTTTTCGGGGTATAAGACGCACTGGAGTATAAGATGCACGAAGGTTTTGAAGAGGGCAAATTTTAAAAAAAGTTTTTGCACTCTGCAAACCTCCCAAAAATGGCCCGTTTTTTTGCAAAAAATGGACCCTTTTTGTCAAAAAAAAAGGGCATGGATAGCCTTTAGGAGGCTTATAGAGTGCTCCTGGGGGCTGGTGGGGGGCAAAATTGAGCACAAAACAGCCCATTTGTTGCTCATTTCTGCACTCCCCAGCCCTCAGGAGCACTCTACAAGTCTCCTAAAGGCTATGCACGAACATTTTAGTGAAGGGGTGAGGTTTCGGGAGGCAAAAAAAAATGCTGTATTCAGTGTATAAGACAACCCAGATTTTCAGTCTCTTTTTTGATGGAAAAAGGTGGGTTTTATACTCTGAAAAATACGGAAATTGTTCTCACTGTCAAGAAATTTCTCCTTAGTTCTAGATTGCTTCTCTCCTTGATTAGTTTCCACCCGTTGCTTCTTGTCCTATCCTCAGATGCTTTGTAGCTCCCCTTTAGGAAGGGAAGCACTTTTTCATAAGTATTCTTTGAGAAATGTTGCATAAGTCAACTTCCTGAAACATGAGCTATGTTCCTACTTTGCACTTAGATATACTTTATTTAACCATTAAGATACAAATGGCTGGTTAACATATCATTTATGAACTATGACTTATATTGGACTTTCTCAAACCGATGCTACTGCAATGAATGAAGAATCATTTCGTTGTCCAACACTTGGATTGAATCCAGTGCAGGTACTCCCAACTTACCCCAGACTTTCCCTTGTTAGCAAGGCAGTTGTTAAGCAAGTCACAACTTTTTGCCATGGTGGTTGAGCGGATGGCTGCAGTTGTTAAGTGAGTCATTTAGTCATTAAGAGAATCCAGATTCCCCCATTGACTTTGCTTCTGAGAAGTGGGAAGGTCACAAATGGCCATCATGTGACCCTGGGTTGCTACAAGCCTGTAAATACCTCCCTGTGTCCATGTACATGAATTTTAATCATGGATCTGTGAGAATGCGAGCTGGTCTTAATTTAGAGGAACAGTTGTAAATCACTTTTTTCAGCGCCGTTGTAACTTCAAGCAGTCATTAAACAAATTGTCAGAGTGTGCTCAGTGTGATTATGTGAGACAACTCAAGAGCAAATACAGTAAACAGAGGTTTGCTCTTAATAGTGGTTTTATCTACAAAGAATATATACATACATATACTTTAGTCAGACCTCAACAAACAGCAATCAGCACACAGAGAAAGAGCGATACGCCCAACAGTGCCTCTCTTATTACAGGCTCTTAAAGTGATATCAGCCCAAAAAACCTTGCTGATTCATTCCCAGCATCACATCATTGTACCAGCTGGTCAGCTCTTAAATCATTACCATGACAAAATGTTTGCAAGTCGAGAACTAACTGTACTGAATCCAATACACAGGTAACGAATAAGCTAGCAAATTCAACGAAGTGGATGTTTCATCCCTAAAAGGTAGAAATACGCAGTGTTTTCGGGCCTTATTTCTTTACGTCCTCTTTGACTCTGAGTTTTAATTTTGCATAATTTGTCAGGAACCTCTTTGGCGCCCCGTCTCTCTGGGCTGCCCGCTACACACAATTCTTATTTTCCCATCAAGCTTGGCAAAAACATTGCATTTTCTCTGGGTTTCTTAACAGGGTGTTTTTTTTTTGTTTGTTTGTTTGTTTTGAGGCTCAGAGAACATGTGCTGCGATCGACCTGGTGCACTGGGATTGTTAATTATTAACATTTTTAATTATGTGTTTTAATTATTGATTCTGCTCGCCTTGGTATAATAGAATCCAAGGCTTGCCTTTTTTTTTTACTGTGGCGGCTGTGGAGGGTGTATTGAGAAGGGCTGTGTGGAGGCTTTCGGTTCAGGCACTTGTTTTTCACAATCGCACTTGGACTATGGAGAGAAATGCACGTAGATCTTTCAGAAATATCTCATTGCCAAAGTGGGATTCTTTATATATATATATATATAAAAAAAAGGAAAGGAAAGGAAGAGAAAGAAAAAAAAAACCCATAGATGGGGAGTGAATAGAATCAGAGAATACATTGAAGAGACAGTTATTCATATTTCATGTCCTTTGAGTTCATTCCGTGTTTTGTGCTATTTTATTTATTACTTTCCCCGGCTCAAGTGAATGCAAGTTGATTCCCTTTCTTTCTCTTCCCCAAAGCCTTGCAGAAGGAAACTCTTCCCTCAGAAGTAGTCACTGTAAATCACTGGACAGGCAGGGCTGGGAAACTTCAAAGCACGGCCCCAATCTTAAGCCGGCCTTGGAATTGTACGTTCACAGAACAAGTTGAACAAAGGATGCCCAGCTTTGGGATACGTTTTGAGCTTGTCATCGTTAAAGATAAATAATAAATGAAACGTTGCTGATTGTTTGCAGGGAGACAGAATAGAGCTTGAAAGTGGGTCATTTCTCTCTCCCCCTCTCCCTGTTTCTCTCTCTGGCCCCTCTCTCCTTCCTTCTCTCTCCTCTCTTCTCTCCTTCTCTCTCTCCCTCTCTCGTCCTCCGTCTCTCTCTCTCTCTCACTCTCCCCTCCCCCTTTCCCACCCCTCTCCTTCTCTCTCCCCCTCCCTTCCCCTCCCACTCTCCTTTCTTGTTCTCTCCTCTCCAGTTCTTCTCTCTCTCCTCTCCCTTACTCTGTCCCTCTGCCTCTCCCCTCCCCATCTCCTCCCTCTCCCCCCTCTCATTTGCCTCTCTCTCTTACTCTGTCCCTCTCCCTCTGCCTCTCTCTCCCCATCCCTCTCTCTCCCTCCCTCTCTCTCTCCCTCTCTCATTCTCTCTCCCCTTCCCTCTCCCTCTCTCCTCTCTTGTTCTCCTCTTCTCTCCCTTTATGTCTCTTTCTCTTACCTCTATCCCTCTGCCTCTCTCTCCCTCCCTCCCATTCTCTCCCCCCTCTCATTCGCTCTCTCTCTTACTCTGTCCCTCTCCCTCTGCCTCTCTCTCCCCATCCCTCTCTCTCCCTCCCTCTCTCCCTCCCTCTCATTCTCTCCCCCTTTCCCTCTCTCCTCTCTCGTTCTCTCTTTCTCTCCCTTTCTTTCTCTCTCTCTCTTACTCTGTCCCTCTCTCTCTGCCTCTCTCTCCCTCCCTCCCATTCTCTCTCCCCTCTCATTCGCTTTCTTTCATACTCTGTCCCTCTGCCTCTCTATCCCCATCCCTCTCTCTCCCCTCCCTCTCTCTCTCCCTCTCTCATTCTCTCTCCCCCTTTCCCTCTCCCTCTCTTCCTCCCTCTCTCCTCCCTCTCTCTCTAAGCAACTGAAGGCAGAAAAAGAAACAATGGATGGAAACTAACCAAGGAGAAAAACAACATAAAATGAAGGAAGAATTTCCTGACAGTTAGAACGATTAATCAGTGGTATGGTTCGCCTACAGACATTGTGGGTGTCCCATTGCTGGAGGTTTTTAAGGAGATTGGACAATCATTGGTCTGAAATGGTGTAGAGGTTGAACTAGAAGACTCCCAAGGTCCCTTCCAATTCTATTATTGTATTGTTGCTGTACATTTTAACTGTATAAAGAATATGTATATTTTTTTTATTTTCTTTATTCTTTTGCACCTTCCCGTCCCTCCTTTTTTTTTCCTTCTTAGTAATTTTATTTTATTTTATATTGCAATGTTTGTGGAAATGTAATAAAATATATTGGGGAAAACATACCGAAAAAGGATTTTTTTTCTTTTAAAAATAATATTGAAAATGGACTGAGAGCAATTACTTCCCAAAATGCATGTTTTGAGGGAAAGCATGTGGAGAAATAAGGCACGTTGTGAAAGAAAAGACATCAGATTGATATTCTGTGAGAAAGAAATGTGCATTTGAGACAGGCAGGATTTATGAATGAACAAATCTGAAGCACAGAAAGAGACAAAGTGCCACATCCTTACTTTTACCCTAAGACCCCATTCATATTCTTTTCCTTCTACTGAAACAATGCAATATTAATGCATTGCAATGATTTGTGAAAAGTGCTTTTAAGAAACAGGTGTCAACTGTGCACTAAATTGATTTCAATATTGAAATCACATTAAAACCTAAGAAGACTAAAATAAAAGTATTTAACATGCTATCTCTTACTAATATCTTACTATAGTACTTTTCTATAAATATAGGTGGGTGGGTATGGAATGTTGGCTTTGTTGCTTTAAATGGATTGGTTTACATATTTTCTATATTTATATATTTATTTTTATATATTTATAGAAAAACGGCAGCTCTGATCACGCTTTGCTTGCACAGGCACGAAGCCAAAGGCATCAGCCTGAAGATGACGAGTGTGACCCCGTCGAAACGTCACCAAGATACTGTCAAACTTACACGGGAAAAGACCAAAATATGCCAAGACCTGCATACCTATACCCGTGAAAATCTACGAGAATGTATGTATGTATGTATGTATGTATATGTGTGTATATATATGTGTATATATGTATGTGTATATGTATGCATGTATGCATGTATGCATGTATGTATATATACCTACCTCCCTGGCTTAAGCTGATAAGGAGGAGGACCTGTGGCTCAATGGTTAAGACATCTGCCTAAGATGTAATACAGCACAGGTTCGAATCCCAGTAAGGGTATGGCTAGCTGATGAGAGCTAAATAGCTTGAAATAGATCTATACTAGTCTCCCTTTATTTATTTATCAGCAAAAATACAACACACACACACACACACACACACACACACACACGTGTGTGTTTGTGTGTGTGTGTGTGTGTGTGTGTGTGTCTTTGGTTATTTGGGTTTTGTCCCACGTAAAATTAGAAGTGTCTTGGTGACGTTTCGATGAAGTCTCATTCATCATCTTCAGGCTTCGTGCTTCCAGGAGCAATGTGAGATCTTGGCTGTTTCTTCCTTTTAACTGCCAGTGGGGGGTTGAGCTGATTGGGTGGGAACTTGGCTGTGTTCTGATTGGGTGGGGGTGTGTTCTGATTGGTTTGGGGGTTGTGTTTCATGTAAGGATAGTCATTCCTCATGTTAGGGACTCGTTTATCAATAAGGGCGGGCTTCCAAATGGCTGGCAGGCGGGAGGTATTGTCCCGCCTGTTCATGCTGTGTGGGCGTTTTTCTATTTCGATGGCTTCTCTGATTATTCTGTTGTTAAAATGTTCAGCCTTGGCAATAGTTCTGGTCTTTTTAAAGTCAATTTTATGTCCTGTGGCTTTAAAGTCAATTTTATGTCCTGTGACCAGGGAAGAAGTTGGTTCCTCTTTTCTGATTGCGTTTTTGTGTTCTTCAAGTGTCACCAAGACACTTCTAATTTTACACGGGACAAAACCTGAATAACCAAAGACCTACATACTAGCACCCGCGAAAACCTCAGAAAACAAATATATATATATATATATATATATATATATATATATATATATATATATATAGATATATATATATAGATATATATATATATATATATATATATATATATATATATATATACATATATATATATATATAGATATATATATATAGATAGATATATATATAGATAGATAGATAGATAGATAGATAGATAGATAGATAGATATAGATAGATAGATAGATAGATAGATAGATAGATAGATAGATGATAGATAGAGATAGAGATAGAGATAGAGATAGAGATAGAGATAGAGATAGAGATAGAGATAGAGATAGAGATAGAGATATAGATATAGATATAGATATAGATATAGATATAGATATAGATATAGATATAGATATAGATATAGATATAGATATAGATAGATAGATATAGATATAGATATAGATATAGATATAGATATAGATATAGATATAGATATAGATATAGATATAGATATAGATATAGATATAGATATAGATATAGATATAGATATAGATATAGATATAGATATAGATATAGATAGATATAGATATAGATATATAGATATAGATATAGATATAGATATAGATATAGATAGATAGATAGAGACAGAGAGAGAGAGCAATCCATTACGTTAAAACAATACTTCAAAGAAGAAGTGGGGTCCATGACTACTGATGTATTTCAATAAACAAAGACCTCACTTTCTGAAGGACCAGAGCAGAAGGGACTAGGAAAGAAGCAGGAGCATTCCATCATTCCGGTGGAATTAGAGCATTTCCATCATGCTCTCCATTCGCTCAAGTGTAATCAATCATGATTTAAGAACTAAGATTTTAATTTTCAGAATTGTGGATTGAACAAGGATTCAACTGCTATCTTTCGGTGCCTTAGCAGGAACTTAAAGTTCAGGCTACAGAAAGCCATCGTCCTCCTCCCATTTGGTGAAGTGTGTCCAATTTTGAGCCCCACCACAGTGACAGAGACAGAGAGCAATTGAAGTTCAGAGAGGAAGCCAAGATATCGAAGGATATAGAGGCCCTTTGGTAAGTAGATAAAAGGTCAGAGTATGTAAACCCTACAGAAAGTTGTCTAAGGTTTCAAATATCTGAAGAGATGTCACATGGAAGAGGGAAAGGCTCTGTTCTCTATTGTCCCAGATGATAGAACCAGAAGCTGAGGATTAAAATGACAAGGAATAAGGGTAAAGGTAAATGTTCCCTTCGCACATATGTGCTAGTTGTTCCTGACTCTAGGGGGTGGTGCTCATCTCAGTTTCAAAGCTAAAAAGCCAGCGCTGTCTGAAGACATCTCTGAGGTCATCTGGCCAGCATGATTAAACACTGAAGGTGAATGGAACACTGTTACCTTCCCATCAAAGGGGGTTCCTATTTTTCGAACTATCGAACTGCCAACCTTTCTGATCGACAAGCTCAGCATCTTAGCCACTGAGCCACCGTGTCCCTATTGACAAGGAATAGGTCCAGGCTAAACATCAGCACCGACTTCTCAAGGTTTAATCCAGGGATCAGCAACCCGTGGCTCTGGAGCCACATGTGGCTCTTTCATCCCTGTGCTGTGGCTCCCTGTCACCGGTCGGCGCCGCAATTGATAGGGCTTTCAGTTAGGACGAGTAGAGGAAAAAGGATGCTGTGCTAGGAAGAGACTCTATGGTTGGGGGAACCAGACTTCCGGTCAGCTCCAGAATTGAAGGGGGGCTTCCGATTAGGACCTTTGTGGCTCCGAGTGTTTAGGGTTACCAACCCCTGGTTTAATCTATCAGTCAGTGGAACAATTTATCAAACAAAGTGAAGAGACACTTGATTAGATCCTGCCTTGGGAAAGGGTTGAACTAGATGAGTCCCTTCCAATTCTGGGCTTCTGTATTGTTCTTTTTCTTTGCCTTTTTTTGTCATAATGCTCCATTTACAAATTTGAGACCCAGTCTCCTTTTTTTCCCACTGATTATTAAATAAGTCATTTGAGCTTTAGAGATGAAAAATGAGACCGAAAGTAAGGCTTTATTATACTTTCATGTTGCCTTATAATGAGAACTCTTTGGGAGTGAAAAGCTAACCTTAGCTCGATTTCCAGAAGGAGCTGTGCTAAAACAAGCATAGCTTTTCCTTCAGAAGGCAGGAGGCTCTTTATTCTCAACCTTGTCTCAACTTTTTAAACTTAACCAAACAAAGGACTGGATTTGAAGGCTATGAATACCAGTCATACTATAGATACAATCATTTTGAATTAGCACAGTAAGATCCAATGCATGTGGGACACAGATGGCATGATTCATTCCCAAGCTAAAATAAAAGAGTTAACAGTAGAGTCAAAGCTTATTAAAATACCTAATACCATGAAACTGTAATATACTGTTGGTTGCACGTTTTTCCAAATGCTTTAGGATAAGAATTGCAATGAGGAGCAGGAGGAGGAGGGGGAGGAGGAGGGGGGGGGAGGAAGAAAAAAGGAAGAAGAAAAAAGGAATAAGGAAGAAGGAAGAAGATGACAACTATAATAAGGTTTTATTTCCATAAAATGAATGGTAGTTGTTATGTAGCCATATTCAGTTAACCCCCAGAGCAGTAAGAGGCTGATTTGGGAGCTCTGTGAATTGGCTTGTAGGACACAGAATGTCGTGATCATAGGATTTATTGGGCACCAGTTTTAATTCATAGAATATATCTATAACGAATATAATTGGAAGGGATATGTGTGTGAGAAAGAGAGGGAGGGAGGAAGAAAGGAAGATGGAGGGAGGGAGGGAGGGAGGGAGAGAGGAAGGAAGGAAGGGAGAGAGATACACACAAGAAAGGGAGGGAGGGAGGAAGGAAGGAATGGAGGGAGATTGAGAGAAAAAAAGAGAGAGAGAATGATAGAAAGAAAAAGAGAAAGAGAAAGAGGAAAAAAGAAAAAGAAAGTGGGAGAAAGATGAAGGAAAGAAAGAAAGAGGGAGAGAAAGAAAGAGGGAGAAAAAGAGAGAAGGAAGGAAGGAAGGAAGGAAGGAAGGAAGGAAGGAAGGAAGGAAGGAAAGAAAGAAAAAGAAAAAGAACTTATGACCACAATTGAGCCCAAAATTTTGGTTGCTAAGCAAGAGCGTTGTTAAGTGAATTTCACCACATTTTCCAAATTGCCCATGCCCACCTGGTCACATGCCTACCAAGCCACGCCCACCCAGTTACATCACCGCTGAGTCACTCCCACAAAACAGGCCACACCTACAGAATAGGTTCTAAAAAAAAATGAAACCCACCACTGTTGTTATGAGACCATAAATTAGGGCCTTACATTCTAACTTCTAAATATTTAGCCTTGATTAAATTCTAATTCAATATTTTGGGTCATAAAGGTAAGAAACTGGATTATTTGGATGGGGGCTGATGGGCTAGATTAAGCAATAGCTAGTGATGGTAAGATATGTTACAATTCCTGCTTAAACATCTAGGCTGATTTAGAGGGTGGGGGCATTTGGCTTACATCCCAATAATTTTAAAGTGATTCCATATGGAACATACCACCCCTATATATTTCACTTCATTAGGATTCATTAGAGCTTGATTAAAGATTTCATGACTCTTTCTTTTCTTGAAGAGTAGATTAATACACTTCCATACACTTGTAGATTCCGAACATGCAGGCATACAGACTTCTAATAGACGAATTAATCTGACAGGCAGTTTGAAAACCCCAGTATATCAATCATGTATTTTTTTTTTTAAAAAAATGTAGTCCTATAAAGCTATTTTCAAAGGCACCTGAAGGCCAGACAAGGAATAATGGATGGAAACTGAACAAGGAGAGATTCAACCTGGAAATAAGGAGGAAATTTTGGACAGTGAGAACAATCAACCCAGTGGAACAGAAGTCGCCTTTGGAAGTTGTGGGAGCTTCATCACTGGAGGCTTTCAAGAAGAGATTCAAGGGCAGCCCTTGAAGAGCATTCGGAGACTTCAGCTCGTCCAAAATGCAGCCGCGCGAGCGATTGTGGGTGCACCTCGGTACACCCACGTTACACTTATCCTCCGCGAGCTGCACTGGTTACCAATTGGTCTCCGGATACACTTCAAGGTGCTAGTCGTCACTTATAAAGCCCTTCATGGTATTGGACCTGGGTACTTGAGAGACCGCCTGCTGCTAATTACCTCCCAAAGACCCATTAGATCACACAGGGTTGGCCTCCTCCGGGTTCCGTCTACCAGCCAATGCCATCTGGCTACTACCCGGGGGGAGGGCCTTCTCTCTGGCAGCGCCGACCCTTTGGAACAAACTCCCCGCCGAGATTCAGACCCTCACCTCTCTCCAGGCCTTCCGAAAAGCCATTAAAACCTGGCTGTGTCGGCAGGCCTGGGGTTGATGAGTTCCCTTCCCCTCTCGGTTGTGTGTCTGTTGGTTATTTTAAACGCTTGTATTTGTAGTTCTTGTGTTTCCCTTCCCCTCTTGAGTTTGTGAGCCGCCCTGAGTCCCGTTGGGAATAGGGCGGCATATAAATAAAACGAAACCTGAAACCTGAAACCTGAGATTGGACTGCCATTTGTCGTAAATGGTGTAGGGTCTCCTGCTTGGGTGGTGGGATGGACTAGATGACTTACAAGGTCCCTTCCATCTCTATTAGTCTAATCTAATTTTGCAAAACAAGTGAGATTCAGAACCAGTGTGAATGGTACACTCTCTGCAGAGAAAACCAATCACGGAGCTGATCGTCAAACATGCAATAAATGATGGCAAGCACACTAAAACAGTTGTCTCAGTAATAATAATTTTTTAAAAAAGAGACATATCTCCCAGTTACACCCGCTTTCTCTTTATGTTACGGCAAGGCCATCCCTCAATGTATTAGGCTGAAGTTATCAGTCCTGGGATTGCTGTATATAACATTAGATCCGGTGCTTGTGCAAATGATTAAGAATCAGAGTCTAATTTGGTGAGCTTTCACCTGAATGTGAATTTATCCTGTTTACAATGTTTAAATGCAGTGATATCTATTTTTATTTTATTTATGTACCCATTATGAAGCCACTTAGGTAAACCCACACAAAACTGCATGCAAATATGCAGATACAGGGCGGGGCATAACCTTTTCCTAGGGGGTCACAGCAAGATCGACAGCAGTTTACAACTTCCGCGACACCTCATTTTAAAGCCCATAAAAAACTGAATTGAATGAGCTATTAAATGTTAAATTTGCTTTAAGAATGGCTGGAAAATTCGATTCGGAAGAACAAAGGATCATTGACAGAATAAAATGCATTGCCTTTCGAGAGGCTCGCGATGCTGGAGCGACGTTTATCAATCGAAAATGGATTGCAAACAAATTGAAACGTCATCCGGATTGGGTTACTGATAATTGGAACAAAACAGCCCAAGAATGTTTCACAAAATTTGGAGAAGGGCGTCCTCTGCAACTGTCCCAAGAAAGCAAAGCCATCATTGCAACTGGCAGTCGCAAACAACGAAAAGGAAACCGAAAAGTGGCCCAAGAAATCCTTCAAATTCGTGGAAAACGAGTTGATCAAAGGACAATCGGCCGATATCGAGAACGAGAAGGTTTGAAGCCATTCCACGTCATTTGCAAACCATTGAAAACTCAAACACACGTTCAAGATCGGCTTTGGTTGTGTGATTGGTTGTCTGAATGGACCGAGGAAGATTTTCTTTATTTGGCGCCATCTGACGAATTCTTCGTTTATGCCATTCGAAAACCGAATTTCCAGAACGATCGAATTTGGGCTAAAGACGTCGACGACATCGCCAAACATGAACGATATCGACAAATCGTTCGCAATCCGACTTGCATCGGGATTTTCGTCATTTTCACAGCCAAGAAACTGCATTGGGTTTTGAAGGATAAAGGGGAATCCTGGGATGGCAGTTATTTCCGTGAGAAAATTTTATTGGAGAATGTCATTCCATTTCTCAGTGATCCAGACAATGTCTTGGTGGTTGGTAAGGCTGTCTTTCTTCATGACAAAGCTCCTTGCATGCGTGCAAATGCGACTCAGCAATTGTTAAAGGACAACAATGTCGAATTTTGGGGCAATGACGTCTGGCCGGGAAATTCGCCAGATCTCAATCCGGCAGAGAACATTGGGGCCATAATTAAGGATGAAGTGGAAGCTCTGATGATTCAGGAGCAAGGTCAAAATCGATATTCGGTTGAAACTTTGAGAATGAATTTGGAAACTGTGTTGAAAAATCTGGAAAATCGAACGGAACTGTTTGAAGATTTGTTGTGTTCTTATCCACCTCGTTTGAATGCTGTTCGAAGGGCTAATGGTGGTCATACTGACTATTAAATCGTGTCAATAAACTCAGTTTTTGATGGGCTTTCGAATGGTGTATGAATTATTTGTGTTGTTATTACAAGTGTTGCTGTGACCCCCTAGGAAAAGGTTATGCCCCGCCCTGTATTTCAAAAATCTCTATAAGCAGGCAGAGAAAGTGAGAAAGAAAGAAAAAAAATTATCCTTGTTAATAGAAATGCATATAAAATCATATTAATTTTAAAATGACAATTTTCCCCACATCCAAAAATTGCAAAGAAAGAACAAACATTGGAAAAATGAGAAAATAATTGATTTGGACATATTTGCCTATTGTTGCCTGAAATTCGATCTGAAGTTAATAACACTGGGAAACATTTTTCAAGATTCTCTGAAAGGCATTCAGTTCTGACTGGGGCTTCCCAAGAGCTTGAAACAAACTCCTTGTCCCAAGAAAAAAAAACCTTTTATTAATTTATTGTGAATTCTGCTCATTCACATCCAGCAAAGCCTTTCAAGGGAGGATGTTCAGTCACAGACCTTATCTGACTTGGAGAGCTGCCTGGCCAATATCTACAAAAGTTGGCAAGGAGTCTCGCAGAGTCATGGACCAATTAAGCGAACTCATTGTCTCCTGCAAACTCCACTCCCCTTTCCCTCCTCTTTTATTTCCTCTGGGAGGGGCCATTCATCATCCACCTGTGGCCTTACTCCCAAGTCAACCCTTGTTCTTTAGCTATTCCCTTCGTCTGGCAACTCTGTGCATGCGCACACTGGGAACAGGCTCCAGCTGTTCCTCTGCCTCACTGATGTCTGACTCTAAAGGCAGATGATAACTGTCAGATGGCTCTGGCCCCCACTCTGCCTCTAACACAGAGCCCTCATCAGAGCCTTCCCCACATTCCAGGGCTGGCCCATGTTCCTCCCCAACCTCCTCACTGTCCGAATCTGCTGCCAGCTCTGCTAGCCACTGGCCAGCCACAACACACTCTTTTTTGCAAGCAAGCGAGAGACCAAACACTCTCAATTTTGTTATACTGCCTCTTTAAGATTTCACTAGTCTATTTATTAACATATAAGGGAAGTCCACATATCTTGAAATTACTAAGGTTTAGAAACACTGCCATAAACCACCATTTCTCCTCTGCTCTAAGATCATTGTAGTACTTCTCCGATATCCAGTCTCTTGTTTATTTCTGTTATTCTTACTGCTCATGTTGCCAATATATCTTGCCATATCTAATATTGCTCAATCATTGGTATTCATTTTGTAGATGGCAAAGCAATTTATTAATGCACATGTAAGCTGTTTACAGAACAATAGAGTCCCTTGACCAGAGGGGTCAATTTAAATCATTAAGACATGCTGCTTTTCCATGATTATAAGACAATGTGGTTCCTACAAGTAGTACAGTTAGTAATAGAGTTATCTTGTCTTGTAGCCCTCCCCCCACCATCTAATTTTCCCTTGCAGGGTTTGGTGTCCTAAGAGAAAAGTTTGTGGATTTGTTCTGTTTATGCCACAAACAGAGAAAAAAACCTACTGTCTTTGTACTTAATGAGTTGTGGTGGCACAGTGGTTAGAATGCAGTACTGCCGGCTGCCTGAAATTTGGGCAGTTCAAATCTCACCAAGCTCAAAGTTGACTCAGCCTTCCATCCTTCCGAGGTGGGTAAAATGAGGACCCAGATTGTTGGGGACAACACGCTGACTCTGTAAACCACTTAGAGAGGATTGTAAAACACTATAAAGCAGTATATAAGTCTAAGTGCTATTGCAAGCTAACTCTGCCCATTGTCAGGAGTCCGATCCTGATTGACTCAAGGTTGACTCAGCCTTCCACCCTTCTGAGGTAGGTAAAATAAGGACCCAAATTGTTGGGGACAATAGGCTGACTCTGTAAACCGCTTAGAGAGGACTGTAAAGCACTGTAAAGTGGTATGTAAGTCTAACTGCTATTGCTATTAATCAATAGATATGGAAGGATCAAATTAGTTTAAGCAATCAGCTTTCTTTCTTTTCTTCTTTCTTCTTTTATTAGATTTATATGCCGCCCTTCTCCCAAGGACTCAGGGCGGCATACAACATTAAAAGAAACACATAATACAAAAGTTTAAAAAAATTAAATAGAATATCCCAAACAAACCCAATTAGAATTGACAATAACATTTTTTTTAAAAAAATCGAATTAAAATTAACAATGATCAATAATTTATTTTGTTTTATTCAGGCCAGGCTGGCTTTCTTCTTCCTTCTACAAAAAATAATAACATTCTTGGCGGAACCAACTGCTGAGAGTTGCTTATCTTCTGATAGGACCAGTGGTGGGATTCCAAATTTTTTACTACCAGTTCTGTGGGTGTGGCATGGGTTGGTGGGCGTGGGTTGGTGGGCATGGCAGGGGAAGGATACTGCAAAATTCACATTTCCACCCCACTCCAGGGCAAGGATAGTGTAAAATCTCCATCTCCCTAACTGCTTTCCAGCTCTGTTCTCCTGTGCAGGGCAACAGAAGAAGACCCAGCCAATCAGCTGGGAATCAGGAGGCAGCAAATAGATGGGGGCGGGGCCAGCCAGAGGTGGTATTTGCCAGTTCTCCAAACTACTCAAAATTTCTGCTACCAATTCACCAGAACCAATCCGCACTGGCAAAATACCACCTCTGGATAGGACCACGCCATCTAGCTTTGTTTCCCTGAAGGTATCAGGAGATAGCAAACTGCAACAATGACACCCAATACATTGCCATTTTAGGGCACTGTGAAAACATTAAAATGACTCCCCTTGTCGGGAGTTATGGTATTGTTTGAAAGTCAGAGAGCAGGTGGGAATTCCATGGTGACTTTAGGAAACTTTTCATCACAAACTCATCCAAAAGTCTAAATTTATACAGAACTAAAGTATTAAAAGGAGCCAGGCAGATGGTTCTTCAGCCACATTTAGTGGTTCCAGAGAAGGGAAGTCTACAGTGGTGGGATTCAGCCAGTTCGCACCTATTCGGGAGAGTTAACTTGGTAACTTTCTAAGCAGTTCCGAGAACAGTTGTTGGAAGAAATCTCCTTTTGGTTTTTTTTCCATTTTACAGGGCTAATCCTGTAAGGAAGGCAGGAAGGAAACATTCTGGTGTTGTTTCTAGCCTCATCTTTATTGTCCACTTACAGAAACTGCCTCTCCGGTTAACCCTTGTTACATTGTCATAGCTAAGGCGAAGCGCCCATCGACTTGAATGATGTTGGGTTGGCCACACCCACCCAGTCACATGACCACTGAGGCCCGTGTACCCAGCTGGTCATCAGGGCAGAGAACCGGTTGTTAAATTATTTGAATCCCACCACTGGAAGTCTACCTAACTCCCCAGGGAACACACATTCCACTGTCAAACTACTCTGAGCATTAGGAGGTTTTTCTTAACATGCAACATGGATCTGCCTTCTTGGAATTTCCTGGAAATCATTATTTCATGTCCTACATTCTTGCAGAGCTGAGAAAATGCCATGGTCTCCTTTTCTGTGATACCCTTTGGGTATTTGAAGATACTATATGCACTGCACCATTTGCTTTTTCTCAAGAACTAACCTGAAAATAAGTTACCTTTGTCTAACTTATCCTAAATCTTAATTTCCAGTTCCTTGATCATCCTTGTCCTTCTTTCTGATATTGGTCTGAATTATTATGGTGTGATGCGAAGAATCAAACACACTGCAGAATTGAATGCGACTATTACCTTCCCGGATTTGAAAACTATCCTTCTATAAATGCTGCCTGAAACTTGGTTTGCCTTTTTTTTTTCAACATACTGCAGGCTTGTATTCATCCTGCAATCAAATATCATTTCAAGATCATTTTCAACCTTAATACAGTCAGGCCAGGTAATTTGTATTCCCTTTCATTTGGGAATTTTGTGGCTTGTAGCTTTCCGAATATTAGGATACGTTGGTCTCTGCATAATCCCAAGGCTCACTGCTGGAACTGGGTAGAAATGAGATAGAACTGACTAAGTAGTCTTTTTGTATCTTAAATGAGTTCACTAACTGCAAATGCCATGAATCTGCAAGCTTGAAAAAGCAGAAGAATATAGCTGCTATTTTTCTTCCATTTTTCCCCTTCCTTTTTTTTTCTTGAGGTTCTTCTTAGCCTATGTAATAATAATTCTTTATTGTCAGTGCACAACATATGTACAATGAGATTGGTTGAGCTCCCTCAGTGTACACACCCCAACACAATACAACTCACAGTGAAGACAATATATATATATATATATATATATATATATATATATATATATATATATATATATATATATATATATATATATATATATATATATAAATCTAATAAAAAAATCTTATATATATATATATATATATATATATATATATATATATATATATATATATATATACATACACACACACACACACACACACACACACACACACACATACATACATATACTTATACTTATACTTATACTTATACTTATATTTATATTTATAGGTCTTTGGTTATTCGGGTTTTCTCCCACGTAAAAACGCCCACACAGCATGGGCAGGCAGGACAATATCTCCCACCGCCAGCCATTTGGAAGCCTGCCCTTATTTGATAAACGAGTCCCTAACATGATGAATGACACCAGGCCCACACTCAGAAGGACCAGAAGCCAGACTGCAACTGCACCATTAGCCACTTTAAACCCCTCCTATCGTTACATGAAACACAAACCCCCACTCAAAGAGAACACACCTCCACCCAATCAGAACACAGCCAAGCTCCCACCCAATCAGCTCAAACCCCGACTGGCAGTTAAAAGGAAGAAACAGCCGAGATCTCACATTGCTCCTGGAAGCACGAAGCCTGAAGATGACGAATGAGACTTCGTCGAAACGTCGCCAAGATTTTACGCGGGAGAAAACCCGAATAACCAAAGACCTACTAACACCCGCGAAAACCTCAGAAAACTTATATGTATGTATGTATGTATGTATGTGTGTATGTGTGTGTGTATATATGTGTGTGTGTGTGTGTGTGTTCTTTTATTTGTGCTGATAAATAAATAAAGGGAGACTAGTATAGATCTATTTCAAGCTATTTAGCTCTCATCAGCTAGCCATACCCAGTAAGGACACAAAATATAAAAGAACACAAATATAACAAAGGCAACAGTAAAAATATTGGGTTTCTGTCGTGATGGACTCTTGTGACGAGCCGATTGACAGATGATGGAAGCAGTTAGCTTCCTCCCATAATTGGGGTTTACCAGGGGTTGTAAAAATCTAATTTTATATACATACATACATACATACATACATACATACATACATACATACATACATATATATATAGTCCCCTGTCACTGTCCTATTGCCCCCATTTATTTGTACTCATTTTCTTTGTTCATGTCCATTTTTATTCTTATACCTGTTATCTTATACATGTTTGAGAAACCAAATAAATAAATTAAAAATAAAATAAAGAATCTCTTCCTCTAAAAATCTGGCTTGCTGAGATCCAGGATCAGATTCTCTGCGGTCAAGAACCAGACATGACCTGGAAGAAGTGATGAACTGAACGTCAAGGAGTCAAATCCAGGAAGTGAAAAGTAACAGCTAGGGGTGTCACATAATATATAAAAGAAGAAACAGACATTGTGATCTCCGGAATGTGCACAATGGCCAAATTGATTAATAGTATATAAAGGCAGGTATCTCTTTAATGGTTTTTATACTCTGATGAGGTTTGCAGTGGCTAATGAAAGTTAAGTGAGCAATATAGTTTAAAGTTCTGTAGATTCTTTTATAGCTACACCTGGATATATTCAAAGGGAACAGGGCAGAGGTGGGTTCCTACCAGTTCACACCTATTCAGTAGAACCAGTTCATCAAATCTACTGAACCGGTTAGAAGAGGTTCCACCAGTGGACCCGGAAAGCAGGCCACACCTACAGAAGAGGTTCCAAAAAATTTTGAAACCCACCACTGGTCCTTGGATATGATTATTCTACACTATCATGCTCATATTTATAAAACTCAGTGCCTCTGTGAAAGGTAAGGATGACTATTGCGTTTGTGGTGCTATCAGAACATTGCGTGTGTTGAAGTTGTTTTAACATAAACAAAAATGCCTTTTAAAAAACAAGTTTACATCCTATTCTTATGCATGCCAGTGCTGTGTGTGAGGTAATTTAAGGTGGTTCTGACAAGTGTCGTCGGCATCTTCATATCCGGTCACATGGGCGGCAAGCCACTCCCACAAAAGAGGCCACACCCACAGAGTAGGTTCGAACAATTTTTGAAACCCAAAAATGGGTTCCTGGAACAGGAACTTATCATTCCTGAGTTGGGCTCAGAGGGATGTGAGGGATCCAGGACTCCTAAGAGGAGATCCTTTTCTACTGTGGATCCAAACTGCCTGGGAAAATTCCCTTTGCTTCACGGGTGCCATGTGTAAGCCATCTTATCTGAGCAAGCTTTTGCAGCTTATTTTTCTTCAGTTGATTTAATGTTTCTGCTGCTCCTTTTCAACCCTTTGAGTTTATTTATTTTTATTGCTGGGCATTTTCGTTTCCTTTACTCTTGGGGATTATCTCAAGCCTTGAACATTTCACAGAAAGATGGGTTATCATGTTAATAATTACAGTACATAAATAAAAAACAAAAGCTCTTTCCAGAGATGGATTCGATGAATTTGAAATGCATTGTTTTCAGGTGCTTTAAAGTCCTGGGTTTTGCTGTCTTTGCAAATGTGTGTATTTCTCTCCCACCTTCTTCCTTGCTGAAAACCCTTTTATTGTAGACAATCATCTGTTCCTTTCCTTTCTCTCAGTATGTTAGAGTACTAAATTGGTGTATTATTTCCTCTCTCCTGATCTGGAGAAATAGAAGACTCGCTATTGATTATCTGCTCTTCCCTGCCTGGAGGGGGGAAAAAACCTTGCATTCCCCCCCCCCCTTCCTCCCCACTTGGGAAGATGTGGTTGTATAACTGAAGCAGCTGCTGAATCACACCCATGCAACCTTCACCTTGGCAAAATTTCACTTACTTTTGTTTTAACTGTGAATGGTTTCAAGGCATTACAGCTAATGGCAAGTTGGGGGGGGGTGGGAGAGCAGGGAATTATCTCTTTAAAAGCAAGCACCTTCCCAGGCATATTTCACATACACTTCTCAAGGAAGGGGGAAAGATAGAATAAAGAAATTGGCACCTATTGGTACCCAGGTGGCAGTGGTGGATTTCAAAAATTGTTCGAACCTACTCTGTGGGTGTGGCCTCCTTTGTGGGAGTGGGTTGCCACCCATGTGACCGGATGGGAGTGGCTTGCCACCCATGTGACCGGATATGAAGATGCTGACGACACTTGTCAGAACCACCTTAAATTACTTCACACACAGCACTGGCATGCATAAGAATATGATGTAAACTTGTTTTTTAAAAGGCATCTTTGGTTCGCGTTAAAACAACTTCAACACATGCAATGTTCTGATTGCACCACAAACGCAGTAGTCATCCTTACCTTTCAAAGAGGCACTGAAGTTTATAAATATGAGCTTGAGAGTGTAGAATAATCATATCCAAGGACCAGTGGTGGGTTTCAAAAAATTTTGGAACCTCTTCTGTAGGTGTGGCCCACTTTCCGGGTCCACTGGTAGAACCTCTTCTAACCGGTTCGGTAGATTTGACGAACCAGTTCTACCAAATAGGTGCGAACTGGTAGGAACCCACCTCTTCCAGGTGGCATTGGTATCAAGCAGTAGTGGGATTCAAAACATTTCACTACTGATTCTGTGGGCATGGCTTGGTGGGCGTGGCTTGACTTGGTGGGCGTGGCAGGGAAAGGATACTGCAAAATCCTCATCCCCTCCCGATGAGGTGGGATAGATGGAGGTGAAGCCAGTCAGAGGTGGTATTTACTGGTTCTCCAAACTACTCACAATTTCAGCTACTGGTTCTCCAGAACTGGTCAGAACCTGCTGAATACCACCTCTACTCAGCAAGTCTATGTTTTGAAGTTGCTGCACTTCAGAACTGGTAGTGGAAATTTTGAATAGTTCAGAGAACTGGTAAACACCAATAGCAATAGCAATAGCAGTTAGACTTATCTACCGCTTCATAGGGCTTTCAGCCCTCTCTAAGTGGTTTACAGAGTCAGCATATCGCCCCCACAGTCTGGGTCCTCATTTCACCCACCTCAGAAGGATGGAAGGCTGAGTCAATCTTGAGCTGGTGAGATTAGAACCGCTGAACTGCAGATAACAGTCAGCTGAAGTGGCCTGCAGTACTGCACCCTAACCACTGCGCCACCTCGGCTCTTTACCACCTCTGACTGGCCCTTCCCCCCTCTATTCTTTGCCTCCTGAGTCCCAGCTGATTGGGAGGAAATGGGGATTTTGCAGTAACCTTCCCCTGCCATGCCTACAAGCCACGCCCACAGAACCAGTAATATATTTTTTAATCCCACCACTGGAGTAATGCCCACACTCACTAGCACTGATGATGTTTTCTAATAAGGCAATAAAATGTCTGCAAGCAAACAACTAAGATCATAGGGCACCAAGGACTCCATAATGTGAGAAAGGAAGAACTGGGTGTGATTCAGTCAAGCTAGCATCCTATGTTCTAGCTCAGATTTACTTGAACTATGCTGCTTAGATGAACATGGAGGCTGGAATATTAATAGTCCTTAACAGCAATGAGAAAATGTCGCTGTCATAATTTAGAATGATTTGCTTCCCAAATTATAAAGCTAATGTTTTACTATTGGGCAAAAGATCCCTGTTGTTACACCGTTCCAAAACCGCAATGACTTTAAATCACAACAATGCAAAGTCATCGGAAACATTCTCAATCATGCCTCTCGTTATTTCCTTTAATTTATTTAAAGACTCTTGGCAACTGAGAAGCCTTTGAACATTATGGATGTCGGCTCCCATCAGCATCATCCATCATAGCTAATTGCAGGGGACTATGGGGAATGAAGTCTAAAACCTTGGTATGACACCAAGTTGCCTATCTACCTGCCTCAATTCCCCCCCCATCAAAATAGTGTTGGATTTGTCCCTGAACAAATCATAGGTTTATGGATCCTCTTTGCTTTCTTTCTAGGAGTTTTCTAGGTTTATTAGCAGTGCTAGATATCTATTTCAAAATTAGAGATGTGCTGGGTTGACTTGAGGATGAATTTACATTGAGTTTAAAAGAGCATGAATATTGGATACTGGAACACAGGAAATTCAAGTCCAGCCTCAACCAAAGAGGCTCCCCTGATAACCAGTCTCTTTCTCATCCCGACTTACTGCTCAAGATTCTTTTGGGGAAATGAAAAGGGAAAGAGATCTTGAGCTCTCCCTGTAAGTCTCCTTGGATTTCTGGAAGAAAGGTAAGTGTAATGGTACAATCATTTGTCTGAAATGGTATAAGATTTCCTGCTTGAGTAGGAGTGTTGGACTAGAAGACCTATAAGGTCTCTTCCAACTCTGTTATTGTGCTACATGGGACTGACCTTGGGAAACAGGAGCAAGAGCCAGAGTTCCAAACCCATAATTCACAGGTTAAATGAAGCGCTCAACTCAGAACTTCAGTAAACTGCAGTAAATTTAGTACGTTGTTGTTCTTACTTGTGAAGTCATGTCCGACCCATCGCGACCCCATGGACAATGTTGCTCCAGGCCTTCCTGTCGTCTACCATCCTCCAGAGTCCATTGAAGCTCACACCGACTGCTTTGGTGACTCCATCCAGAAACCTCATTCTCTGCCGTCCCCTTCTTCTTTTGCCATCCATCATTCCCAGCATGAGGCTCTTCTCCAGTGAGTCCTTCCTTCTCATTAGGTGGCCAAAGTATTTGAGTTTCATCTTCAGGCCTTCTAAAGAGCAGTCAGGGTTGATCTCCTCTAGGACTGACTGGTTGGATCGCCTTGCAGTCCAAGGGACTCGCAGGAGTCTTCTCCAGCACCATCACTCAAAGGCCTCAATTCTTTGGCCTTTCTTATGGTTCAACTTTCACAATCACACAATCAAGTATTAAAGACTGACTCTAAACTTGAAAGCAGACAAAATGTTTCCTTAACAATGGGAAAGTTCATTTCAGGCAAGAATCTGTTTCATATTGTTGCATTCATAAAATAAAAAGGTATGGAACAACAAGGGCAACTATTGGTCAAAGAAACTGCATCTTTCCACTTTGAATTAATATATAACCCAATATGTTTTTTTAAAAGAACTCAGTATAATTTTGAAGGATGACTCTCAAAACCTGCTTAGAATCTATTCTTCCTTATGGTCTGGTTCAGCCCCTTTCGGTGAATTTTACATAAACTGGAAAGGGATTAAACCATGTAGATACCTGCTTCGACTTTCTCAAGCTGTCAGCTTGTGTTTAAATATCATATTAAAGGTAGGGAATGTCAGTACAAAATCTTCTCAGTGCTTTTTTTTTTTTTTATAAAAAAAGATTTTTTTAAAATCCTGATGTATTACTTTATAAGTAACTCAAGGACAGCAAATTTACATAATGCTCCATCCTTCCTTCCTCTATCTTCCCCACAACAGCAATCCCGTGAGTTGAATTGGGCTGAGTGAAAATAAGAGGCTCAAAGTCACCTAGACAGTTTTTCATGCTTAAAGCAGTACTAGAACTCTCTGTCTCCTGGTTATTGGTCCAAGGTCACTCAGTCAGCTTTTATGCCTAAGGTAGGACTAGAACTCACCATCTCCTAGTTTCTAGACCAGTACCTTTGTTGTTGTTAGTTGCGAAGTTGTGTACGACCCATCACGGCCCCATGGACAATGTTCCTCCAGGACTTCCTGTCCTCTACCATCCTCTGGAGTCCATTTAAGCTCACGCCGGCTGCTTCAGTGACTCCATCCAGCCACCTCATTCTCTGTCATCCCCTTCTTCTTTTGACCTCAATCTTTCCCAGCATGAGGCTCTTCTCCAGTGAGTCCTTCCTTCTCATTAGGTGGCCAAAGTATTTGAGCTTCATCTTCAGGATCTGGCCTTCTAAAGAGCAGTCAGTCAGGGTTGATCTCCTCTAGGACTGACTGGTTTGATGGCCTTGCAGTCCAAGGGACTCGCAGGAGTCTACTCCAGCACCAGAGTTCAAAGGCCTCAATTGTTTGACACTCAGCCTTCCATATGGTCCAATCTTCACAGCCATACATTGCAACTGGGAAAACCAAAGCCTTAACTATATGCACTTTTTGTTGTCAGAGTTGATGTCTCTGCTTTTTAGCATGCTGCCTAGATTTGCCGTAGCTTTCCTCACCAGGAGCAAGCGTCTTTTAATTTCTTGGCTGCAGTCCCCATCTGCAGTGATCTTGGAGCCCAGGAAAATAAAATCTGTCACTACTTCCATTTCTTCCCCATCTATTTGCCTGAAATTGAGAGGGTTTACCACTACATATAATGGTTTTCCCCAATGTTAATATTAATTTATTAATACTAATACAAATGAACCCAATTTATACTTCTCAGAATTCTATCTTGGGGGGAAAAACTAGGTTTGGTAAAATGCCAATATTCCCACTCTTCCAACTGGGCCATTTAACATCATTCTCTGCACACACACAAAAAGTGCAATAAAAATGAGCATATTAGGAGAAAAAGTTGCACAACAAGCTGTAAGGAAAAACACTTGTAAAAAGTTTCTATTCTGAAACAGTACATGCACAAATGCACATATGAAAGGAAAGTACTCATAAAAATGCTTTCTTTGAAAGGAATTCACAGAAAAATACACATCTTTCCACTTGGTTTACCATATTTTTCATCCCTCAGAGTTCTTTTTCTATGACCATTGACCACTTCCATTTGCCAATGAGGCTGCTTTTAAAGTTTTCTCTGTTTTGTTTGAAGAATTATAGAGAAAGCACATATGAATTAATGATGTGAAGACAAACATCTCCTGCATTATTTTATGATCAGTTCCCCGTGACTGTAATGAAAAAGAATTTGTCATCAATATTTCTTTCAAGAGGAAAGAGACTCTTTCCTGAATATGTTGTTCTTCCGTTTATTTCATAACAAAGTAGACATGGGTTGGGTTGAGCAACCTGTCTTTCGCTTACAAACTTTTCTCCGCTAGTTTGAAGTCATTCGGCTTTCCAAAACCTAGATTCAGTCCTGATGGCAGAAATGAAGAGCAAATATCTTCTCTGGGGATTTTGTCAAAGGAATCTACGCAGCTGGGAAAGCATCAAAAGATTTAGATACATCACACACAAAAAACCCCCAAAATCTGCCATCAATAACCCCTTCCATGCCATTCTCTGTAAAGAAAATGGGGAAAACACGACAGAGGCTCAGAGAATAAGATACCATCCCTAAAGGAGTGTGGGAAGTTATCATCCAGCCCTCTCCCAGAAAAATGAAATATCCTAGGAAATATTGAAAAGACAGAATATTTCTCTGGATGTGAAAAGAAAGAAACATGTTTTAAAAGACAGAATAGTTGCCTGTAGCTTCCTGCCCATCCCAACTGTTAATGGGCCATTAAGATGGCCAAGCTAGTCTACTTTACATAATAAAGATTTCACCAGCAGCTACAGGAAAGCATGATAATATTGGCCCTTTACTCAACTGACCACATGGCATCTGAGAACTCAACCAAACCTGGATTCAAAACGCAGCCTAGAGAGTTGCCCCTGCATGGCCCCATGGGAGTCTGACAACCAATCAGTATACATTTCTTACACAGGAACAGGAAACAGAGAGGTGGGATTAAACAGGTTATAAAAAGCCTAGCAAGCCCCTCCTTCAGCCCTTCTCTTCTTCTCCACCAACATTGAAGCATGTGATCACCTTTTCTGTTCAGGGCTCAAGCCATGTGGCCCTGTCCAACAATAAACCATCTTTCCAAGCAGCCTCCATGTCTCCAGTGTCTTTTCCCCCACTTGGAGCTGAACCCAGAATGGCATTTCTTTCATCAGGAGGTACAATTTTAACAAGCAGGAAGGCAGGTGCAACTGAAATCTTTGAAAATTACTCTATGTTGACTGTTTTTAATTGTAAAGGAATGTTTAGCAAAAGAAGGGCTTGAGCCAACAGTCTCTAGTTCACTGCTACAAATCTTCTAGATAAATGTTTTGCATTCTCCTTTACTCAAATATAAGTCTGCAACTTAGAGATTATTTATATCCAAGCAGCCGGGCTTTGTTATTCCCAGTAGATGAACAAATAGTAACCACTAAGGTTGGGAAATAGGCTAAATGCAGTGGTTATCCTTCATATTAAGAGCAAAAAAACGTCAGGCGATATCCAAATGCCACTAACGAGTCTAAATGGGGAGTTTAGTGCTGCTGTAAAATGGCTATTCAGCCAAAAACCCTACACTTAAATGCCATTAGAGACTGTGACTTAAACTCCTAAAATGAAGGATTACTGAGTGAAAACAAGAAGGCCATAATTAACAGTTTGTGGGTAAAAACAGCAACACAATATGGCATCTTTAAGAAAAGAGTGCAGGGAAAGAAACACAAGAAAAATGTTCAGGGAGGAAAATATCCCACTGGAGCAGAAGACGAAAGGGGCAGAGTGGTAACACTGATTTAAATCAACTATAAAAACAGAGCTGATTTACACGACAACAAACAAGGAACTCTGGCTGTTTCATAGCCCAGGTTGCAATGCCCAGAATAACAGAAGTCTGGATCAAGATTATAGGGTTTTGACAAGCACCTAGGGGGTAAAATGGCAGGCTTCCTACCATTTTTAGAAAAAGGGGGTCTCCATGGAGGAAAACCCAATTGCAAGTAAAAGTAGAGAATCTTGCAATCTCCATATACACAGAAAGCACTATTTGGATGATTTTAATGGTCTCTGTAAAGGTGAAAGTGATCCATCTGCTATCATCATCATCCCAAGTAGTTGAAGGCTTTACAGCAACAGCACTTAGACTTATATACTGCTTTACAGTACTTTGCAGCCCTCTCTAAGCAGTTTACAGAGCCAGCCTATTGCCCCCAATAATCTGGGCCCTCAATTTACCCACCTCGGAAGGATGGAAGGCTAAGTCAACCTTCAGCCTGCTGAGATTCAAACTGCCAAATTGCAGGCAGCCGGCAGTCAGCAGAAGTAGCCTGCAGTACTGCACTCTAACCACTGCACCAATGCAGCTCTTTAAATCACTATTTCCAAACTATGCTACATGTTACTACAAGAGCCACGGTGGTGCAGTGGTTAGAGTGGAGTATTGCAGGCTACTTCTGCTGATCACCAGCTACCAGCAGTTTGGCAGATCAAATCTCACCAGGCTCAAGGTTGACTCAGCCTTCCATCTTTCCGAGGTGGGTAAAATGAGGACCCAGATTGTTGGGGGCGATATGCTGACTCTGTAAAGCACTGAGGGCTGTAAAGCACTGTGAAGCAGCATATAAGTCTAAGTGTTATTGCTATTCTTACACAATATGTTATGCTAAAAAGCAAACAAGCCATCATATTATGGCAGAGAAAAGAGAGGAGGAAGAGGGAGAGGCTTAATTTCAAGATAGGCATTTGCCTAAATATAATTTTCTATGATGATCTTAAGGGTGAAAACAACAAACGTAATTGCAGTTTTATATAAGGGCATAATTCTCATGTGACCCTATGCCATATGGGGTGTGTTTGGTTCCATTTTAGTGTGTTGTCTGAATCCAGGCTTTGTGGCTTGTAAATGAACCATAACTTATTTAACAACCCACTGCTTTCATGTTGTAGTTTCCAACATGCATCTGGGAGCAAATCCGATCTGAAGCACAACAACATATTTATCACTATTTGTTTTTGGCAACTTTTGTTTTTTGACAATCATGCTGGATCTGTATATACCTTCTCCTCCTAGTGTGTTACGTTAAATGAGAAATTCTCTGTTAATTCCAGGTGAGGCGCCTGTTTGAAATGGAGGCTTCCGTGCCTCATTCCTTGTGGTGCAAGGTTTCCTCCAACAGCTTCATCACAAGGAGAGTCTTAAAAAGTGGTGCCAAAGTGGAGGAGAAGTGAATGGCAACAAACAACACATTGTACACATGCTTCTAATTATGGCTGGCTGGCATTTATAGGTCTTCTGCCAACAGTGGCATCCAAAAATCACAAATGTAACTGGATCAGTGAGCATTTGGCTTTCATTAGCTGTCAATTAAGCATAAGATGATGGATTTCAGCACTCTTTTTCAAAGAGTATATGCCCATCCAAGTCTTTTGAACCCAGCTTCTCCTCTCCTTTCCTCTTCTCTCTCTCTCTCTCTCTCTCTCTCTCTCTCTCTCTCTCTCTCTCTCTCTCTCTCTCTCTCTTTCTCTCTCTCTCTTTTTTTCTCTCTGCAATGCAGTAACAAAAACTGGCACTTTCCATCACATTCTGGGACGCAAGGAACTTTATTGTGCCCAATTCACTTAGAATCGCTGTCTGCTCTTTCCCTCTTCGGTCCTATTTTCAATTCATCCAGTTATTTAAAGTGACCTTTCAAATAAGAGACAGGGGAGAGAAAAAACCTAGGCTAATTAAAAAGCATATCTGGATATATTTTTTTGAAAAGCACAATAAATGTACTCAGAAAGACCTGCCAGTGAACAAATGATAACACACATTTAAAACCACAAAGGAATGCAAAAGTCATCAGCATCTAATTGTACAAAGGCTCACAACGGTTTTTGTACTATTTATTGCAGTTAGCAAACACAACTGTGGGATCCTGTTGCAGGGAAAGGGGTGGTGGTAAGATTTTGCATTTACCTTTTCTTGGGATAGGGATGTGATTCCCTGCTGAACTGCTTACACAAACCGTAATTGCTGTTTCACTTGTGGGAGAATCAATTAACAGGGATAAGAGGAAAAATGTACTTTAAAAAAAGTAAGGGAGACAATTACAACTGTCTTTGTGAATTCCTCAAAGAGCTTCCTTGCCATTCCTCTCTTGTCTAATTATTAAGAACCTTTTAATGTTTATTGATTTAAACATAAACACATTGATTTTTCCAACTACAAATCAGTATAAATATCAAGTTGTCCTACTCTATAAATGTGGTACATGGAAAACAGGAGGAATTTTCTTTGAAGCTCTTCATTCTGACAGCTTTGATCTTTAATTTTAATAACTTAAGGCAAAGAAAGGAAATTGTACCACTAAATACCTGGCGTCCTTTCACTGTACTAGATAAAATTACCTCCACATTTGTATTTTCTGACCATTCTGCCAAAATCCATGCATAAATACAAGATGGTAGGAGAAGGAGAAAAATCTGTTTATTTCCTAAAGTTTTCTGAGCTTAAAAAAGGATTTTCAAAGCAAGCAAAACAAACAAACCTGTTAATGTAGGTATATATATCTAGCCTGGCAATTTTTCTGTAATCTGAAGTTATTTTGCTTTCTACAGAAATATTTGCATGGGTTATGTCGTTGTTGTTGTTGTTGCGGCTGTATTAAAATTACTTGCCAGAAATTTGCAGTCTAATCACTAAAGACAGTTGGCTGCTTTTGTGCACTTGGAGATGAGATATAGCTCTTTCGGGCAGCCTGTTTCATATATATATTTATAGAAAAAGTAACTGCTTTCTCTTTTCTTCCTTTTCTTGCAGACACACAGACAACACAAATGCCTGCAGAGTGGGAAGCATGCTGCATTTTGAAAAGACCGAAAGCTGACAAAGGCAATTAATGCTCTTCTTCACAATAGAATGCACCTCTCCAATGTTGTAGTTAAAGATAAAAAGTTTGGAACGTTAGCATTTTGGAAGTGGTCAAACCCAAACCATCTTCCAGCTGGAAAAACAAGGGACAGCTTTGAAAAGAAATGCACCAGTGAGATACTTCACAGAAGAGCAAGTAACTGAACCGAGCCAATGGCTGGAAAAAGAAAGGAAGTCAATTAAACACTAGGAGAATCTTACTAATGCCAAGGGCTAGTCAACACTGGAGCCAACCCCATTCAGAGCTAATGGCTTCTCCTTCCAGGTAGCTGCTTCAGCAGAAATTGGATAGCCATCTGATAGAGAGGCTGTAGTTACATCCAACACGGAATGAGGAACTAACCAGGCAAAATTGTCTCCAACTAATCTTCTAATTTAATTCCAGAAATTAACAATGTGGCTTCAGAGTTCGGAGCCCACAAACCTACATGCAAGTGAATGAATGAGGGGAAAAAACTCATCTCTATTCCCCTGAAGGGATGCGGTGGCTCAATGGCTAAGATGCTGAGCTTGTCGATCAGAAAGATCAGCAGTTCGGCGCTTTAAATCCCTAGTGCTGCATAACGGAGTGAGCTCCCACTACTTGTCCCAGCTTCTGCCAACCTAGCAGTTTGAAAGCATGTAAAAATGCAAGTAGAAAAATAAGTACCACTTTGGTGGGAAGGTAATAGTGCTCCATGTGCCTTCGGCGTTTAGTCATGCTGGCCACATGACCATGAAAATGTCTCCGGACAATGCTGACTCTTTGGCTTTGAAATGGAAATGAGCACTGCCCCCCAGAGTCAGGAACAACTAGCACATATATGCAAGGGGAACATTTACCTTTACTATTTCTATGAGGCCAGACTAAACCAAGCACGTAATGGTGCCTTTCCAGAATTTCATCAGAAAAGGATTTCTCATAACTGTTGAATGTTTATACTTATACCTGTTATCTTGTACATGTTTGACAAACTAAATAAAAAATAATAAAATAGGACCAGCTGTATGATTAAAAGTCAAGCAAGAGGAAATCTGCGGTCCCGTAATATCTGGAAGGTCATAAGATATCCCACTCTCTGTTGCAGATGTAAAGATTCCTGGATTCACACATGGTGCTAAGCCTTGGTTTGTTTTAGTTATGATTCTTGAATAATGTGCAAATGGATGGGTTCACACAGTAGGGCAAGCCAAAATCAAGTTACAGTTATAAACTTAGCCTGTTACATGAACATAATATTTCTCACAAGAACCGGAAGAGATATATGGAATAGCATATATATGTGAATGCAAAGTGTTAAAACAAGGCATCAATCCATGATTTTTTTTTATTCTAAAAAAAAAATGTTTCCTGTAATATTGCATCAATATTAAGGGGGTGGGGAAGCTAGAGATACATTTTCCTCTCTCTCCTGTAATGCTAGATCTCAAGGTTAATCAATGAAATTGATCGAGAATAGATTTGCCCTAGTAAATCCCCACCTCTGCCACCTTTGGAAGCAAATTTCATATGCAAACTAAGCCATAGAGAATGAAAAGTGAGGGCTGGAAGCCAATAGAGATCAGAGGACAAGGCGAAAAGGCAAGTCTAGTGATGACTTTCTGTGAAAGGCGAGCTCAAATGGCTATAAACAAAGAAACAAATCAGAAGATAGGAAGAAAGTGTGTGGGGGGGGCAGTGGTGGGATTCAGCCAGTTCGCACCTATTCGGGAGAACCAGTTGGTAACTTTCTAAGCAGTTTGGAGAACGGGTTGTTAGAAGAAATCTCCTTTTGTTTTTTTCCACTTTGCAGGGCTAATCCTGTAAGGAAGGCAGGAAGGAAACATTCTAGTGTTGTTTCTAGCCTCATCTTTATTGACCTGCTGACAGAAACTGCCTCTCCGGTTAATCCTTATTACATTGTCACAGCTAAGGCGAAGTGCCCATCGATCTGAGTGACCTTGAGTTGGCCAAGCCCACCCAGTCACATGACCACCAAATCCCACCTATCCAGATAGTCATTAGGGCAGAGAACCGGTTGTTAAATTATTTGAATCCCATCACTGGGGGTGGGGGAATAGTGCAGCTAGGAGATTTGAAGTACTGGGGAGAGTGGATATTTAAGTAATACAATATTGGTTATGAAAGGCAGAATTAACTTCTCCACCAGCAGCAGCAAGTATCGCGAGTGTAATGGATCGCCTGGAAATGGACAAAAGTGAAATGAACCATTCATGGAAGTGTAGAAAGTCAGCACCTACTCCTTCTTGAAGAATAAAATATTTTGGGAAATATTTTTAAAAGGCAGAATATTCTATTTTCCCAAAGGAAGAAATGGAGGAACATGTATTTTTAGAGGGAGAAAACACTCCCCACTTTCCTCAATCGCCCACAGCAGAGGTCAGCACTTAAGAGATAAAGAGCTTATTGAAAGAGGAAGGCAAGTGTCTAGATAGCTCTATTCATAGGCAAAACAAATACTGCAGGCAGAAATCCATTCAAGATAAAATATTTGGAAACCTCCTGCAACAAAGGTAGAATGGTAGGATTAGAAGCCAGCTCCCTGATTCAAGATCCAAAACAGGACAAAAGCCATTAAACCACAATAGGAATTGCCCAACACCCTGTCAGAACACAAGCTCCTTCATTGTCTCACTCCAAAGCAGTCCAAACTTCAACCAAATTAGCTCAGACAAACACCTAGGATTTTCTCTTTTGCCTACAGAGCCAGCTATGACCCCTACATAACCCCTACATGACACCATAGGAATCTGACAACAACCAATAAAATACATGTTCTTGCACAGGAACAAGAAGCTCAAGTGCAAAACACAAAAGAAGGTATAAAAACCCCTCTCTCTCAACTCCAGGTGTTCAGCTACCACAACCCCATGTGGTTCTGCTTCATCAATAAACCATCTTTCCAGTCAGCCTCCATGTTTCCAGTGTCTTTCTTCCAGATTGGAACTGAACCAGATGGATATTTCATCCCACAGAAGAAAAATCCACAGAGCTCCGGGTTCCCATCATGAGCTGCCATTTTTGTGTTCTGCTCATGTTGTTGCGGCATTTAGGCACAAAGCAGTGGGGAACAAAAAGTGCTATGTGATCCATTCTCCCCCTTTTGCCTGCCCATCCTCAACTAGGAGGAGGCTATGTCACCCGAATTCACACTCTCTACTTGGGGTCCCAAGTTTGCCTCTGCATATTACCCTGTGAGTCTTTGGGGTATGATGAAAGCTGGAATCAGAATTTCCACTACTAAGAGATTAAAGCATAAAGTTCGAAGTACATCGTATAGTGTTGACAATTCTGGCAGTCTAGCTGCCGTCTTAACCTGAGGACTGTGTCAGTTGTTCAACAAGAATAGCACGGAACCACCAACTTTTTGACTTTCTACTGGCTTCCCATTAATTTTGCTTTGGAGAAGCTGGCAGGGAATGTTGAAAATCACATTAATGACTCAAACATTTTTGGGGCAACAATGAATCAGATGAGCTCTTGGTGCCAGCCCATATCTACCTTGATGAGTTCTGTCACTCGTGTGGCCGAGGCTCCACCTATCAACATCCCATCGACCTCTTCAAAGTGGATGGGGCACGTTAGGGGCCCCATGCTAATGCCTAACTGTTTGATTATGGCAGGGGTCAGCAACCCATGGCTCTGGAGCCACATGTGGCTCTTTTTCATCCCTCTTCTGTGGCTCCCTGTCACCAATTGGCTCCACAATTGATAGGGCTTTCAGTTAGGACAAGTAGAGGAAAAGGGATGCTAGGAGGAGACTCTGTGGTGGGGGAACCAGACTTCCGGTCGGCTCCAGAATTGAATGGGGAGCTTCCAGTTAGGACCTTTGTGGCTCTTTGAGTGCTTAAGGTTGCCAACCCCTGGACTATGGAGAGGCTGATTAGACATCAGCTGCAGCCTGTGTCTATGATGTCTTCTACCTCCCCCTGGGCTCCTGTTTCTGGCACTACTATCTTGATAGTGAAAGGGTGCGTGGTTGCACTTACCATCGAGTCGTCATTGCCACTGCTCCCTTCTTTCCCCAACAAAAGAGTCTTCCTTCATTGGGGGTATTATTTGGAACCCTGACACACATGTCCAGAGATGCTACAACAGCCAAGGACTAGTTGTAAGTACCACATGTCCAGCACCACTGTAACTTTGAACAGTTGCTGAATGGAAGGTCAAAACTCAAGGTATCAGGCTTCGGTATCCACCTGAGATGCTGCCCTTCCTCACTTACATTTTCAATCTCATTTTGGAGGGACGAAAATAGGCAGAGCACAAAGTCAAAGTCAAGGTTCCCCCATTTGCCACAACTCTCCTGTTGTTTTGGCCAGAAACATATGATGCTATTATTCATTTCTCTTACATTGACTGTAGGTCTCACTGCTCTTGTTTCCGGAGTTCAGCCTTCCTTTGAATCGTGATCTCTTAGCTTTCTTTTCATCTGCCAGACCAACATGAGCAGTTCCAAATAAATAAGTAAATAAATAAATAAATTAGGCATAGCTTTTGGTCCAGACTTCCCAAGCCTCGCTGCATCCTTGACCTTTAGCCTGCCAGTCTACTCAACATCTCATTATCTCAATTAGCTTAGTAGAACAGCTCTCCAGCAAGGAGTGGGATCAAGTCCTCCTTCCCTTCCTTAGCCTGTGACTATCCCTTTGCTTCCTCATTTATTTCCTCCAAGCTGGTCCTTTATTAGTCGGAGTTACTTTTAATAGAATCTGAGCCTTGGAATCCATCATTTACTACTCTGTTTCTCAACCCTTCATTATACACGCTGCTACATCTATTATAGCCAGCTTTATATTTACTGGATGGAGGTCTTCGCTTCGCCTTCCCTTTTGATCCTGCTCCAGGCAGCAGTAGCCAGCATCATTCAGCAAGTCCAACCAATTACTTTTTGCTCCCTCCCAAACTGCATTCGTTGCTTCCTCTACAGCTAGACAATTATTTGAGATAGTAACAAAGAAAAGGAGGGGCAACTTGGAGTCCTCTCTGGCTATGAGGATATTTGTAGCATATTTGTTTGGCCTTTATGCTCACTCGCTCTCCCCCAGGGCTACTGATTTACTCCCTCTGCTTTAAGACTAAGAAACGTAGAATCCACATCGGAGATCCTCCAGAGACTCCCAAGATAAAACCCTTAAAATCAGACGGCCCAATGATTTGATTTTGGAATTTGGGGTAGCCCGGTTTTTTGAGTTCTTATTCAGAATATGGATATCATCTCCATATCCATAAGGCATTGACAGCGTCTTGCCCTCCATTGCTGCCCCGGGAAAAAAAGGAAAAGGTCATGCATACACATGAAGAGGCATGCCCTGTCATGTTCCCTGTAGCTTTTAAAGACTGAAAGAAGTTCAAAAACCTGAATGAAATATTCCCAAGAGTGAGCTGTGATAGAACTGGGTTCATAACCCTACTTGGTTGATTGCAGGGTGAGTGAGGCTGATGATAATATGTCCTGATTATGCTTTCCATGGACATAATTGGAACTTCTTAAATAGATAGTATAATCTGCTAAGAGTCCAACCTCCCCAGGCAGAGATCAAAACCTCTAACATTTTGCACAGAATAGAGAAGGAACAGAGCACAGCACGGAGCAAAAGCTAAGGATTAAGCAGGGATCAGCTACCAACCATCCAAGGATGATCTTCTTCTTCTTCTTCTCCTTCTCCTTCTCCTTCTTCTTCTCCTCCTCCTCCTCCTCTTTCTTCCTCCTCCTCTTCTCTTCCTCCTCCCCTCCTTCTTCCCACTACTCCTCTTCTCTTCTTCTTCTTCTCCTCCTCCTCCTCTTCCTCCCCCTCCTTCTTCCCACTATTCCTCCTTTCTTCTTCTTCTTCTTCTTCTTCTTCTTCTTCTTCTTCTTCTTCTTCTTCTTCTTCTTCTCCTCCTCCTCCTCCTCTTTCCTTCTCCTCCTCTTCTCTTCCTCCTTCCCTCCTTCTTCCACTACTCCTCTCCTCTCTCTCTCTTCTTTCTCTTCTTCTTTCTTCTCTTCTCTTCTCTCCTCCTCCTCCTCTCCTCCTCCCCCTCCTTCTTCCCACTATTCCTCCTCTCTTCTTCTTCTTCTTCTTCTTCTTCTTCTCCTCCTCCTCCTCCTCCTCTTCCTCCTCCCCTCCTCCTCCTCCTCTCTTCCTCCCCCTCCTTCTTCCCACTATTCCTCCTCTCTTCTTCTTCTTCTTCTTCTTCTTCTTCTTCTTCTTCTTCTTCTTCTTCTTCTTCTTCTCCTTCTCCTTCTCCTTCGTCTCCTCCTCCTCTTTCTTCCTCCTCCTCCTCTCTTCCTCTTCCCCTCCTTCTTCCCACTACTACTCCTTTCTTCTTCTTCTTCTTCTTCTTCTTCTTCTTCTTCTTCTTCTTCTTCTTCTTCTCCTCCTCCTCCTCCTCCTCCTCCTCCTCCTCCTCCTCCTCCTCCTCCCCTCCCTCCTCCTCCTCCTCCTCCCCTCCTCCTCCTCCTCCTCCTCCTTCTTCCAAAGAGAGCTGTCTTTAATTTCAACTTTGCTAAAGAAAAAAAATGGTACCAGGATTCTATGGCACATGCATATATCTCTTATCCATGCTAAAAGAAGCTGAACATAATTTAGGGGGGGAAAAAACATACCCACAACTCTCCTTGACAACCAAAGGAAAACTCTGCCCATTTAGAAAATATTCTGTTTCATCTCCAGCCACCAAAAGCATGGCCAGCTCTGAAAGAAAGGAACAGATGCCGCCATGGACAGTTCTTCTAATGCAGGGGTGCCCAACCTTGGCTTCTTTAAGACCTGTGGACTTCAACTCCCAGAATTCCCCAGCCAACCATGCTGAGGTCATGCTCAGTTGAAGCCATTCTGAGTTTGTCCAATAGGTCTTAAAGTTGCCAAAAATTGGATGCCCGTTTCAAAGCCTGATTTTAGCACTTCCCTTATTCCTTATTGCCATGGTCCTCCACCATGCCTTTCCACAGGTTTGATTTCTTATTTTATCCCGCTTTCTTGTTTTTCTCTTGTGCATGTAAGAACATGCTTCTTGCAATGGGCTGTCTTTTCCCCCTTTCCTGAAGAAGTCAGTTTATGTGGACCAAGAAGACAGAAGCCAAGTCCTGCTGGGTGCCCTCATGCTAACCTGATTTCTTTCCTATTTGTTCCAGGGGAAATGGTTACCTGCTGTGTTTAAGCACACTTTTGGACTGCTGAATCAGAACTAAACAACTTTAAAAGCACACCAAGATGAGATTCCACAGGGTGCCCTGGGAACGTTTGGATTTGTTCTCAAAAGCCTTTCGCCAACAAAGGCTCGCCTAGTTATTTTTGTACGCTGTCAGCAGAGTTCAGAGGAGACAATCACATCCTCACTTGTTTTAACTTGCTCTCAAGGCTTTCACTCCCCCCACCCCCCGATGCTCCTCTGCACTAGCAGAGATTAAATGGGATTGTCCATTTCATTTCTCGCTTTTCAAAATATCCTTTTGCCTATCCTGGGCAATTCTGAGTTTTGTTGTGTTGGAAGAAAAGTCCTTCTGGGTTCAGTTCCATGTGGGGAGAAAGACGCTGGAAACATGGTGGCTGCTTGGAAAGATGGTTTTTAATGGTGGACAGGATCACCTGCTTTGAAGATGTTGGGTGAAGAAGAAAAAAAGGGAAGATATGCGGAGAGTGCCTGGGTTTTAGACCCTCTCTGGGCTTTTGAATTTGAGCTTGTAGTCTGATTGGTTGTCAAATTCCCATAGGGCCATGCAGGGGCAACTCTGTAGGCTGTTCTGAGTCCCATTCTTGGTTGAGCTTTGCTGGGTGATGTAATCTTCCCAGATGCCATGTAGTGAGTTCTGTTGCTAGATGGGTAGAGGGCCAATCCTACCTTTGTTGGATCTTGAGTGAGGGCATTTGCCTATGAATAGACCCAGCTATCTCTTTATCTCTTGAGTGCAGACATCTGTTGGGGGCTATTGAGGATGGTGGGGGCTATTAAGAGTGAGTCTGCTTCAGGGATGGGTTCCTGCCAGTTCTAACCTTTCTATAGAAGAGGTTCCACAAATCTACCATGCCATTTAGAACTGGTTCTAGCTCCCTCCTCCCGCCCGTCCGCACCATGCTTGCCCTGCCCACCACTCACTGATTGGTTGGCTCACCAATTGCCCCGCCCGCCTCTAAGAGTCCTATCTAAACCTTAAAGTCTTAAAGTTGATGAGTTTGGGGTTTTTTCCTAAAGGGTTAGGGGTGCAAGGGTCTTGTAACTTGACATCTTTAAGACTTGTGTGCTTCAAATGCCAGAGTTTCTGAGCCAACATTTTGGTTGCTAAGCAAGAGCGTGGTTAAGTGAGTTTCACCACATTTTACAAGTTGGCCACACCCACCCAGTCACATGACTGCCAAGCCACTCCCATTCAGTCACATGGCTGGCAAGCCACTCCCACAAAGCAGGTCACACCTACAGAAGAAGTTCTAAAAAAATTTGAAGCCCACCACTGGTCTGCTTCCTGCTTAAAATATGTTTCTCCATTCTCATCCAGAGAAATATAATATTCTGCCTTTTTAATAGCAATAGCAATAGCAGTTATATACCGCTTCATAGGGCTTTCAGCCCTCTGTAAGTGGTTTACAGAGTCAGCGTATTGCCCCCACAGTCTGGGTCCTCATTTTACCCACCTCGGAAGGATGGAAGGCTGAGTCAACCCTGAGCCGGTGAGATTTGAACCGCCGAACTGCAGCTAGCAGTCAGCTGAAGTGGCTGCAGTACTGCACTCTAACCACTGCGCCACCTCGGCTCTATATTTCCTAAAATATTTCATTCTTCTAGGAGAGGGGTGGGTGCTAACTTCCTACAGTTGCATGGAAGAGTATTTTGAGTGGGTTGAATGGCTGGCTCAATGCAGAGCCATCGAGAAGTACAACTGTGATGGAATGTAGTCAGGATTTGCAAGAGGGCAAAGAGACACTGGAGCTTGGAATGTCTGATAAGAAGGAAGAGAGCAAGGGGGGATCCTCCCTAGCAGTTCATGAAGCACATTCATAGTTATGATTTATATTCTTTGATTTGAAACCAAAGTCCCCCCAAAGATGATTTACAGGACTGGAGGCTAAAACATATAATGTAGTTTTATGTAAGATTGACTCAGCCTTCCATCCTTCTGAAGTCATGTAACATGAGAGCCCAGATTGTTGGGGGCAATAAGCTGACTCTGTAAACCGCTTAGAGGGGGCTGTAAAGCACAATTAAGCGGTATATAAGCCTAAGTGTTATTGCTATTGCTAAGTGCTATAAAGAACGGCTGCAGGGACTGGGTATGTCTAGTTTGATGAAAAGAAGGACTTGGGGAGACATGATGACAGCGTTCCAATATCTCAGGTTGCCACAAAGAAGAGGGAATCAAACTATTCTCCAAAGCACCTGAGGGCAGGACAAGAAGCAACAAGTGGAAACTAATCAAGGAGAGAAACAACTTACAACTAAGAAGAAATTTCCTGACAGTGAGAACAATTAATCAGTAGAACAAGTTGTGAATGCTCTGGAAGTTTTTAAGAAGATAATGGATAACCATTGAAGTGGTGTAGGGTTTCCTGCTTAAGCAGGAGGTTGGATTAGAAGACCTCCAAGGTCCCTTCCAACTCTGTTCTTCTATTCTATTCTATTCTATTCTATTCTATCCCATCCCATTCTAGTCAACATTGTCTGGATTGTTACAATCTTCAGAGCATTTCTTGATGCTCTTCAGTTTATATCTTCATTTATGCATACTTGTTTTGTTTTCCTCGTAGTAATATTACTAGATGCAGAAACTAGAGGCAGAAAAATTTACATTTTTGTTGCCATCTATTGGTTGTTTATATTTTCTTTAGCCTAGATGATAGTCTTAATGTTAGAGGAAATTAATTTTCCAATAAAACTCTGAGTTTGAGAAAGTTCTATTCACACTCAGGAGCACGTTCAATGGAGATGTTCAGTCACCATGTTTTGTCAATCCTACAAAGACGGATGCTGCCAATGCTTGTGGATCCTTCACCTCGATTTATTTCAGAATAAATTGGATAGGAACAGGTTACATATCCAGAGCTAAACAAAGGTGAGGGACGGACTCCCGACAGTGTAAGGGACAAGTCTATAATTCATTTCTAACTCTGTTCTAGCTCATTCACTTCATGGTGCCTGGAATGGGGTGAAAGAACTGTCTCTTCTCCAGTCCTATTACAGTCAAATCATTAAGAGTCCCTTCAAGTTCTGCAACTTGGTTGATGTCTACATTACTCTCCTCTCCCTTCCACTAATGTGCTCATCAGGGGTGTGGAGTTTTGCATCTGTTTCCCATTACAGGATGGATAGATAGCTCTGGATATCAGGTGCCATTTGTTACTGTAAACTATCACTTCATTTACAATGTCCTTATCATAATGAACACAGTATGGGAGCCTATTTAACGCTCTTAGCGCCAGGAGTTGTTAAATGCTGGAAGAAGGGGAGAGCTGGAGAAATCACTGTCTTTCAGAAGAACTAAACCACCCATAATTTAAAGTGCGTCCATTTTATTTCTGTTTGTTTTCCGCTTGAACCAAAATATTGTTTCAGAGCCAAAATTACTCGGATATCACATGCCCAAACAATTTCTGCTTATTTTAACAAGTGAAACATTTGTGGAGTTGTTTAATGTCATCTCAAAGGTCAATGTGTCTATCTGATTTGGGCTGCAGAACAGTTGTTGACCTACTAGATGGCAGCAAAGGGACCAGAAAGTCCTCTCTGTTGCCCTCTTGTGGTCCGATATGCTTCTAAAACTACTGGGATGCTAAGGTCCCAAAATATTTCAGTCTTATGTCATTTCAATTGATTGGACTAGTCATCAATATCTATTTAATTTTTCCTCCTATGATCACCCTGAAAGTCATGATCGAAGCCGTAATGGTGCAGTGGTTAGAAGTAGTGGTGAGATTAAAATTAAATTAACTACCGGTTCTCTGCCCTAATGATTTCTTCCAACAACCAGTTCACCAAACTACTCAGAAAGTTAACAACCAGTTCTCCCAAAGTGGTGCGAACCGGCTGAATCCCAGCACTGGTTAGAATGCAGTACTGCAGGCTACTTCTGCTGATTTCTGGCTGCCGCACTTTGAGTCTCACTGAAGGTTGACTTAGCCTTCCATCCTTCTGAGGTGGATAAAATGAGGACCTATATTGTTGGGGGCAAGATGCTGACTCTGTAAACCACTACTTTCCTTCCTTCCTTTTTTCCTTCCCAGTGGTTAGAATGCAGTATCGCAGGATAATTCTGCCCACTGCCAGGAGTTCAATCCTGACTATCTCAAGGTGGACTTAGGCTTCCATCCTTCCGAGGTCGGTAAAATGAGGATCCAGATTGTTGGGACAATATGCTGACACTGTAAACCTTTTAGAGGGGGATGTAAAGCACTTTGAAGTGGCATATACTGTAAATCTAAGTGTATTGCTATATTTTTAGAAGTATCATCCTCTAGTCTTTGAGGAACCATACATGAGCTTTCTCTGCTTCTACTTGGAGTTCAACTGGAGTTTTACAGCTCATATCTGGTAGCTTTATGAGATGTAGAATGGAGAAATAGGACCAAAAAAGCAGACTCTGTAGCATTGCTGAGGGAGTCCTGCTTTGGTGATTCTGTGTACAAATCAGTACATGGATTGCTTAAGCTTTTTTAGTCATCACACATTTTGCTATGGGATGTATGAATGATCTTGGAGAAAGAGTGGAAGAGATTCTGCCTGTGAAACACATAAATAACAGATGGAGAAGTTCCCAGTGGCTTCACAGACAGAGAACAAAACTGAGAAAGAACCCTGCATATTGGATCAAGTGATGACAGGCGTTTTTGTGCCTTCAGACTTGAAAGATTCTATTATTGTAACTTTACAATAGAGTAGAATTAATTCATCTAGTCCCATTTTCTGCCTGCTTTATCTGGAAGGGCTGACACAGTTCAATGCTCCTAACAAACTTTGGGCCATTCTTGGCCTACCAAGATCATCCCTAGTATGGCAGTAGAATGGCAAATGTGGCTTTTCAGGCCACAGTCTTGCAATCTTGATGAAATCTTTGGCAGCAGATCTTACACAAGATCAGGAACTCTCCTCTACCACAACAATATTAAGAGTAAAGGCAGGGGTGGGATTGGAAATTTTTAGCAACCGGTTCTCTGCCCAGTTGCTGAGTGGGCATGGTCATAGGGCTGTGGCCTAATTGGCTTCCGACACCAAAGTGGGAGTTTTTGAAAACATCGTCTCTTGGGCTCCGGAGACCTTCAAGAGGCCTGAAATGGGCCCATTTCTGGACTTCCGGTACTTATGGTAGGCCCGTTTTTTGCCCTCCCAAAGCCTCCATGCAGGCCCTGCATTTATCTGGTACACAAAACGGGCCATGTGGATACTCCTGGGAGGGTTGGGGTGGAGTGGGGTGGAGACAGCCAGTGGTCGAAACTACCAGTTCGGCAAACTAGATTAAAATTAACATCCAGTTCACCTGAGCCGGTCCGAACCGGCTGAATCGGTTTCTCTCTTTTTCTTTTCTTTTTTTGAAGTATGTAAAACAGCAGAGAATCACTGTTAATTGCCAGGGCAATTCACTGGACTGATATCACAATTATCCTATACCGTAAAAAGTAATTGTGATATCAGTCCAGTGAATTGCCCTGACAATTAACAGTGATTCTCTGCTGTTTTACATACTTCAAAAAAAGAAAGAAAGAAACCTGCCCCCTCCTGTAATTTAAAATTGAAATGGATTCTAGACTAGGTTGCTTTAGAGAGGGGTGGAGGGAATCTTTACTTGATAGATCGAAAGCTGATCTATCCTACAGGCTTAATCCAGTTCTAATCCTTGCTGTTCTTTCCCAGGTTTCTTAAAAATGTGTAATCTTTGTGAGGGGATGAAGACTTTCCAGCAGAGACTTCCTGGCACTTTGACAAAAAAAACAGAACTCCCCAGATGCTGTGACGGTTAAACCAGTTTAGAAAAACCCATCAGGGAATGGCTTGCTTTCATAGAGTTAGAGCAAATGTCATTCTTTAATACGGAATCATGACTAAACCCTGCATTTCACTGCCAGCTTTAAGAGCTTTCTTAAATTATGCTCGTTGATCCTAGTGTGTATATTACACACTGGATACAGCAGAGCTATATAAAATTCTTCTTGCAGGTGTTTGCTTTCCACATAGGCTAAAAAGTGTGTGTGTGTGTCTGTCTGTCTGTCTGTCTGTCTTTGCTGTTCTTTAGGGGCATATTTAACATCTATGAATCAAGAGGCCGGGGAGAGAAAAGAGATCAAGGAACAATGAAAATCCATTCTGTGGCCAGACAAACGAAAGGCTTTTGTCCAAAGGGAATCACCTGTCAGCCATCACTCCTGGACCAGACTGAAACACAATTCTACTTTATTGTAAGGCTACATTAACAGAATCTTTCAAGTCTGAAAGTACAAATCTCCCACCATCTCCTTTATAGACTGAGACGATAGGAAGGTTCCTTTCTGGGTTTGTCTGGTGTTATGCAGCTGTGGGCTATGTCCTCTCTTATCTGATCCGTCCCTAGGCAGCATCTTTGCCCTTTGTCTCCCAGGTTCATTACAACATACCTGTAGATTGAACCTGAAGGGTTCAAGTGCATCATCAGTCTCAAGTCCCTTCACACCCACAAGGTATCTAAGTCCACCCCACCTTGAATTCTGTTGAGTCTTATCTACCGCCAATTTGTTTTGACCATTAGTAATTCAGATTCTTGTAGAGAGTGTTAGCAATATTCATCAGAACCACCTTGCTTCATGATTTCTTGCACCTGGTATACCATTGCATCACCAATAATTTCACAAAAGTCATCTGGATACTAGATACACACGGAACAAACATCTTGAAAAGCACATTACACTATTGTTATGAGCAATGTCACCGAAATTCAGCCTGACTTGGCTGAGATAGAAAGGTCCTGGCTCATAATGCTTGGCTACATTTGTACCAGTGTGCAACATGTTCCACAGGAGCTTTCATGCCCTTCAAAATTTAACCTGATCTTGTCTTTTTCCCAGGCATTCTACCATGGTATTCATTTATTGCGATTTTGGCTACCATTTTCCTTCTGCCAGATGGAATTGAATAGATTGATACTTCCCAAAGGACAAGAACATTTTGGTGAAATTAGACCAGGAGTCAGCATCTCACGGCTTTGGAGCTGCATGAAATATGTGTCACAACCGCCAATGTGTGATACCTGGCACCACACAATTTATTGAGCTTTTTGACCCCCGGTAGGCCAACCATGGATAAATCCAAGAAAACAAAAGTTTCAGAAGAAAACAGAGCATTTAATTCAACTGCATATGCTAGTTCTGTGGCCAATCAGGAAGTAGTCAGGCAGGGGAAGGTTTTTGTGGCTTCCGGGTGTTTCCTTTTCTTTGGAAAACGGGTCCAAATGGCTCTTTGAGTGTTTAAGGTTGCCGACCCCTGAATTAGGCTGATCTCAATGGAAGTATGTGAATATTCTATTTCCATGACACAACACTCACTCTACGACCTTGCAGTCTTCCTGGTTCTCCATATTCCCAACCAGGATGGTTCAACATGGGTTTTCTTCCCGGTGACTTTCTCAAGTGTAGCCAAGTGAGAAGTGTAGTCAGCCAAGAAGATTGATGAAAATGGGCATCATGAAGCCCTTTGAGGTTGTCTAACAAGAACAACTTGGCTTTTGGAACCTGATTGCTAGTAAGGTAATGCAACAGAATCTTGGAATCCTGCCAAAGCAATTCTCCAGCTCAGCTTATACCTAGCAAAGTTAAGGCAATTAGTGTCTTTCTCATTTTCCCCCATCCCTCAGATTCAGGAAAGTTTTTTGGGGGTAATGGCCCTGCCTCTAACTGTAATGGTCTTTCTCATTCCACTATATTTCTAGGTCCTGTTAGACATTCAATCACGGGCAGCAATGCTGTCACTTGGTAATAATAAGGTAAACTCAAAAGTATCACAAACATAGGCTCCTAAGGAATTATAAAAGACATCTGGGAAAAAAATAACAAGAAGAAGGAGCAAATGTTTGTTTGTTTCCCCCCCCCCCCCAGGGCAGAAACGTTTGGGGAAATTGGAAGCTAGATTTTGATGGGAAATTACTGCTTCCAAATTGCTTCCTCCTCCATTACATTTTTTGGGGATGCAGGTATAGAAGCTTGCCTTCGTTAATATGGAAGAGGTATTCGCTACAATCAAAATCAAGATCACACTGGAAAAAAAATCCCTGGTGTTTTTTTTTTTAAGTCCCAAAAAACATCTGCTTTTCTCATCAAATGATGAGATCATCCCTGCAAAATTCTCAGAGAGGTAGCTTGATTTTCTGACCTGATTACAAGAATCCCAAGGTGCTGTGTGAATTTTTTTTTGCCTTTCACCAGACAATCATCTGTCTCACAATTAGTAGCCTCTTTGATTTTCTACATTTAAAAAATGTTTTTATTATACATTTTCCTTTATTCTACATCACATTCCCAGTTTCGCAACAACAGTGTATAGTACTGACTATATCAAGTCCTCTTTAAATACAGATAGTATTATCCACCCTGATCATAACCATTATTCTCATAGTCATACACCATAGTCTCTCTTAAATATATTGTACATCATAGTTATATCCCTTATTTTCATAGTTGTACCATAACTCTCTATACATTTATCACTCTATATGTTTTAATCTATAGTCACGTATAGTCTGATAGTAATATTGCTTACAGTATATATTCTTATATGTATTTTTATACCTGTATTTATTTCTAGTTTGTAAAACTTCTTTCATTATTAAGTTTCTAATCTCTGCACCTGTTATCTGGCCATTTGTACAGTAAGTCCCATGTTGAGTAGTATTCTGTTTCCCCTTTATCTTTAAGTTTCATCATTAACCTGTCCAGTTCAGCACATTTTCTACATTTTTATTAAATCCCAGGAATAAACGTCAGGAGAGAACTTTCCCCACAGTCTTTTTCAGATTGGAAAGTGTGGGTCACCAGCTGCCACAAGAGAGATGGAAAGACACACAACAGAAATTGGAAGAATCAGCAGAAGCATTTCTACCACCCGCGATGTTCAAAAAATGTTTCACAAAAACCACTAAGAAAATTAGGGAAAACACCCTGAAGCATCCTGAAGATAAATGTAGCAAACCATATGTTTATAGGGTATATTTATATTTGATGATTTTAATGTTTTATGTTGTAAGCAACCCAGAGTTATTTTGAAATGAGATACGTGGCAAATAAATGTCACAAATTTCATAACTAAATACATAAATAAGCTTCTTACACAGGGGAGGATCATTTGTTTGGAAAACTGAAATGCAAGTTTCACCAAGCTTTCATTTAAAATGGCCCCAATGTCCATCTGAGATGTTGACAAAGAGATTCTCTAGTGTCTAGTTTGTGTGAAGGGTCTTCCCGCATAAAATGGCAAAATATTAATATCTGAAAATGAAAACAACATTGGAAATGAGCACCCATTATTCTCTGAATTTGAATTTGGTTTTGCATTTGGCATTGGATACAGAGAAAGGATCATGTGTGGTCTTCTGAACTGATCAATGTTCCTCTAAACATCTGATCTATTTCTTCTTCTTCTTCTTCTTCTTCTTCTTCTTCTTCTTCTTCTTCTTCTTCTTCTTCTTCTTCTTCTTCTTTTTCTTCTGCTTCTTCTCCTTCTCCTTCTTCCTCTTCCTCTTCCTCTTCTTCTTCCTCTCCTTCTCCTCCTCCTCCTCCTCCTCCTCCTCCTCCTCTTCTTCTTCTCCTCCTCCTCCTCCTACTCTTCTTCTTCTTCTGCTTCTTCTTCTTCTTCTTCTTCTTCTTCTTCTTCTTCTTCTTCTTCTTCTTCTTCTTCCTCTCCTTCTCCTCCTCCTCCTCCTCCCTTTCCTCTTCTCTTCTTCATCTTCTTCCTCTTCTTCTTCTTCTTCTTCTTCTTCTTCTTCTTCTTCTTCTTCTTCTTCTTCTTCTTCTTCTTCTTCTTCTTCTCCTTCCTCTTCTCCTTCCTCTTCTTCTCTCTGTCTGTCTGAGCATATCTCTGGAGCATCTTGAGCAATTTCAACCAAGCTTGGTACACAGATGACTTACACTCTGGAAACAAATACTGGGGGAGTAAGACACCCCGTGTGTGTGTGTGTGTGTGTGTGTGTGTGTGTGTGTGTGTGTGTTCCAGCATAACTCTGGAATGCCTGGGCCGTTAAGGAGAGTGAGTGTGCTCTCCTTGTTTGTGATGCCAGGATTGTAGACAGGACAGAAAAGAGGAGCACATGGGAGGGGGAAGGAAGAGGGCAGGGATGATAGGCATGGGAGTAGCGGAAAGAAAGGCCCCTCTCAATGGCTCCCAGTCAGACAAATGCTTCGATGTCTATAAATACCCGGGCAATGCCGGGTTATCAGCCCATCAGGTATAAAGAACACTCAGTAGAGAACAAGAGGCGACCACCACAGAAAAGTCAAAATAATTTTGGAAGTAATAATGCCAGCAACAGCAACAACAAATCACTCCTCCCCCCCCTTCCAACAGAAGGATGAGGTCAATGTAATAACAAAAGTAATAAAACCACACATAGCATCAACCAGAATATATGCTTCAAAATGTGTCAATAATGCACCAGTGTTAGCACTGTGATCAGAGGAGTTCACACATTTTGACAGAGTACAGCATTCCATGTACACTGAGCCAAGCATTTTTATTAATACAAAATGCATTTTTGGAGGGGGGGGGAATGCTATGTGGTCTTTTTCTCACCCAAATGAACCCTCTTGAAAGAGGTTTTCGCAGCACTTCTGTTCTGCTGACGAATACTTTGGCACTTAGCCGAACGCAGCTATTGTCTAGTGACAGGGCTACTTTGATTGACAGGGCAGTCTAGCATGGCAGCAAGAGCATTTAAGAAGGAAGGGAGCTATCTGTTGACTTTGATGAGATCTCATTATCTCCAAATTCTGCCTTGCTTTCACTTAAATGCCGATAAACTGTAGGCAATCCTTATGGGGATGCAGAATCTCTAGAGGGTGCTTGCTTTGCTTCAATCCCATAATATTTTGTAACAGGGTTTTTGTTTTGTTTTTCTGCACTCTCTCCTCCAGATGATTCTCCTTCTTTGCTTGGTTCATCTCAAGATGGTCCTCCTGACCTTGGAAAAAAACTAACCTTTGAACTTTGAACTGCACTGAGTAGTAAGGAGCAACCTGAAGTCACCCAGTGAGCTCCATATTTGAGCGGGGACTTGGATATGGATCTTCTTAAACAATAAAGCACACCAAACTCATAGACCAGGAGTGTCAAACTCAAGGCCCGTGGGCCAGATGCAATGGAGGGTTTCAAAAATTGTTCAAACCTACTCTGTGGGTGTGGCCTCCTTTGTGGGAGTGGCTTGCTACCCATGTGACCGGATGGGAGTGGCTTGCCGCCCATGTGACTGGATATTAAGATGCCGACGACACTTGTCAGAACCACCTTAAATTACCTCACACACAGCACTGGCATTCATAAGAATATGATGTAAACTTGTTTTTTAAAAGGTATCTTTGGTTTGACACACGCAATGTTCTGATTGCACCACAAACGCAGTAGTCATCCTTATCTTTCACAGAGGCACTGAATTTTATAAATATGAGCATGATAATGTGGAATAATCATATCCAAGGACCAGTGGTGGGTTTCAAAAAAATTTGGAACCTCTTCTGTAGGTGTGGCCTGCTTTCCGGGTCCACTGTTGGAACCTCTTCTAACCGGTTCGGTAGATTTGACGAACCAGTTCTACCGAATAGGTACGAACTGGTAGGAACCCACCTCTGGCCAGATGCAACCTGCAGGGTGCTTAGATCTGGAAACAGCGAAATGCTTCTGTGTCTCTGCCAGGGCAAACGGAGCTCTGATTTTGATATTTGACAATAAATTGATGATAAAATCCCGTCTGTCAATTACACATGGTCTGCTAGGCTAAAATTACAGCCATCAACTGCGAGATCCATAGTCAGTTTAATACTAAAAGGGAAAGGAATAAGATGTGCAAAGGGTTTGCCCCATGTGTTGCATAAAATAGGTATGGTGGATTAGACATGTGTTTCCGACAAATCCCCAGGGATGCTGGGCAGAATCTAGGCACCTGCGCTGTAGTGATGGACTGTTCGTCCTTAAGCAGCCCCTGGAGATCAGCAGTGTCAGAACAACCAGGATGCTGTCAGTATCGTCGTGAATGGTCATTAAATAAATTGTTGTTAATTGAGGACTACTCATATGCAAATTTGCTCATTCCAAATGCAATAGCAATAATAATGGCACTTACACTTATATATCTCTTCACAGTGCTTGCACAGCCCTCTTTAAGCGGTTTACAGAGTCAGCACATAGCCCCCCCCCAAAAAAAAACCCAATCTGGGTCCTCATTTTACCAACCTCGGAAGGATGGAAGGCTGAATAAACCTTGAGCTGGCCAGGACTGAACTCCAGGCTGTGGGCAAAGTTAGCCTGCAATACTGCATTCTAATCACTGGAAAGGAAAGAAGGAAGGAAGGAAGGAAGGAAGGAAGGAAGGAAGGAAGGAAGGAAGGAAGGAAGGAAGGGCAATAGCACTTAGAATTATATACCACTTCACATTGCTTTGCAGCCCTCCCTAAGTCAGCATATGGTTCCCAACATTTAGGATTTTACCAACCTTGGAAGGATGGAAGGATGAGTCAACCTTGAGCTGTCAGAAGAAGTAGCAGTACTGCACTCTAACCACTACACCACTACGGCTCATCAATAGGTCAGATAATCTTGGCGATTCAATGTGATGCCCCCCATACCTCCAAAACATGGCCTAATCAAACACCATTTATAAATGGACCAGTAGTAACATTTGTATGACAGGAACTAATGCAATTGTTTCTATTTATGCAATATAAAAATAGATTTGTCCGTGGAACGACGAGGCAATATTCCAAAGAAAGCCCTCCTCTCGCCACCCAAAAAAATCTGGGATGCTTGGAAAATGTAAGTTTTGCTAATTTATGTATGAAATGATTGCTCCGAACCTCCCCCAATTATTTGTGTGTGTGTGTGTGTGTGTGTGTGTGTGTGTGTGTAACACTGCGGCTGTGAAAACTGTGAAAGTATATTTTCAAATATGTATTTGGAAAGACAATATATTTAGAAATGGAAATATTCAGAGTAAATGTGTTTAAAATATCAGCATGTACTTAAGCAGGCCTTTTAAGGCATTTGTGTTTAAAGTTCATGTTTACAGCAGAAATGGAAGAGAACCAATATTGAACACAGACAAAGAAAAAGAAAAGAAAATAGAAATAAAAAGCCAGGGGAATAATGATATATCAATACCACGCAATGCTCAAATGTGAATCAGGCTGATTGGATGATCTAAGCTTTCTCCACAATGTATTATCAACATGTCCTACATTCCTTGATGCCATTTAAGTCACTGAAGTTCTTGCAGTCTGGTGGAACGGAGAAAGAGTGAGAGATGAGGTGAGAAGCTGCAGGAACACATCATCTCTGGCTGTGAGCAGGGAAGGTCCTTTAGCTGAGGATGACATTAAGCCATGCTGGCTTGCAGAGAAGGTCAGAGCCTGCTACCAAGTTTCCAGAAATATCTCGTGTTTTTGCTTCCTTCCCAATTTCCCCAGGCCTCAGTGATAAAACGATGTAATTAGGTCAGAAGACAACTGTTATTGGTGGGAGAAGATTTTGTTGTTCTGGTTGTTATCATGAAGAAAAGAACTGGGCGGTGAATTTTTTTCTTTTCTTCCATCCTTATGTCTTAACCACTACATCAAACTGGCTCAGCTACTGCAGAGTAAGATATGAACATGTTAATGACATTGCTTAGGCTAGATCAGTGTTTCTCAGCCTTGGCAAGTTGCAGATAGATAAGCTTCAAGTCCCGAAAGGCTGCCTGGGGAATTCTGGGATTCTTCATACATTTTCAAGTTCCCACGGTTGGGAAACACTGGGCTAGATGATCACAGAATGAAGGAATGGAGTCCTGCAACCTAGATCAACAGGGGAGTCCTTATCCATGACAGTGACTGTGTGTGTGTGTTTGTGTGTGTGTGTGTGTGTGTGAGAGAGAGAGAGCCAGAGAGACAGAGACAGAGACAGAGAACAGAGACAGAGACAGAGGCAGACAGAGAGAAAGAGAAGGGAGATGGAGGAGAACACACAGAGAGAGAAACAGAGAGACAGTGAGAGAAAAGAGAGAGAGGAAGAAAGAAAGAAAGAAAGAAAGGAGGAAGGAAGGAAGGAGAATGAGAAGGAAGGAAGGAAAAAAGGAGGAAGAAAAGAGAATGAAAGGGAAGGAAGAAAAAGAAAGAGAGAGAAAAAGGAAGAAAAGAGAGAGGGAGGGAAGAGAATGAGAGGGAAGGACGGAAGAAAAGAAAGAGAGAAAGGAAGGAAGGAAGGAAAGAGGAAGGAAGGAGAATGAGAGGGAAGGGAAAAAAGAAAGAAAGAGAGAAAGGGAGGAAGAAAGGAGGGAGGAAGGAGAATGAGAGGGAAGGAAGGAAGAAAAGGTAGGTAGGAAGGAAGGTAGGTAGGAAAAGGAAAAGGGGGGGTTTCTTTTCTGAGTGTCTGAACACTTTATGCACGTCCAGAACCAACGTGTCAAATAAGTCACCACTATATGATGGGACTCCATTAATAATTGCTATCTTTCTCCCTCCTCTTCCTCCCGGCCACCCTCTAAGAAATACCAGTAGGTGTAAGAGGGTAAGTAAAAGCTGAGTCTACTAAAGGAAGTACAGATAGGGAGGGGAGTAGAAAGGAAAGGTCAAGGGGAAAATGTAAATGTCAGAATCAGAATGTTTGGAATCAAGACGGCTATACTCTGAATGTCATTGTGATCAATACAATGTGGTGGGAGGGGAAGTGTGTTTTTATTACTTGAGCAAACCCGTGTTACAACAACAAGGATCCCAACTGGCAATCTTCTAATTAAGCTCATTAAAAAGACCACCTTACGGACAAATACACGATGAAGTCCAGTTTTGAGAAACAGCTTAAATCCACATTGTCTGAAAGAGTAGAAAGGTTAAGGTCTTCCAAGACGATTTAGCCAAAGGAGGTGATCTTGTTTTAACAGCTCGTCGAATGAGGCTCCCCAACCGTGATGACGAAGGAGAAGGAAATGAAGCAGATTTAGAAAAAACACATTGATATTTCAGGTCACTCGATTACCAGGAGATGGGGCTCACAGATATCTTAAAAGAGCAGATGTATGCAATAATATGGAATAAAAACTGTAGGCATTCTTAAGGAAACGATAGCTAACAGCAATGGAAAACGTTAACTCCTTGAAAAGTTTGCTTTCCTAACAAGGTAAGTTTAGGGAAAAGTTTGAGGTCTTTGCAAAAGACATCCGAGCGCAGCTGATTTACAAACCTTGAATTTGGTGGTGAACAAAATCCCAGCTCATCTGATACTCCCAAATACACAAAGAGCACAGGATGTATCTTTCAATTGTACTTTGAAGCCAGTAGATTGTTTATTTAATACACTAATCCCCAGTTTGAGGAAACCTTCCTGTTGTCAAGCTTCAGTGCCTGGCTCTCGATGATTCTATTTGGAAAAGGTAGAAATTTCTATATTGTTATGAGATTTGCCTTTGGCGTTTTGTTATATGGGTGTAATGAGAAACACCAAACCTGCCCAGGCAGTATAAAACGAGTAGAACATGTCCTCCTAAGCTGTGTATTCTTAAGGATATCTGACATTTTCTTATTGCCCCAATATTATGAGCCTTTCTGTTTAAAACTGTATTTAAGCTTTCGAGTTCAAACCCAGAGATATACAGAAATTTGGTTTAGTGGCAGGTAGGATCAGAGAATAAAATGCAGCTTTGTCCCCTGATAGATACAAAATACCGTCCTTCTCCCAAAATATTTCTTTTAACCATGAAACTGAGATAAAATTGTTTTCTGGTTTTAGATTTGTCAGGTTATTTTATGTTTATTTTATATCATGTGACCATATAAGCATGATCTGGTCATCGACCTGAATAGATTTAAATTTAAAACACAATGCAAAATGAAAGGGCATGAAGACAGGGGTGAAAATGCTGAATTTACTACCCAATTTCCCCCCAAAAAATTATCCTGTGTTTGCATCATGCCCAACTAAAACGAAAAACACACCTTCTTGTAACCAAGTTAATATTGCAAACATTATTCATTTCACTAACTGAAATTAGCCAGACATATTTTTAAGACAGAATGTTTTCGGAATCTTCTTTAGAAAGCACAAACTCTTAGAGAATTGTGTTCTCAAGTGTTGTGGCCTACCAGCAGCAAGCAGAGCTGACAGCAGATTCGGACAGTGAGGAAGTTGGGGAGGAACATGGGCTAGTAATGGGGGTTGAGGAAGGCTGTGATGAGGGCTCTGTGTAAGAGACAGAGAGGTGGCCAGAGCCATATGCCAGTTATCATCTGCCTTCAGAGTCAGACACTGGAGTCTGTTCCCATGTGTGCGCATGCACAGAGTTGCAAGATGACAGGAACAGCTAAAGAACAGGGGTCAACTTGGGAGTATGGTGGACAGGTGGACAATGAATGGCCCCTCCCAGAGGAAATAGAAGAGGAATGATAAGGGAGTGGAGTTTGCAGGAGACAATTAGTTCACTTAATTGGTTTGTGACTCTCCGAGACACCTTGCCAAGTTTTGCAGATACCGGCCTGGCAGCTCTCCAAGCCAGATAAGGTCTGTGATTGTAAATCCTCCCTTGAAAGAATTTGCTGGATGTGAATGAGCAGAGTTCACAGTAAATTAATAAAAGGTGTTTTTGTCAGAACAAGGAGTTTGCTTCATGCTGTTGGGAAGCCTTGGTCAGAACATCAAGAGCAGAGAGCCATTTGGTCTAAGTGGTAAAGGCACCAGGTTAAATGAGATCTAGTTCCACCATGAAAGCCAGAAGGATAACTTTGGAGGAGAGGCAATCACCGGTAGACTGGAGTTCTACCTTATTCATTCAAACCAACTAGGTGACTTTGGCCATCCGCTCACTCTCAGCCCAAACCACCTCACAGAGTTGTTGTCATGTGGGGGAAATGGAGGAGGAAGCTGTGCTGAATATGTTCACTGCCTTGTGTTGCTTGTAAAAGTAACAAAGGCGAGATACAAATAAATACATGAAATCAAAAACCCATTTCAACACCAAACGAAATCCTGAAAAGCTGTGTTCAACATATGAAGAAGAATAATATCAATTAAATCATTGAGCTCCTGGTGCATTGATGAACACTGATGGAACATTCCTCTCCCCCCCCCCGCCCCACCGCCCTAAATCCAGAGAACATCATAACAAAAATCAAATAAGAATTCTGCTCACAACCTTGATGCTGCGTGGGTTTTTTTTTTAACCTGTTCCCAATATCATCCAAATAAGCTGCAGCCAATTGCACAATTATCTGAACAGTTAACATTCAGTTCACATAGAGAATGTGGTTCCCCATGTAATCCCTTCTCAGGTGCGTCTCGGAACGCCTCTGCACGATTCTCCTTTTTCTTGTGTTTATTGCAAGCAATTCCTGGGCATCTCTTTTCCGCCGGTGATCCAGATTTAACCACCTTTAACTGATACAATCTGACAGCTCACAGGCTGCAGTTGGACGGCGGCTGGCCAGGGGAGTTCTTTGAGGAAAGTGGAAAGTTAAGCAGATGAACAATCAATTCCAGTAATGCCAAAATCACTTACCACCTTAAATTATAGCTACACACCCGCATGTGATAAAGCAGGAAGGGCAACCCGCATTTGCTTAATAGAAAACCCTCTTACCCTGCTAGTTACTTGTAAACAGAAGTGATCATAGGGATGTTCAAAAACTGCAAGGATTTTATACAGGTGCCGATTCAGAAGTTCTTCCAGTCCAGTCTATATCAATTTTGCCTACATTTAACTCCTACATCAATGAGAGTATCATTTCGGTATTAAACCATACTCCTTTTTAAAAAATCAACATATAAATCTTACTCATTATATACTAGTGTTGTGGCCCACCAGCAGTCAGTGGAGCTGACAGCAGATTCGGACAGTGAGGAGGTTGGGGAGGAACCTGGGCCAGTCTGGAGTCTGGAGAAGGATCTGATGAGGGCTTTGTGTCGGAGGCAAGAGAGGGGGCCAGAGCCATATGCCAGTTATCAGCTGTCTTCGGAGTCAGAGATCAGTGGGGCCGAAGAACAGCTGGAGCCTGTTCCCAGTGTGCGCATGTGCAGAGGTGCCAGATGAAGGGAACAGCTAAGGAACAAGGGTTGACTGTGGGAGTAGAAAGATTGTGGGAGAAGAAAGACTTTGCTGGAAAGGAATTCCCTGTCAATTAAATAAAAGGGGTTTTATAGGACTAGGATTTCAGGCTTCATCTGCTGGGGAGCTTAGCTCAGAACAACGTGTAAGTCTCGGGGGAGGAAGGAGAATCTAGAAAAAAGCATGGAACATTCTTGTGTTGGTAGCCTAACATTATGTAGGGCAATGGTGGGATTCTGAGAGCAGGATAGGCTTATTATTCTTAGTCTCTGCCCTCTCTTGTGGTGATGCTTTTGTTTTTAATAGTGGCAGTAAGAATTTCCTTCCCATTATATGGAAACTGATCAAGGAAGATTCAACTTAGAAATAAGGAGAGATTTTCTGACAGTGAGAGCAGTCACCCATGGAACAGAAGTTGCCTTCAAAAGTTGTGGGAGCTCCATCATTGGAGGCTTTCAAGAAGAGATTGGACTGCCATCTGTCAGAAATGGTACAGAGTGTTGACCAGATGACCCACAAGGTCTTTCCAACTCCTATCATTCTGTATATGTAGAAAAGGAGAATGTATTGGATACGCTATGCTATGCTATGTTGTCATGGTACAGTACATTACATTACATTATGATGTTATGTTGTGGCAGTTGTTGTATATAATTATCCTTACACACATTTTTGTGTCTGTATTTAAACATTTCCTCAAGAATTAAAACAGTTCTCAATTTTCTCATCCTCAACTTCTCCTGCTTTCATTTCCATTACAACAGCATGAATGGCATCACACTGATTTCACACAAACAACAGAGATGCCACCTACAGAACCCCAATAACAACAAAGGCTTTGATGTTTACATGGAAGTCAACTACAGAAGGTTTGTCTCTAATAATGGAAAGAGGTTATGTAGAAGTCACTAGTTAGGGCTAATTCTCCAGACCAGTTAAAAATCTAAATCGCACAGCTTGCTAACCTTGGGTTATCTATAACCTTTCTGAGACTTTTGGACGGCATATGGTATTTTGTGAGCAGAGCCCACTAGGTTAGCCCATTAATATGTATCAGATGAACTGTGCAAGAATGAATTCATGGGTTAATATTATTTTCTGGGGGAGAGGAAAACATGGTTATTGAGTTAAAAGTGCAGCCTGCAAATCTGGTGGACCAGATATACAGTAATTTGCTTATAACTACCAAATATATTGGAATAATACTTGTAAATTACCACCCAGACGTGAGAATATTTATTCTGTATTTCACATTCTCAAAATAATAAGAATCTCATCACTGCCTTAAAAATGTGATTTGGTTTATTTTCAAGTTAGGCTGGTTTGTCTTCAGCCTGCCCTTCCCTAGAATCTCCTATTTTTTTCTTTGAGTTCCTTTCTTTAGGATCAGGATGTATTCACGGAAACTAAAGGGTAGTAAATTTAAAGGCAATAAAAGGGCAGAAATGTGGAACACACTTTTCCCTGCACACTGCAGAAATTCACATAGGAAGAAGGTCACACAACGATCCACGCAATCAGATCTGGGAAAAGACTGAATAATTTCTTTCTCTTTCTTTCTCCTCTCTTTTTTCTTTCTCTTTCTTTTCTATCCGCAAGCAAGTGGGAGTAATTATAAGAGTACCGAGTGTCTTTTGTTGTAAAATATAAGCTGGCCACCTCACTATTCAAGTGCATTTAATATTATCCCCCAACTGTATGTGACATTTATATTTCCCTTTCTTTTACAGGACCTTGTTGGTATAAATAATAAAAATTAAATGTGCAAGCAAGGGTATTAGACTCTCTGAGAGCTAGAAAGCTCCCATAATTCTGGAGAGACTAAAGGTGCCAATATAATCGGAATCCAGGAAATTATGTTTCCTTTTATAACCCCAGTTCTGCCTTGTATTAGTTCAGCACACATCTATCATCCATCAAAATGGCATTTGTACTAGTAAGTTTAAGTTCCAATGTGCTTTGTAATGTATCTGGGTGTAGGTGTGTGGAAGGGGGAGATCAAAAGATTTGAGAAGAAAAGTTGAGTTCCCAAGTATGAGGAAACATGACGGTTTAGTCGTGCCCTTTTCATCATGGTCCTACACAAAATTAATTCCACCAATGGACCATATTAAGGAGGAATGCATCTAAGAGAACATTTCTGACAGGGAGAACCATCAACCCAATCAACAGAAGTTGCCTTCAGAAGTTGTGGGAACTTCATCACTGGAAGCTTTCAAGAATAACTGCACTGCCATCTGTCAGAAACAGTGTAGGGTCTCCTGCTTGAGCGCCGGGTTGGACCAGAGACCTACAAGTCCCTCCCAACTCTATTATTCTATCTGGCTTTTTAAACAGTCCCTTTGGAACAGGGGTGTTCAAACTCATTGAGGGCCGCATCAGGGCTGTGGTTGACCTCAGGGGGGGGGTCATGGCCGACTGTGTGGGTTGTGGCCAACTGTGTGGTCATGGCCAACTTGATGCCACTCCTCAAACTCCTGGCATGTTTCCTCTTCACATTAGGTAGATCTGGGCAAAGCGATGTGGGTAGACCAGGCCAAAGCAACATGGGCCGGCCACTTACATTTTCCAGGATGGCCCCATGGGTCAGATCTGACCACATCATGGCTGGATCAGCCCACAAGCCTTGTGTTTGACACCACTGCTTTGGAAGAATTGCAGTAGAGATATTAAATGAATGGCTTCATAAACAGCATAGATGTAACTCCTGTCACTATCTAAGATTCAACTATGTTCTTATTTAGATGCATATATCTCCAAAAGATCAAAATGGCATAGGTAATATTCTTCCCTTTATTAATTTCCAAACAACCACCCTCTAATTTGGGGCAAAATAAAATTAATGTAGCCATATCATCAATGCTAGAAAACCCCACTCCAACTGGAAGTGATGATGTTACTTAGTTGGGTAATGAAACATCTGCAACAAAACCAACCCAACTCAGAGAGCACCGAAGACCCCACAGTTCAACCTGAGCTACAAATATTCTCTAGTATTGGTAGAAAATTAGTGGTTCACAAATTTCTCTAAGATGTACGAGTTTTTCATTTGGTTTTGAGTTTGTATGTTGATGTGAATCCTGTTATTGTCATTTATAAACTATAGCTTATGACTGACATGTTCTATTAACTCAACAATTGGTTAAATGATCCATGGATTAGCACCAGCATAAACTCAATTGCCAGATAGCTAAAAATTACAATGTGAGCTTCTATGCCTGAATTTTCCTGGCCTATTCCACTATACTTCACTGGCTCTCAGCTTGAGTTTCCTATGTATGGGAGGGGAAGGAGGATAGAAATAGTCACAAAGATGCCGGCTAGAAACCATGAAGCTAATGAATTCTGATCTCATTCTGAAATAAACCAAAAAGAAATTCCACATAGTTAAGCACAAGTATCAGTAAGTTCACCCTCAAAGCTGACGTCACTCAGAGTACAGGAAAAACTCACAGAAGTAATGCAAAATCGGAAGCTATGGAAAGACCCAGTGGTGAGTTTCAAAAATTGTTTGAACCTACTCTGTGGGTGTGGCCTCCTTTCTGGGAGGGGCTTGCCACCCATGTGACCGGATGGCAGTGGCTTACAGCCCATGTGACCGGATATGAAGATGTCGATAACACTTGTCAGAACCACCTTAAATTACCTCACACACAGCACTGGCATGCATAAGAATATGATGTAAACTTGTTTTTTAAAAGGCATCTTTGGTTTGCTGTTTAAAACAACTTCAACACACGCAATGTTGTGATTGCACCACAAACGCAGGAGTCATCCTTACCTTTCACAGAGGCCCTGAGTTTTATAAATATGAGCATGATAGTGTAGAATAATCATATCCAAGGACCAGTGGGTGGGTTTCCAAAATTTTGGAACCTCTTCTGTAGGTGTGGCCTGCTTTCCGGGTCCACTGGTGGAACCTCTTCTAACCGGTCGGTAGATTGACGAACCAATTCTACCAAATAGGTGCGAACTGGTAGGAACCCACCTCTGGAAAGGACCATGCCCAGAGCATCTCCCAAGAGTTAAATGGGTAACATCATCCTCATCAGGAAGCTAGTAGAGGTGTCTAAGAGCAGAGACATTCCCTTCTCTATGTACGCAAAGTATTTAACTCTTGTTTTATGTTTCAGCAATGTAATTCACCAATAAGATAAGGTTCCACTCACACATTGTTCCGATTCTAGGAGGCAGTGCTCCTCTCCATTTTCAAGCCGAAGAGCCAAGCCGTGTCCGAAGACGTCCACCATGGTCATGTAGCCGGCATGACCTAAACGCCAACTGGACCTGTTACCTTCCCAACAAGGTGGTTCCTGTTTTTCTACTTGCATTGTTACATGCTTTCGAACTGCTAGGTTGGTAGAAGCTGGGACAAGGAACGGGAGCTCACTCCATTACACGGCGCTAGGGATTTGAACCACTGAACTGCCAACCTTTCTGATCAACAAGCTCAGTGTCTTAGCCACTGAGCCACCGCATCCCTCTAATCCTGCAATAGATACAAAGAAATCAGTTCCAAGCTATTGCCAATTTTCTGTCGGTGGAAGTGTTACTGAGTTTCTTCTTTTTGTCAGGTATCCAAAGTGAGGGTGTAAGTGGGGTTCCGAAGTATTATCTGGCACAATACACTTTGTTCAACTATCATTAACCTAAGTAAGCACGGTGAGTGAGAGAGAGAGAGACAATAAGGTCACCTCTGTGCAAATCACATAAAGCTAGGACCTCTCAAAGAGGATCACACACTCAAAGTGAGAATCAAAGCCATCCATCTCCACGTGGGCAACTGAATACTACCAATGAAGGTCTTGCAAAATACTTGACTTTGTTTCACCCAGAGGAGAAAGCACGGTGTTACTTTCTCCAAAGAGTGAATATCAAATTATCATGTTTGATGTCAAGTACGTGGCACGGAGTGATACTCAAGCCAAGCAATAGAGTGGTAAAGACTTACTAATCTAAATCGGTCATCTGCGAGAGCATTTTCAGCATCTGCACTCCAATAGCTAAATGGGAAATAATGTTTCACTCTTTGCCATTTACATAGTGATGGGAAGGCAGTGGATATCTGTGACTCTAAACATCTGTAGGGCTACCCCTGTTTCCGTGTGGGTGATATTTCTATGAGTTAATGGTCAACACATTTGAGTACGCTAGTTGAAGGGCAAGGGGGTGGAATGTCCCAGATTGGGTTGTTTAATAATATCTGTTTAGTTATATTTAGAGCACTTTTATTATGAGAGGCTGGTATGTTATAACATGATTACTTGTATGATAGTATTAATACTTCCTTTCATTTTTATGTCCAGGCGCTTCTCAATCATCCAGGTCGTGATTGTCCCACAGATGCTTTTCCAAAAGACAACTAGACTTTGCTTTATTTGGTTTTGTTTTGAAAATGTTTTGCCACTCATCCAAGAAGCTTCTTCAGTTCTAACTGACTGGTGGGGAATTCTTCAGAAACTGAAGAAGCTTCTTAGATGAGAAGATAAATGTTTCCAAGAAAAATACCCAACAACGTCCAGGTGTCTTTTGGGAAAATGCCTTTGGGATTTTTTCATTTCATTGAAATCTTCAGGACCCTATCAGAATGGTTCTGTTGTGGCCCAGCAGGTGCCGTTGGAGCTGCCACCAGACTCCGACAGCGAGGGGTCCTATGAGTCGGCTCTGGAGGATGTGAAGGACCCTGGACCGGGTTTCCGACTCTGAGCAGGGCGCAGAGAGGCTGGTTGGCCACCAGGAGGCACCTGAGCCTTGGATCAGTGGGGAGGAGACAAGGGAGTGTGATCCAGACGCCAGCAGTGAGTTGTTCCTGGATGCCCGGCACCAAAGAGCTACTAGGTGTCAGGAACAGTTGCGCAGTTACAGGAGGTAATTGCACTCAGCTGGTGGTCATTAGGCTCCTCTCCAGACTATAAAAAGGACTGCTTGTGCACACGCCCCTCTTGCAGAAGTCAATGCAGGAATTAATGTTGGAGAACATTACGGTGAGCTTGGCAGGCTGGATTGCTGCCAAGCCTTATCTGTGTGGATTGCTGCCCAAGCTTGTCTGTGCTGGATTGCTGTAACTTCTTTGGCTCGGAGTGTGTGTTGGTGTGGGACGAGGGGTGTAGAAACAGGTTCCCATAATGTATACTTTCATAGGAGAAACTAGTAATGATTTTTTTTTGGGGGGGTGTGGGTTGAATTATGCGTAGTTGTGATTATAAATGTAGATGAGGAGGTTGATACCCTTGACCAGTTTTGAGGCATGGTTCTGGGCTAAATGCTGAGGAGTGGCAGGTGTGAAGAATGGGAACTACACACTATGTTCCAGTTAAGATGGCTTATAGCTTAAGCCTATACCCAAGAATCTAGTCAACTAATAATCAGCACTAAATTGGTGCTAGATAGGAGTCAACAGACTCCAGGAGAAATATCAACAACCTTGGATACACAGGTGATACCATCCTAATGGCAGAAAGTGAAGGGGAACCAAAGGAGCCTCTTGATGTGTGTGAAGGAGGAGAGCGCAAAAGTTGGCTTGAGAAGCAACATTAAGAAACTAAGATCATGGCATCCGGCCCTCTCAATTCCTGACAAATAGATGAGGAAGAAATGGAGGTAGTGACAGAATTTTATTTTCATGGGTTCAAAAATCACCGCAGATGGGGACTGCAGCCAAGAAATTAAAAGATGCTTGCTCCTGGGGAGGAAATCTCTGGTAAATCTAGACAGCATACTAAAAAGCAGAGACATCATCCTGCCAACAAAAGTGTGTATAGTCAAGGCTATGGTTTTCCCAGTTGCAATGCGATGGCTGTGGAAGTTAGACCATAAAAAGGCCAAAGAATTGACCTTTGAACCAGGGTGCTGGAGAAGACTCCTGCGAGTCCCTTGGACTGCAAGGCGATCCAACTTGTCAGTCCTAGAGGAGATCAACCCTGACTGCTCTTTAGAAGGTGAGATCCTGAAGATGAAACTCAACTACTTTGGCCACCTAATGAGAAGGAAAGACTTCCTGGAGAAGAGCCTAATGCTGGGAATGATCGAGGCAGAAGAAGAAGGGGATGACAGAGAATGAGGTGTCTGGATGGAGTCACCGAAGCAGTGAGCATGAGCTTAAATGGACTCCAGAGGATGGTAGAGGACAGGAAGGCTTGGAGGAAAGTTGTCCATGGGGTTGCAATGGGTTGGACATGATTTCCAATGAACAAAAGAGTTAACCAAATTCAAGAGGACTTGGATTGTCTGTTGGAACATAATAACTCTAGGCTAATTACTCCCTTGACTCCACCCTTAGGCTCCACCTCTTCATCTCCTACAAATAGTTACCTAACCTGCATTGAAGAACCCAAATGACACCCCATTCATAACCCCCAAAGATGCTACACTTGCGATTTGCCATTTCCATTAATAAATAACCTGTTGTGCCTTCACTACATAATGGGAAAGTTTTCCACGAGACAATCAATGCTGCATAACGGACCATCAGTCTCTCCTTCACCATTCTTTTCCTTATGTAAGAAGACTGAGTAAAATTAAACTTCCTTAATAGAACTTAAATGGAGCACAGATTTAGAATGATTTTTAAAAAAGAAAGAGATGGGAAATAAATGCAAATAGCCCATCATTAATATTTCAAAATACAAAGCACACAATAATAGCCTATGGAAATAATGAAACACAAATTACCCCAGTCCAGAAATATAGTTAAACTTTGATGAAAAAGTCATAAATTTTTAATCCAAGACTTGAAAGAAAAGTAGTATACTCAACATGCTGCTACGAACATCCACCGTTGAATTTGGTCGTAACTTGATTTTCGGCATTATGCTATGGGGAAATTCTAGGTTATTTCAGACTAGTCATTATGAAAGAGAACTAATCAGATTATTCTATTATAAGGGTCTCCACATTATTTATTCGGTCTATTAGGAAGAGCTCACATCCATCTTGTTAACCCTAAATTGAATTAGGATTCCAATCAGCTGGATTTAAATAACTCAACTTTGAAGCCTGAGAAAGGATTTTTTTGGATCGCACTGAACAAGATGAACCTAGTTAAGAACTGTGTTTCATACAGTGACCAACCAACATTTTTTGGGATATTTACAAGCAGTGGTGACGTCCTTTCTTAAGCACAGTGAACATTTGCCTCACACTAGAGATGTCATAGGTTCAAAATCATATATATGATTTTGTCTGTTGGAACATAATGACTCTAGGCATTAGGGTCGGGGGGGTGGGTATTCCAGCATATTCTGGAACACCTTGAGCAATTTGACCAAACTTTGTACGCAGATGGCTCACTCTCTTTAAAAAAATACTGTGGGTAAGACACCTCTAATACCTCTTGAGTGTGTGTTCTGTAGAGTTGATCAGGGGACTGGAGGCTAAAACATATGAAGAATTGTTGCAGGAACTGGATATGTCTAGCTTAATGAAAAGAAGGATTAGGGGGGGGACATGATAGCAGTGCCCAATGTCTCAGGGGCTGCCACAAAGAAGAGGGAGTCAAACTATTCTCCAAGGCACCTGAGTGTAGAACAAGAAGCAATGTGTGGAAACTAATCAAGGAGGGAAGCAACCTAGAACTGAGGAGAAATTTCCTGACATTTAGAACATTAATCAGGAACAGCTTGCCTCCAGAAGTTGTGAATGCTCCAACACTGGAATTTTTTAAGAAGAGAGTTGGACAAACCATTTTCTGAAGTGGTGTACGGTTTCCTGCCTAGGCAGGGAGTTGGAATAGAAGACCTCCAAGGTCTCTTCCAACTCTGTTATTCTATCCTATCCTATCCTATCCTATACTATACTATACTACACTACATTATACTATACTGTTACAGCCTGCTCTGCCTTAAAATGGCTTCTACTGTACAGTGTAGTGGAGTTGCCATGGTAACAGCTTCACAGTACTCCACAAGTGGCTCCCTCTGGTAAGGGGGACAATCCAACATTAGAAATTATGTTTGGTCTGGACATTTTCTTATATAAATAAATACTTGGGCAACGCCAGGTTATCAGCTAGTGAGATCTAAATAGAAGACAGCCACACAACTTGTTCTGCATTCCCAAAGCTAGTTTCAGCATCTCCACATACAGCGGAAGCCCCTGATTCACCATCAGTATTAATGAAAGAGTCAACTGCCAGTCTACTCAGCCTTGTACCTCGAGTGGGAAAAATCACCATCTTTTCTTAGCCTCCAGCAACAAATGTCTGGGCCAGACTCTTAGCATTCTGAGGTTGTACATCCTCAAAGGCCCCTCCTCCATCTATCTAAGATTTCATCCTGTCTTTCTTCAGTGTCATATTTTTTTTCAGCCTCACCGAGCTCCTGTGAGGTAAATTAAGCTGAAAGAGATTGATTTGCCAAAGGCCGTTCTATGCCTTGGTTCATAGCTGAGGTAAAAAAAAAAAAACCTCAGTAAATATTACCTGAAACGTAGGTTGCTGTCAAAATAGGATTTGCTGTTACTTGTATGTTCTTATTATAAGTTGGGGAGAAAGAAGAAAAAGAGAGAAGTGCAAGATGCCCTTTTGAGTCACGGTGCCATATTTCGGATAATATGAATTCGACCTTCCAGTGGGGTTTGTCAGAAATTTTTCCAGATTTGGTCCTAGAGTCTTGGAACTCATCTTGCTGGATTTTGTGATAATCAACCTACCATCCAAAATATATCGTATCACATGGAACATGTCAAAGAAATGCCCCAGGAATAATTCTCTCTGTACTGGGAGGAATTGTTTATGGTGCTGCATCAAGTTTTGAAAGTCTTCTAAAAACCTTAGATCTCTGGGAAATAAAAGCTAGTTTCCCCCCCCCCCCACAGTTGTTTATGGAGGGAGGGAGAGAAAGAAAGAGAAAAGAGGCGGAGGAAGAGGAAGAGGAGGAGGAGGATACTATGAAACTATAATATACTGTTGATCACATGGTTTCTAAATGCTTTAGCATAAGAAGTGTGAAGGAGAAGGAGGAGGAGGAGGAGGAGGAGGAGGAGAAGGAGAAGAAGAAGAAGAAGAAGAAGAAGAAGAAGAAGAAGAAGAAGAAGAAGAAGAAGAAGAAGAAGAAGAAGAAACTTTTATACCCTGCTGATTGCATGTTTTTCCAACTGCTTTAGCATAAGACTTGCAGCAAGAACTAAAGAAATGCTTCCTGCATATTGCTAACATTTGTAATGATCTTACTGATGTTTGACTTGAGTTATTATTTTAGATCTCACCATTTCTTTGGGAGCTCAAGACTGTCCATGCAGAGGTTAACCTTATTTATCTCCCACCCCCCAAAGAGCTGAAAAAGAACAAATGAGCTCAAAAATTGCCTAGATATCTCCATGATCTGGTGGGAACGGTTCACCTCCCGGGTCACCCTGAGGTCCAGCACCTTAATTGCTACACCTATCTGCCTCTTCCCCAACACATTACCCCTGACAAATTCACCCAATAGAGGAAAAAAAGAAGAAGTTTCACTAGTTCTCCTTGCATTGTGCAATCAAGGCATTGTGCCATTTCGGTGAGGGAGAAGGTACATCTCCGAAGAATCATGCCTGATGATTTAAGCCTCAGACCATCCAATTTAAAAGAAATCGAGGCAGCTCTTCTGTTTCCACCCAGCATAGTGAACCAAGAGAAGCCACATTTAAACAATAGAAAGGGAAATCTCTATTTTTCGGTCTCCTGCACCTGTAGAATGCCATCAAAGGAAATCTTGAGCAGAGTCCCAGAGGCTGAAATGCAGCCTGAGGGGAGAAGGACTGTACCCTTTTGATTTTTCAGTGTGAAGAGTCAAAACAAGGTCAATATCATTATAAAAAAAAACTCCCGCTTGCTTCAGTACCCAGAGTTCATCCAATTTTGCAACAAGCATTGTTTCATTGAGTTTCAGGCTGCTGTTAGTTGGAATAACTCTGCTGTGGAAGCAGCTTCATAGCTGTAGGCTTCTTTATTCTACATCTCGTTTTCCTTTTTTCTAATAACTTTACCAACACATTTATAATTAGTTAACAATGCTAATCAATGTACCTAATTATAGAAAGGGGCCTGTGTACCACCCTGGTGAAGCAGCTGATCGAAAGGAAAATGAAAGATCAAAATGATTTTGCAGAAGAGAAACACTGTTAATCACTCCTGTTTACATTGTTCACACACCCACAAATCCAGAGTGGTTGTAGGAATTGGGCAGGGTTGAAAAATGGGGAAGTGACCTAACACTCTGAAAAGTGAGTTTATCATTTTCTAGTTTGCTTTTCTTCCTTCCAATCTCATTCATCAGCTCAAGGAAGCAATTGAGTCCTTGTTCTTATACCTCTGTACTTGTTGAGTGATGTGTAGTACAATGGATCATCATTCGGGAGTTGAAAAGGTTTAGAGGGAAGTTGGAAAACCACTTTGTTCAGCCAAAAACAAGATATGACAGTCTCTACTGTGGAAACTACATGTTCCTCTAGACACATATCTTGCCTTTTAACCATTTTCCTTGTAAATACATTTCTCTAAATACAGATCTGCAGTCTTATCTTCTTGTTTACAGAATTATTTACAGATTAACAGAGTTGGAAGGGACCTTGTAGGTCATCTAATCCAACATAGTTTGAGGCTGCATAAACAGAGGGATATAGAATGAAGATCATATGGAATGTTAATATCACTGTATAATGCCTTGGTAAGGCCACACTTGGAATATTGCATCCAATTTGGTCACCACGATGTAAAAAAGATGTGGAGACTCTAGAAAGAGTAACAAAAATGATTATGTGACTGGAGGCTAAAACATATAAAGAATGTTTGCTGGAACTGGATATGTCTAGCTTAATGAAAAGAAGGACAAGGGAAGACATGAGAGCAGTGTTTCAATATCTCAGGAGCTGTCACAGAGAAGAGGGAGTCAAGCTATTCTCCAAAGCACCTGAGATCAGGAAAAAAGCAATGGGTGGAAACTAATCAAGGAGAGAAACAACCTAGAACTAACCTAGGGAGAATTTTCCTGACAATTAGAACAATTTATCAGTGGGACAACTTGCCTCCAGAAGTTGTAAATGCTCCAACACTGGAAGTTTTAAGAAGAGATTGGATAACCTTTTGTCTGAAGTGGTGTAGGGTGTGGACTAGAAGACCTCCAAGGTCCCTTCCAACTCTGTTATTCTATTTTCTAACCTCCTGCCCAAACAGGAGACCCCATATCATTTCTGACAGATGGCAGTCCAGGCTCTTCTTGAAAGCCTCCTGCAATGAAACTCCCACAACTACTGAAGGCAAGCTTGTAACTTTAAGTCCATGATACCCATTTCTATCCTTGGAGGCTGCAAAGGACAAATGGTGTCTTCTTGCTTCTGGCTAACGCCATCAGATATCTTCTGTCTTTTTCTGGTCCAAGTTGTTCCATTTCAGTTCCTTTACCAACTTCATCGACTATTTTCTCTATATTGATAGCTGTCTTTTCCAAAACTAATTTCCATACAGATGCACATTTGGAAATCAAATGAACACTCTTACTTCCAAATGCGATCTTTATGATTATAAAACATAAAAATAAAAATTGCAACTCGGTGAAAGCATTGGGTGTATACAATACAACTGCAAGTAAAAATGAGACCAACTTTAGTCTTAGGATACAAGGCCTTGTTAGTTCTCATGAAAATCATGCACATTTGGCATTTTCTCTCATCTTCTATCATATTGGAAAATCTGGAATTTACCAGCTTGTGTTTTACCAAAACCTGCCAAGCTTTACTAGAACAAATATGTCCTCAAGACTTTGGAGTCTCGATGAGTAATAAACCACATTGATGAAGTAACAAAACTTTTCTCTGTTGATGGGATGCATGCTCTCTCAAATGTCATGTCACAAACAAAATAGATGCTTTTAAAAATAACCCGACTTGTCATTAATTAGTCAAATTACAGCAAATGTTTATATTTCTTTTCAGCAGATCTATTAATTGGATTTTAACCTATACTTAAGACTAGAACAGCAGTCTTACAAGTAGGTACAATTACTTGAGATTGCAGCTAAATTGGAATGAGGCACCTATCACCATAATTAATTTCATTAAAAGAGTAGAAGTCAAGATTCTATTCTTTCGTTTCTTATTTCCTATTTTTTTCTTTTCATTTTTATACTTTTATTGTACTGCAAAATTCTATTTTTTTAAAGAAGTTCTTTTTCATAGTCAGAAGAGTATTTTGAATCGGTCTCAAAAAACATCCAACCATAATGATCCCAAAGGGGTGAGAAGCATTCATGGAATGAGCATGGTTGTCAAGTATACCGTTTCTCAATGGTATCTTTGGCTGCTCTGTTGCTGGGTGCATTGTGACCCCGTATCATAACCACACATGTTTTCCTAAGTTGCGTGATGATTTAATCAGATTGTGGTTCATAGGCTGATATCTATTTTAAAGGAGATGAGGAAGATAAATGAAAGTAAAGCTGTGGGAAATATTTGTGTTGTCCTACAAAAGTACAGTATGTCTGTAGGTTTTCTTCTAAAAAAAAAAAGTCACTGTGAAAACTGAAAACAAAATGTGAATATACTGCTCAATTCTCTTTTTTTGGTCATTGTCCTGGGTGCAAATTCAAGACAAAGCAATGTGTGCATTCTGATCTGAACCAGACTTCTGAGGATATTTTTTTAAGGAAACTCAAAAGTCTGGCTCCGAAGAATCACTAAGGTAATGATATTTCTCAGGAAAGAGGGCAATAGACATCCCTGTAAATTGCAGTGAAGTTGGCTGGGTTTTTCTTTCAACTGGTGTCACAGCAGAAAACTTCTCCTTTCTATTTCTGAAAGATCAACTCCAGGGAAGTTCCAATTAGTTTCCAACATAGATAGAGAACTCTTTCATGGTCATCTTACCATTTAGCTGAATCTCTACACAAACTAGAAGACAGTTAAAGCAAACCTTCATGAGCCTAGATTTTGCAATTTTACACCTATATTCCCCACTTATATAAGAGAAAAGACTTGCAAAAAGTATGTAAGTTAAAGATCATGCAAGATGCATTAATTCAGGTAACATTTGGCCGTAAATCCACATGAAATTGGATAGGAATATTTCTGCAGACTAAAAAAAAGGTCATACTGGTAGAGAAATGCAATGAGAAAAATTTAAGACTCGTAAAAGAGAAAAAAATGAGCAAAATTCAACTCGACAGCATAATAAAACTTATCATAATTATTTATTGACAGCTTGGCCAGAAATGAATAAAAATCAAACAAAGATCTTTCACTTGGGAATGTCAAACTAAAGGTACCAAAGGTTTTGCTTAATGCAAAATTCTTTCCAAATCCATTTCATTATATTTCTGTCGTCAGGTGCTGAACCCAGGATACAGAAATATCTTGGGCTATTGAGAGCCAGTTTGGACTAGTGGTTAAGGCACCAGGCTAGAAACTGGGAGACTCTGAGTTCCCACCTTAGACATGAAAGTCAGCTAATGACCTTGGTCTGGCCCCTCTCTCTCATCCCAATTCACTTCACAGGGCTGTTGTTGTGGGGGGAAATAGGAGGGAGTTGTAGGGATATGAGATATGTTTGCAATATTGAGTTCTTAATAAAAATAATGAAAATAGAATGGGTGGTTGGGTGGATCAGTGGTGGGTTCCTACCGGTTCGGACTGGTTCAGCTGAACCGGTAGTGGTATGGCGACCTGGGTCACTGTAACCAGTGACCCAGGCCTGCCATGCCCCTGAATCGGTTCCCTGGTCTCTTCTGCCATCATCATCATGTTTCTGTGCATGCACAGATCAGTTTTCAGTCAACTGCGCATGCGCAGCAATGTGCTGTGCGTGGAGGTGCGAGCTCAGCACGGACGCAAAACACTGTCTCAATGAACCGGTAGTAAACTGGTTAGGAACCCACCACTGAAGTGGAAGATAGATAGATAGATAGATAGATAGATAGATAGATAGATAGATAGATAGATAGATAGATAGATAGATAGAATAAATTTGCTATTAATAGGAATCAGTTCAATATTGAAAGACAAATGGATGGATGGATGGATGGATGGATGGATGGATGGATGGATGGGTGGGTGGGTGGATGAGAGAGAGAGATGGGTGAGAGATAGGTAAATAGATGAAGATTGATGATAATAGATAGATGATAGATAGATAGACAGACAGACACAGACAGACAGACAGACAGTCAGACAGACAGATAGAATAAATTTGGTATTAATAGGAATCAATTGAATATTGAAAGACAAATGGATGGATGGATGGATGGATGGATGGATGGGTGGATGGATGGATGAGAGAGAGAGATGGGTGAGGGATAGGTAAATAGGTGAAAATTGGTGATAGATAGACAATATTGAATATTGAAAGACAAAGCCAGAAAAAATGCATATTTGGCATGAATAAAAGATAAATGCATTCCTCAGTATGCTCTCAGAAATACATGGATAGGCCTCAGTAAACCCATTGGGAATTGCTGCATTGTTTATTAAATGGAGGAGAAAAGATCTCCAGGCCACTTTATATCAACTGTGTATAGGCTCAGAAGAAATGGTGAACAGTAGAAATTTACTAGCAGGGAAATTCTGTATGCTGTTTTGTCTTAAACATTTTGGGGAATTCTGGAAGAGACAAATCAGGGGTTTTTATGATTCATTAGACTTATATCTTTCCTTTCCTCCTTCCTCCTAAGAAGTAGATTAGGCCCAAAGTCCTCCAGAGAGTGTTCATGGCTTAGACTGGATTTGAACATGAGGTTCTGTCTTCTTAGATAAGCTCTTTTTCCCTATGTTTTATTTATATTACTTTCTATTTCCATCAAACAGTGTGTGAACTGGGTACAATTATTTGAACAGTCATAATCCACATATTTGTTGTTATATTCATCACATTCATAATAATATAACTAGATAATAGTCTAATAACATTGCCACCTTCAAGTTCTCTCCACATTCACATTTCCTCTTTTTATATCTCATCCTTTCTGATTCTGTTTCTATTGTCTAACCATTGGTAAAATACATCCCATGTCAAAATAATATTCAGTTTCTTCTTTATCCTTAATAGTAAGCATTAGTCTTTCCATTTCTGCACATTCTAATATTTTCTTAATTACACTCTCATTTGATGGAATCTCATCATTTTTCCATTGTTGCACAAATACAATTCTGGCTGCAGTTAGTATATGTAAAACCAGGTATCATCTTTTTATCATATTTTCCTGGTGGGATGCCCAATAAAAATATCTAGGTTTTCAAGCCGAGACAAGCTCTTAAGTAGTGCACCATATAGATTCTCATTTCTGCTCCTTGTCCAGCCATCCTCCTAGCCTTGCAAGGTTCAAATAATCCCCCTTTTGAATGGGTCAGTGAATGGGTCACTGTTCATTCAAAAAATATCAACATCACTAAAGATGTAAACAAAATCCTTATATCCCTTGCCCTTTTATCCCATGCCCACCTTTATGGTTTCCAGCTGACCTAGATCACACTATTTCTCGTGGTCTAAGGAAGTGAAACCCAGTGACTTTCATCCAACTCATTCATCTTATGATATGGCTAATCCTTAATGGAGGAACAGGACTCCACTCCAGTTGACCACTTTCTGACCATTTATCTAATCGCCACTCAGACCATCCAACCAAAAGAGATGCTATCTCTGAATCATCTCATGGGCTGAAAAGTTGTTGCTCTGGATGGAAAAGGAGAAGTAAAATGATTCTGGAAGTGCAGGGGGATACTGAAGTTTTTCTCCTCCAGCTATAACCACTTTCCTGGTGTATTATTCAATGCAGAAGTCAGAAGCTTCCTTGGCTGAGAGCACCTCAAAGTAAATACACATATTCCCCACAGTGCATTACAGCTCTTGCACTGGAACAACTGTGAAGAAACAGAAAGATACTAAATGAATTGAGAACTTTAATCAAAAAGACTAAGGAAGAAATAAACTGACTGGAAGGGGAACGGATGAGTAATGGAGGGTAGCAAGAACAAAGGGAGCTTTGGATACAGTGACCATGATGTAAGGTGTGAAACCAAGAAACCAAGATTAACAGGAGCTTGTTTTTTTTAAAGAAAAAACTCCTGGATCTTTGAGAACTTATTAGATGTAGCTGAAATGCAGAAATCTGGGGTGTGTTTTGAAACCAAAGTTTCATTATGATTAAATAGATAAATGGATAAAATAGATACAGAATGGTGTCTATTGATACAGTTGATTCTTATAAGGATATTTTACTCCCAGTCCCAATCTGTTTTTTCTTTTCTTCTTTTACTATAAGTTTGAGGTTTTGGAAAAATAGAAATGACCTCATAGATGACCTTCACTC